>NC_084714.1:8205992-8533425 GCF_033807575.1 Cydia pomonella | reverse complement strand
TTACATTCAGATAAACAAAGACCTAACACATTGAGTGCCGGACACCCGCTCGGAGGGTTCTCTGTTCGTAGTCGCTTTCCTCTACAAAGCGGGAAAACGCTGGGATCGGCTACGAGCGTAGCGCTACGAAAACGTTGGCAGCGAATGTGTTAAAAATTAGTGACGGTTTACATGTGCTTGAACTCGGATTCCTTGTGATTCAGGCGAAACCTATATTTATCGGTAGATCCTGACTTGCAATTTTAGGTGGAAACGACAGTTTTACCGGCGCTTAGCTATAACTAGATAAAATTCCATCCTTATTAACATATTTCCATCGATTATCAGCCAATCGTTTCACGCTTTATCGACCACGTGAGATCTGGGCAAACATCACAATCATACATTAAATGGTGCATGCTATTGTAATGCCCACAATTATTACTTGGCTGAAAGGCTTTTTGTGTGTCATACTTAAAAGATAAAAGAAATTGCAAGCTTGTAATTGAGCGTATTATCAGATCAGTAGACCAACCGATCTGGTGCCGTAGCCAAGATGACTATCTTTTACCGCAATCCGCTAATAGGCCAATCAAATTAAATCCAAAAATAGTGTTTTGTGGAATTAATTCGTAATTGTAATCCGAGTTTGCTCCATCCCAGGAGTTGTGCTTAAATTTTGGGAGCCGTAGGAGATAAATTTTTCCTTGGATTGCCAAACCACTCGATGTAGAAGAAACCTACCATCAATCAGACACTGGTAAAAAGGCGTGTTCAGATTTTTAACATGATTGTACAAAAAATAATAATTCAAAGTGGCGGCCATTCTTAACAGACTTGACTATTAATTCATATTAAGGCACCTTTCGGATTCTCAGATATAAATTTTCATCATGATTAGAACAAATTTTCTGTCAGGCGTACCGTTTTCGATCTACAAGCAAAAAACTAAAAAAGACCAAAATTGTATGCAGACCTCCTGGAATAGAGCAAACTAGGATTACACACATTCAGACCAAATTAAGGTATTAAAACGATTTCCAGCTTGCTGGGAATTAATTTTTTGTTTGGCCTATAATAGAAAAGTAAAAATGTAGTGGAATGACAGCTGCAACCGAAAAGTCACGTGATAATTTCCTTTCATTACAGGTGCGTAGACAAATTGCCAATCTTTAACGCTAGTGAACGAAACGCAACTGTCTCTGTCGCACTAATATCGATGAGTGATAGAGAGAGATAACTACGCTACGCTACGGAGCGTGAACGATTGGCATCTTGTCTACGCACCCTGGGGTTTCGACTGGCGTTTACTTTAAACGATTGTGACTTGGCCTCTGGGCTATAACCGCGAAAATCGAAGTACGTCAATTGCGGGCATTTTCTCTGTCACTCTAATTACGTCTTAGAGAGGGTAAATAGATAAAGATCTCCGCAATTTGTGAATTTCGATTGTCGCGGAAGGCCGGTGGTGTCATCTTTTATTATATTTATTTATGCATTTCAGTTTTCTAAAGTGGAGCATTGTATATTATAACCAAAATAATAATTTTACTAAGAAAAAGAGTACAGTATTTTATGATTGCAATGTTGAGATAATGTTTGTATTATTTGTTTACCTAACCCTAAAAATGGTGTTTGTATGATCTACCGAGAGCCACATTTGTGAAATACCAGTGCTTCAATGTCATTGTTTGTTAAATACATCTTTACTATCAACACTATGCACGAAACGTGCGTCTACGTCTCTCTATTTGCGTTATTACTCATATCACTAAAGTACCTATCCGTATTGGCTATAACATAAATATTATACCTATTCCTGTTTTATTTGTAAATACAGTTGTGCAAGGAAATGTTCTCAAAAAAATTCTCGAATTTTACTTTTCAAGTACCTAATGACGATGCAGAGAAAATAAAGAGATTAATACAAATAAAAATACTTGCTATGTTTTGCTAACTGGATTCGATAGACAAATTCGTTACTGAAAAATAAAAATAAAGCGCTTGAATACCTAACTTGGTTACCATATAATGCTCTGGACTGTACCTAGGTACAGCTATCTACTTGACCTGCCTTTGCGGACATATTGTAATACTTTACCGTTGACGCATTCATGTATTTATTAAAGTTTTATTTTAAAAGCTGCAAATTCAAGCTCTGACACTTTACTGGCTTTACTTCAGTTGTAGTCGGTACCAAAGGGTCGAAAGTAAAAGTTTTTCTATTTACGTACGTAGAAAATTATAATTTGAATGAGGTTAATTACGGTTTATGAGCAGCAATCTTTACGCACTTGCCTATTACCGAAGTTAAGTTATTATTTCGGAACGTTAACCATAAACATAGAGAAATAGTAACAATAGAGTGCTCACTTCATACATCAGTTTTCTTACCAAAACGCTTATATTTTCGTAGTCGACATCTAGCGTCGAGTAGCGGATGCTACTTGACACCAGATGTCACGGGTGTCGCTACTGACGAAAGGTATATTGCTCATCAATGTACAAAACTAATATTACACGCAGAAGGAGTTGAAAATAGAGTTCCTTTTAATCCGGTTATAAAATTAGCTGAAACTTATTGAGCATTAGACTTATCGCTCGCCACGACATCTATTGTCATGTAGCAGTACTGATAAATCCGCTACTCGACGCTAGGTGTCGACTATGAAAATAATAAGCGTTTTGGTAAGAAAACTGGTGTATAGAGTGAGCACTCTATGCTTACTTATTTCTGTATGGCACTACGTTACATACCAATGTAATAATATCATTGACTGTACCGGTACATATACATTGTGCTCGCATTGTGGTAGGTTAATTCGTGTGGGGAATGCTCGACATTTCATCGGTATGCTCATTATTGCTGACTATACTTTCTCTGTTTCTAAAATAGATTACTTACGGTATCCAAGCTACTTAGATTGGTTACTTGTTGTTTAAAGTCATTCATTCATTTCATCTGTTGTTTATTATGTGTCAGTAAAATGTTACATGCTATAAATTTTTTCAACATTTGGAGTTCAAATTTTTAGGTTACCGCGTTGTCTCACGAGTCCTAATAATAAATAAATAAAGAATTATGCTTAGATACGTCCCACTGCTGAGCACAGGCCTCCTTTCATATGCGAGAGGGCTTGGGCTATATAGTCCCCACGATAGTCCAATGCCGAATGAGAACTGAAAATATCCATACTGAAGTTTTAAAATATATTATTCCATTCGTGATTAGAACATTCGAGGTAATGATTTAAATTAACTGTTCCCATACAATACAACAATCCGTCATACCCATTACATAACATACCTACAATGTTAAGAAGTGCATAATGATGATTAGTCGCAGAACTGACATCCATTATCATATACCCTTGCATATAACAATAAAGTCAAGAAGGTTGCTACCGGCAACCATACTACTGGCATTTTTACTGTTTCATTCTTTCATAATATATTGCTCTTTCATTTGATTTTGACAAGCGCGAGAGATGAAGTTAGTCGTATTTTGGCTTCACTTTTTAATAGATCGCCTTTATAATAACTAGGTTTCTAGAGTTCCTAGCCTTTCATATGTTTAGTAACCAAGCAATCTTATATTTACTTGTATGTTATGTAGTGTCGTCACGAACGTTTGTTTTCCATTCGCTGTGGAATCCATTCTGTTGGTGTACTTCATTTGCGCTCTATTCGTAATTGCGTTGCAGCACTCATTAGAACTGGAAATATTGTAACAATACCTTCATTTGCTACCAATTTAGGTCAAAACCTTTTATCATTAGCGCCTGTAAAATGTAACCTTGAAAGTCTGTTTTACATCGTCTTTAAAATGAGATCAGTTGGAAAATGTGCGTCCATTCCATGGGTTGCCCTACGCCTACTCAATCAATACAAGTAGAGCGAAAGGGTTAGAGGTCTTTCCACTGTCACTGTTTTTCACAGAAAGGAAAGGGAAAGGACGGTATTACTGAGCCCTAACAGTATTTGTTACTAGCATGACATTGTCTGACTCTAAATAATTTTGCGTAATAATATACATAAGGGAGTCTTGCACAAAACGTTTTCACGACATGGCGTTGGCCAGTGTTGGGCATAATTCAATTAATTTGTAATTGCATTACGCATTAAATTACATTTAATGCAATTACTTGTAATGCATTACGCTCGTAATTGAATTAGATTTGATTTGAATTACCTGGTAATTTTTAATTGAAATTACATTAATTCGTAATTGCATTACGCAATTACGTTGTGTAAACTATTTATTACTTACAGAAACAGGATCAAATTTATCCACGTGGAATGGTTAAGGTAAATATTCAGTCAAGTTTAAAACATTTATTGGATAAACATTTACCAAAATACAAATTACTAATAAGCATTTAAAGAAAGTGCTTAAATATAAGTATTTTTTTAGTCTTAAATTTTCTTAGTTATATGATTTTAACAAGTTTAAGTGTAAATCTTCGAATGGTAATATAATCATATCCGGGAGGTACAGTCAACTGTAAAAGTGTACATATATGTGACAGTCCTAAATAAAAGGGACCTTGTGGCGGAAATTAAGTTATCTAAGGGATAAAAATCTAGAAACATATACCTAACTATTAATACAACAATCAACCCACCTAAAAATACCGCCATAAAGTCCCTTTTGTTTTGGACTGACAAAAATAGCGTCCAAAGTTGAAAGTAAGATCTAAAACACGTACTAAAATACTAACACAACTATGTAAAAAAAATTGTTGAAAATTTTGAGGAGGAAAGTTCCTTAAAATTGAGTTGCAAAATTTGGCCTTAACATATTAAATTAAAACACAAACCCACAAACAAGTATAGCATGCTATTAGAAACAATGAAAATGTTTTACTAAGTGAGTGTAATTTCTAATGCATGAAGTAATGCATTACGAATTAAAATTACAAAATGTAATTTCTAATTGCATTGCGAATTACATTTTGTAATATAGTGAAATTTTAATGCAATTAGAAATTACATTTCCGTAATTTCAATTTATAATTCAAATTACATTTTGTAATTGCAGTGCATAATTCGTAATGCAATTACTTTTTTCCCAACACTGGCGTTTGCCCTACGTTAACGGATGACAAGCTAGTTAGTTTAGTATTTAACACTATTTAGTTTAATTGACAATAATATGTATTTGTCTGTCTGTGTATACCGTACTGTGCACACGTACTAATTACAGGGAAAAAAATGTTTTAATTAGTTCCATGGTGCTCAAATAAAAAGTCTTAATTACAACAAATTTTTACCGCGTAACTTGAACGAGTGTGAGCTAGAAGGGTTTCGATATGTTCATAAAAGCATGATAGATAACTCAGTTGTCGCGATGATCTGCTACATGCCTAAATTCAGACAATATTTCTTACGTCTATGATTGCTCTGTAGTCTGATTTGGATTCCGATTATTATACTTTTGCTTTCGTAACTTCAGGTATCATCAGCCTATTGAGCCTATTAAAACTGCGTAACGCAAATTGCCTACAACTATGCAACAAAACGCGAGAATTCTTTGTTGATTGTTAAAATTACAGCAAAGTGGGTATCATATACCCTAATCCGGGATATAAGTCAAATTTCAGCCAAATGTTCAGCCGTATTGTGGAGCAAACATCTAAATATCGAAACATCCTAAATTTCATATTCATAATCAGTAAGATATTCTAATTTTGTCTATAATCACCCACAACTATGCAAACAGAACGAGCTCTTTGTTTACGTGTTAAATTTACAACATTCAGTGAGTGGCATCCCGTTCCGGTGCTGATTTGACTGACTGCGCCACGGACTAAGTTTTCCTGCGATTTCCCCGCCGGCGCCGGCCGCTCAGTCCGCGCCGCGCGCGCGCATACGCACATTCCTCCTCTCGATAATGCATTTCGATATACTTCAAAAGTTCTTCGCACTTCAACTCTTACTTTATGGCCACATAAAGTGTTAGCGATTTGTTTTCGCAAAGGATTTTTTCGCGGGTGTTTTTTAAAGTGTTTGCTTCAGCATGTCATTGGATATTATGTTTTTGACAAATGACAATCTGCGGCGGATACGGAAGGAGCCGCAGGTTCTTGGACTTCGTTATCGAGTATGTTTGTTTACTAATTTGTTTATTAAAATTTTCCTCATGCTGGGCTATAATGTGCCATCTCCATGTGCTAGAAATCGCAAAAAAAGCTCTGAAATAATTATTAAATAGGTACATTCAGATTTTCTCTACAGTCGCCATCAGATATATCGGAGCGGCAAAGATGCTCAAAACCATCTGAACACGCACTCTAACGCCTTAACAATAGAGGCGTGTTCAGATATGTTTCTATCGTTAAGGCCTAATGCTTGTTCAGATGGTTTTGAGCATCTTGGCCGCTCCGATATATCTGATTGCGACTGTATCTATTACCTAGTTGGTTTAATTTCTACGAGATTCACCCAGCCGATGAAAATATTCAAAGAATTAATAGAAAGTTTATGAAAATAACATGAAGTTGATACATGGCCAGTGCCGTATGTGGTATAATAACATTAACGATTAATGATCATAATATAAAACTAGAATTTTATTATTTATGATTTTATCAACACTTTACATTAATTACTGCACTACACATTAAATAAATAATTAATTGTAAACTTATTAAGAAATATCCTATCATGGGGCTCGCCTAAAACTTTTTCTCATTTAAGATTATATACCGGGCTCTCTGTCTCTCAGTCTTAAGATTTACAATTTTTCATACAAATTAAATATTATCTTCAATGTACGCCATCATCGTTGCTAGTCACACTTAAACTTCGCAAGAAATTGCGTCTTAGAATAAACTTTGAAGTGCACTAAAAATCAAAACACAAGTTATTTTTAAAAGACGCTGAACAAATGTTGGTCAGTTTGAAGAGTACTACCTGCAGTTTAGTTTTTTGCTCCTGTTATAGGCCCCACCCGGTATACCACGAGTGCATCTAATGATTGTTAGACGGTTACGTATAATACATACATTACATACATATAAATAATTCAAAAGCGAAATATAAATATTACGTAGTGAAGGTTGCTTGATAAGCTTCCTTCATTTGCTTATTTATTATTATAATTCGAATAGAGTATTCCACCAGATCTTTATCTTTTAATTATTGTTAGATTCATTTTTTACATAAGTATAACACTATTTCTCCATAAACACATGTTTTTCCAGTCCTAACCCTAAACAGAAATTCTAAAGAAAAATGAAGTGATAGGATATGTTTTATACTGGTTATATTATTTGTGACATTCCATGCCTAAATGCACATGGAGCATAAGGACCCTTTAGGCATGGAACGCCTCATTTATTTACCGGCAGAAATTCAACAAGTCTGTATAAGTAGTTTACTTGTTCTACCCCTTTAAATGAGCTATAGCAATTCTTGAAGAACTATAATAATAAAAATAGCAAAGGCCTTAAATCTGATTTCACTTTTCAAATGATGAAACATCTGAATGTCGTTTATTGATAATTACTCTTTTTATATGCACCACGTGTGGCAAACAAGCATACGGCCCGCCTGATGGTAAGCAGTCACCGTAGCCTACGGACGTCTGCAACACCAGAGATATTACATGCGCGTACTTGATTGTGAATTTGGTCATTTTTGATATGAAAAGATTTTTACGCAGATTTTCCGATTTCGAGCGCTCGATTTCGTCACTCGAAAATCTGTGGAAAACGGCGAAATGGGGAATCTAGTGGCACTTACCACTCGTTTTCAATTCTATTAGTAGAATTTACACGCCTAGTAGTGGAGATAACACTGAAACGAATACGAGCGCTTGAAATTAAAAAAATCAGCCCTCAGGTCACGTCTAATGTGGTCGACATTAGGTATAAGGCTTTATTTCTATTTACTTTATTTATATTACCTTAAAATGTTATGTTGTATAGATTCGTTTTCATCTGTATCTTAAGTTCGTAAATGTAACTACCGTAAAAAGTGTTCGCGGCATCGCGTTATAACCATTACACCAATCATCTAACTGTAACATCGAGATCACTGCAATGAGCCCGAACATGATTCCCTGTTGTAAGTAGGTAAGTTTGCAGTTCCAACTACAGTATCGCGACAAGTCTGCTATGCCATTACTATTTTTATTATAGCAGGATTTCAAATGTTAAAAGGAGTGTTGACAGTGTTGTTTATGCTCTGTTTTTATTTCGAACACACTTTTTAACGCCTGCGCGCAGTAGACCGGGTTATGTTCTTGACGCTACCGAATGGTCATACAAATAACTTTATTTTGTTTAGATGGTCAGACAATATTATATATAACACATATTTCACCAGCGTCTGGCATGCAAAAAACTTAAAAACTAAACATAAAAATAAGTTTAAACAATCATAGTCTAGGCCTATATTATAATATTATATCACCTACTCGACTGAAAATAAGCGCTGGTGGCCTAGCGGTAAGAGCGTGCGACTTGCAATCCGGAGGTCGCGGGTTCAAACCCCGGCTCGTACCAATGAGTTTTTCGGAACTTATGTACGAAATGTTATTTGATATTTACCAGTCGCTTTTCGGTGAAGGAAAACATCGTGAGGAAACCTGACTAATCCCAACAAGGCCTAGTACCCTCTGGGTTGGAAGGTCAGATGGCAGTGGCTTTCGTAAAAACTAGTGCCTACGCCAAATCTTGGGATTAGTTGTCAAAGCGGACCCCAGGCTCCCTTGAGCCGTGGCAATATGCCGGGACAACGCTAGGAAGAAAGAAAAGATCACCTACTCGACTGAAACCTGATTTTTGCCGAGACTTGGAGGTTCGGTTTTTCTCTAGTTTTGGCCGAACCGAAGCTTCTCGGTCAGACACTACTAAATACCTGTAGGTTAAAAGTGTTCTTACAAAATTTTAAATGGCTGCCGGCAAATCGAATGTGCTGATGATTTAATATAATTATGTAGAGATGGACATAATTTGGCGCGTACAATATGTTGTTAGCTAAGGTAGAAGTACTAGTGCTCGACGCTGCACTAGTACTCGACATGGGCACTTTATGTCAAAGTGACAAGGATTAAGTTCGAATACAGAAAAATCTTCGTTGTTCAAATTCAACCTATATTTCCATGAAATAAAGTGCCCATGTCGGTGACTAGTGCAGCGTCGAGCACTAGTACTTCTACCTTACTACTAAGTTTTATAATCGCTGTGATGTCTGTCGTAGCGTCGTAGGAGGGATTTAAATCTTCTCGGGTCAGAGGTGTAGGGTTAGAGCCGGCGTAGCTTTATTTGACGTTCATAAGAGTATGTATCTTTATCTGTAAAATAGATTAACAAATAAGCTTAGAGTGTTCACTCCATACATACACAGATGAAGCCCCATTAAAAGTTTGAAAATGATCTAGCCTAAAAGATTACTATTCATTCAATTTTACCTTCATGTTAAGAGAGTTAACCTAGCCTCGTGATCGAGTTGTTACTTACACGATTGGCTGACTAAATGATCACTATTCGAAATCATTTGTGCGTGGATGGTTATTGGTTATGATAACTATACCTAGTACGATGAATGTCAATAATTTACTTACTTATATTGACTCCCGGGCTTGAGTTTATCACAAATTGTTCCGTGCCTTTGAAGATATAATGATGCAAGCTTTCATGAAACTGCTTAGGTAGTTTAAGTATCTTAATAATTATACACTAAAGAAGGATGAAAATTTGTCACTTGATATGAAAATAATTAACAAAGTTACCCCAATTTAATTAATGCTTTGAACGCTATTTTTTTTTTTTTTTTTTTTTTTTTTTTTTTTTTTTTTTTTTTTTTTTTTATTACAACATTAAAATATAAAATATGTGTACCACAAAACAAAATATTCGCCAAACTGCGAGACAGTTTGTTGGCGATGAGCTCGCTCGTTATACTTATAAAAAGGTACATAATTTTGCACTGTCCTACCGTCCCGGCATGGCCAATTTTTATGTAGGTATTACAATTATGAAGTAGGTATAACGTAGGATTGGTGACTCAATACTGGTGGCGCGGGCGCGGGACAGGAGCACAGCGGTGCGTAAAAAAACTACCTTAACGCTAATTACTACGTTTGTTTATAAACTAACAACTCGTTATATTTTTACAACACAAGTGGCAAGAGGCACTACAATAGTTGATTTATATGAAGTTATTTTATGATACTAATATTAATGTTAGGTATTTAATTTACTATTCATGCTTTATGGAGTTATCGAATCTGTCTATTAATATTTCTTTAAATTTTTCTTTCAGGCTACCTATTTTTAATTTAGGGATATCTAGCAATATTGGGTATTCATTGTAAATTTTTGGGATTAAGTATTCTTGGGTTCTCCGACCATAATAGTTTTTGGCTGCAGGTTGATACAATTTTACTTTTTTAGATGAGCGAGTCACACGTTTATTCTTTTTCTGTACTTTAAAATCATCTGTATAATACGTATTGATAACATTTAAGTATGTGACTTTGCAATGCACTGGGAGAATTCTACAATATGAGAACAGTGAGTCATACTGATGTTTATACCTATTCCTTGTGTTTCGCCCAACTAAATATTTAATTAACCTAATTTGGAGTTGTTTTATTTGGTCTAAATATGTTTTGAAGGTACGTCCATAGTAACTGAGTCCATAACTTAACAATGCGTCCGCCAGGGCATGATAGACAATATACAAGGTGCGCTTGTTGACTATTCTGCTTAAATGATAAAATTGCCCCAATATAGCTCGCAATCTATTACATACCTGATTGATATGCAATTTCCAGTTGAAATGTGTATCAATTAATAATCCTAGGTATCTAAAACTGTCAACTAATTCAATTTTACTACATGTACAATTATTTTTATTCCAATGAAGACATTCATACGTGTGTCCTATAATACTAATATCATTCGACGTTATTTGATTTGCTTTTTTATTATACGGTGAAAATATTCTCATACATTTAGTTTTGTTAATATTCAATATTATTCCATTATCGTGCGCCCACTTGGTAATGTTCTCAAAATCGTCCTGCACCTTGGTTACCATGTCCGACAGATCCCCGCCGGCGAGCACCAGGCACATGTCGTCCGCGTACATATAGACCTTGCAATGCTGGACAACATTCGACACACTGTTCACATGCATCACGTAACCCACGGGCCCGTAAACTGAGCCGGTCGGCACGCCAAGACTGACGCAACCATTTGAAGTAGCGGTAAAAAGTACCGGTAAAACGCATACAATTTCAAATACGATTTGTAGAATGTTGCAAATGATAGGGTACTGTAGGAAACATTCTCATTATAGATATTTCTAAAATTGCTGCGTTTGTTTTCTTTACAGGGCTTATCGAACGGCGTGGAAAATGATCAGAACACTGCTAATATACCTCCCGGCGACTTAACGCACAAGCGTCTCTCCACCGGCTCCACCATGTCCAACCAAAGCGTCGACTCCGGCAACGTTGACTACGCCCCCAAACACCAGTACCTGCCGCACAGAGAGAGCGAGGAAAAAACCTTCACGCAACCCAAAATAACCAACCCCCTATTCGGCGTCAACGCCGCCTCACACTACGCCCCCCAACCGGTCCTAGAAGAAGAACCCAAGCACTACGAAAGACCACTACCCAACGGCATCCGAAAAGCCCCCGAAGGCCAAGACAACGATACCCTCAAAAACGAGGACGCGATTGACGGTAGGAAAGACCTAGTAGTGAGCCCGAACCAAATCGCCCTCACAGAGGGCGCTGCCACCTACACCACAGACAATAATGGTAAAATCAATGTTCATGTCACCGTCATGATTAACGCAGGTAATTATATGCATCCTTACGATACCCTCGTAACAAACACATATCTATATATAGCACCAGTTTTTAACAATTTATATAAAACGTTTATCTAACAGTTTTTGCACAGTGATGGTTTATAAATACATGTAATGGAAGGGGCCTGCGGTCCCCGGGTCGAGCGCTCGAGGATGCATATCTGAGGCAAGCGTCTCCTTGTAGTTGCATGACTTGCATGCCGTGTTCGTTGATATTCTTTCTCCCTACTGATGCGAGTTAGGTCTTGGTCGAGTTTTAAGAGTCACTATGGGTCCGAATGGCATGGTCGATTCGCATAAACTGGGTAGGTAATTCGACTAATTCTAATTCTCAGTATTCTAGCTCTACTGATAAGGACAAATGGGAATTTGAATGTTGTTTCTTTTGTCGGATCGAATCACGGGACTTTAAAAAATCCTCAATTTTTATAGATAGTTTAACACATAATGTTCGCTCAATCTGACATGCCAGTTTTTTTTAGAGCCTATAAGAAAACATCATCGTAACGGACAATCATTAAATCTATCTAAAGGGAATAACTTTATCTGTGACTAAGTAGCCTTCGCGTTTTTTTTAAAACACGGCCGAGCTTTAACTCGCAAGACTACTCTCTTGTGACAATCGTTCTGTTATAGTTAGATGTAATTTGTATTGTAGTTTGTCACTATGCATGCTGATTTATTGTATGTATTTTGTTTTCATGTATCTATTCTTTGTTCATCCTTTTCTCGTTTTACATTTTGGTGGTTCAATTGTTATTATGTCCCGTTAGCCAGTACAAAGCTCTTTCAAAAAAGAAAAAAAAAAGAGTCAGTGGCAACGAGTGATAAGAATAAATTGATCCACCAATTTTTATGGTTTACACTTTAGGAGCATTCCATGGTTATGTAATCGACATTCGTACTATATTTTAAGACTTTACAGGTCTGTTACTCGTTTCAATTGAGTTTTCGTCATTTGCTAATTATATAATAACAACACTATATGTGTACTTAAAAACATCCATTAACTACTTTTGTCATAATGTCCAAGTTCGTAAAGAAACTAGGTATCAGCCAAACGTTATGTAAGCGACAACAAATCAACCTAGTCTGAAACATAAGTGATATTTTCGAAAGTTTTAGCGAAATACGAGACAAAGAGGAATAAAGAAAAATTACACTCGTAAATAAAACAATAGTCGTTTATTTACAACAAATAAAAGTTTCGTTCTTCTAATAATTTTAAAGAAAATAAATAAAATGTGTAGCGTTATGTAAGCGACAGCAACGTTATGTAAGCGACACGTACGATTTTACACCAAGAATCTCGCATGCTTTGGTCTAAATATTTTTTCTTGCGTGTCCAATGCATGGACTTTACCTTTTAATATTTCACCATCACAGTACAAAATATGAAATTTTGATATTCCAGGAACTACATCCACCTTTTCCCATGGATTTTATGCTGCCACTTTGGCGTCTATTTCTGTTTGAGATATATATATTACTTTCGTATTTGACACGAGACTTGACGCGAGGTATGCAAAATCTTCTGCTGATTGTACGGGTGTTACTTGGCCTTGCGACATTGATTTCTGACGCACCAAATGCTTAACATTTCCACCTACACCATCTATTACTCCTTTACCATGCGATGTGGCCGAATACTTCCAAGAAAAGGTTTTCTTATATTTTTTGGATAAATAAAATAACAAACGAACCATGAATTTGTTTTTGAACTCCGAGGATGGGCCATCACCCCAAATCACGTCGGTAATGTTTGCATCGTTGTCTTCAGATATTAAGTCGTACAAATGATTTATAAAGACAAAAATGGTATCTTTGTTTTTGGGACAGTCAGAACAAATCACATAAGTCCGGCATACATTTTTGAAAAATTACATACATTTTTGTTTTTTTTTTGTAGTCTGGATCTTCTTTTTTTTCTCACGATACTTTTTCTGTCTCGCTTTGTTCGAGCTCTTCTTAGGCGGTGGATCCATTAAAATTTGTAGACGAATCAAGCTTAGAACACGCACTAAACGTTTGTTTAGTCTACGTATTCTAATAAACACGTTATGTAAGCGACCGTTATCTTTTAATAAAATCAGTACGAATTAACACGCAAATCACAACAAAATCCACTCGACAAATGCTATCCTGAACAAATTCTGTTTAGAAAATAAGTTTTGAGATACACTTCCCTCAAGTTTGGTTTATAATTTACAAATTATGTTTCTTTGTTAGGTAAACGACAGTTTTCGAGTGCGAGATCATTTTTTCAAATAGCAATTAGAAACCACGAAAATACTAATAAATTCATGTGCCAACGTCAAAAGTAGACATATAGTTTTGATTTTATACCAGCCATGTTTAATTAAAATCCAAATAAAAGTTGTTATTAAACATAGAAATCGGGGTTGTTTCCTTACTTGACGCGATGTTTATTACAGTGTTCTCGAAATGTAGCTATTATTTAAAAAAATGTTAAATAAATTACAAGCTGTATATAAATTCTTAAAGATGATACTTTAAGCCGTAATTGAATAATGTGAAATTATATAAAATGTCAAGAAATTTTTGACGAGAAAGTTACCGATTTCCATGGAATGCTCCTTTACCATATATGTAACTATTTTTAAAGATTTTTTAAAAATATGTTATTCAATTTAGAAATAAACTATGCTAGTTATAGTTATATAAAACACCGTACTGCTTGCCCATGCCCGATCATAAATACTAACAATGTCCAAATCAGATTTAAATAATGAGTTAGTGACCGATTTGCTCTTAACACGTTTTTAAAGCTTAGTAACCCAAAACATTTTCTCATGCCAATCCTTAATCAGCCTTCCATAATTTCAGGCACCCTCGCCGACTTGAAGAAGCAGCGATCGCAGATAAGAACAAACGGGAGCCCGGTGGAGAACAGTCTCACATCAACGAACAACCACAGTATAACTTCATTACCGGAGGGCGTAGGCCAGGAGGCGCTACCGGTGCAGCTGAACCCGCTGTCGCTGTCGCCGAGCGCGGGCGCCGTGCCGCGCTTCGCCGGACACACGAGCGACGTCGTCGGGGACACGAGGTCGCGCAGGTGCTGTATCATTATGTAGACTTGTGTGAAAGTGCGGGGTTAAAGTCTGATTGATCATTCCGAAACTAATTTGGGAATTTATTTTTAATCGTCGATCAAATTGGGGCGGTTCGAGTACTATGCTTGTTGTGTTGATAGGGTATTTCTGCAAAATGTCACTATTAAGTTACGAAGTGGAACCTAGAATATTTGATTTTCAAACTTATAAATGGGTTGATCAATTTTAGTTGTGCTCTCCCGTAAGCCAGAAGACAAATGAAAAATACTTTACTTAATATAATAAAATTATTTGGCTTAAAAATACTTTCTTTTAAAAATGTTATAATACATACTCCTAAGTAGAATTGGGCTTCTGTCTATGCTGAGATGTAACAAATGCAAAAAGAGACAGGAAAAAATTGATTGACCCAACTAAAAAGTGACTTCTTGTAAAAATGGCCAATAACATTTAGGTTGTGTATATTCTGAATTAATTATGTAAGAGATAGTACTTCGAAGAGTCCTAGGCCGCCTATCAATCCCATTTGAGATCAGGTCTCGATTTTATAAAGCTACAAATTACAGTAGTACTAATCAAAACCGGCAACACTGCTCAAAAGCCCGCTTATCATTGGTCAAACAATGTTGCCAACCTACAACAATGTGATTTGTGCTTATATAAAATGGGGTCCAGACGTATGCCGGTGGAATTGCCATTGCAGCTCACAGCTACGGCTTGCCAATGTGCTAAGATCATTGTGATAGTTGCACGAGCTCAACAGTTATTGTACCTAGAGGTAAGATGGTTGCTAATATTTTAGTAAAATCTCTATATCCCAGATACTTAAATGTTTTCGTGTGTTCTTTTAAATAGTGTTGTGCTAAAATTGATTACCGCAAAACGTGTGTATGGACCCTTGGGTACTTGTGGTAAAAAAAAACATCAATAGGTCGACTAAAGTAAGGACGCTAAACATGAAGAATTTCGTACGTTGACCCGCCATTTCCTATCCCTATATCAGGCGTAATTATATTGCTTTCCCGCCGATAATGCCGGCGGTTAATGCCACTTTGCGAGCGGGACAGCAATGTAATCATGCGCGTGAGATAATACCGGCGGTTAATACCACTGCGAGCGGGACAGCAATGTAAATCATGCGCGTGCAATAATGCCGGCGGTTAATGCCACTTTACGAGCGGGACAGCAATGTAATCATGCACCTGCGATAATGCCGGTGGTTAATGCCACTTTACGAGCGGGACAGCAATGTAATCATGCACGTGCGATAATGCCGGCGGTTAATGCCACTGTGCCAGCGGGACAGCAATGTAATCATGCGCGTGCGTTAAAGATAGGAAATCGCGGGTGAATGTACGAAATTCTTCGTGCTTACCGTGTTTACCTTTCTAAAATATCGGTCACTAAATGTTGCTTTCTGAATCCGTTACAATATGACAACACTATTTTGCCTAAGCTGGCCACAATATTTGTGAATTTGACATATCAATATCTGTCATTGTAATTATCTGGGTTATAGAAATAGAGATAAGTTGTAACAGATTCCTATACGTAAGGGTTATCTTTTAGATCCGATGAACGTATTTTATAGCGTCATCTTCGCCTTACCATTTTCCTAGTTAACATTCCTTTATTTAATTAACTTATTCATATTTGAAATCATTATATGCGTAGACAAAGTATTGTGATTGGAAATTGAGTACTTAAAATATATTAAATACTGCATTATTATATATTTTAAAGAGTATTTTGTACAACATTGCATTATTAACAAAAGTATCAATCAGTATTTTATTCTACACTACGTATTCTATTATAGAACCTAATTGCAATACATAAAGTGCCTCCCGGTTCAGTTGTAAAGCAAATTATATAAAATGACATAAAATAATAATAAATTATTTTTAATATGTAAGAAATTGATATTTATGTAGCTCGGTATGTATAAGTAATTTATTAATAGTTAAAATGTTTCAGAAGCCCTATTGGAACATAATACTGTGAATATGCATTTAAAACAAGATACTATGACATTTTGTTCCTTAGATTCGATCGCTTCTTGTACAAAAAGTATTTGTTACGTGGACCATTGCTGGCAATAAACCTATTGATGTATTGATACATAATCTACATATACAACATAAATAACATAAGAATTTTTCAAACTGGAATAAGGTACACGGAGAGGCAAAATACAAACTAAATTACAAGCTTAATGCAATACTAGTAAAGTTAGCTAAATGATATACTTTTATGTAATTAGCCCTATTTTACTATTTTTGACATTTATTCCTTTTACCGTCAACCTTATTCTGGCATGATCTCATCCAAATTTACCAACATTACAAAAAGTTGACTGTCGGAATTTAGTTTTGAATTTTACAAAAAATTTATCGTAATTTCTTATAAAATCATGTGACAATTATACACACCATTGGTTTACGGTAAAACGATTGATTACAAATTGATAATTCTGACACATAATTGCTAAAACGGAACTTAATGCTAATAAATCGTAATGATTGCAATTTAAAAACATTCCAAATGACTTCGCATTGAGTTTCGAATTTAAGACAATTGTTATGAATACCTACATAGTGATTACTTAATGTTTGGGCGTGATATGAGCAAACTATGTTAACAATTTACATTTATTAAATTTAACCAGTGTTTTTATTAAGGGCTGATTGTTACCTTTTGATAAAGTACTTGTTAAGAAATGGTATATAACACGATCAAAGTAGACAAAATTCATGTAGAGATATACTCGACGAGTGTCTAAACGTGTAATCATGCAAACACAAAATAGTGTTTCAAGTGTTTTGGACAGAAGGTAGCCTGACTAACGTATGACACGTTGTCTTTCGACTCTAGAGTTGTTACGCGCGTCCTATGATTATGAGTAATAAACGCGTTCAGCGCTAAAAATGTCTAGCATATCTCTACTTGGAGATGTAGTACAGTAGTTTAAACTGCCCATCCACTAATGAGATTAAACAGCTGACTGTTGACAAAGTGAGGGGGCCACAGCGCGTTTAGTTTAACATCCACAGGTTACGACAACGTTTGAGCACGACCCCAGTAGAACTTGTAGACTAAAACCCCCGGTTATAAGACTTTGGTCTCCCGTTGACGTAGGTAGACTGCGTAAAAGGTGTCGTTATATATGTAGAACCTTGTATATTTTAACGCTACACGCAGTGTTACGAGGAAGACCGAGGCCTAAAACCTTTAGCGGCACTAAATATATATTAAAGTTCTCCGCATCATGAATATGACAACGTTGTACGTAACGTGTGGATTGTAAGTGAGTGCCTTTTTCTTGTTCATCAATTGCTAAATACTCTATGCGTGCCAATATTTTCCTATTCGTTTTAGTCGCGATCAAAACCTAAACAAACTATTTGCATTTTATCTTTTTGAAGAACTCTTATTATCTATTTAGATTATTGTAGTTTATGCATTTTACTTTATTTCTCTCGATATTATCCAGTGTTCAAGGTCTGTGGTATTCTTGTTAGATTCTAATGGCAGCTTGATCCATACAGTAGAAAGTTTTTAGATTAATAAACTTTGTATTTTAAATATAAACGCGATTCAAAGCACGAAATAGTCACAGTAAGTGCGCAGCACGCTGAGTCAATGAAATGATTTATCCTGATGAAGGATTCCAGAGATATCCGAATCATTTCTGACCTACAGTGGGTATTGAGTGAGTTTAATCGGTTTATATGATAATGTTCTTATAATATTAATGTCATGTGGGTTTCATTAGGTCCCATCCAGTAGTAATTCATTCGTCCATATCTTAGTCACTAGTGTAAACAAGTAATGTAGATGTTTTTTTAATCTTCAGTACTTAAAAAGTACTTAGAAAACTATTGTTATTAACACTCTTTCGGAACGTGTTAACTTAGAATAATATTACGCATAAAACATTTTAAAGATATAAAATAAATTGGGCTCATTATATCAATTTATGAAAGCCCCAACTTAATAGTCCCAAGAATATACTTAAATATAAAATGATTCAGAATTGTCTAAGCAATACAAAATGGCCTTATAGAGAGATATATAAGCACAATTTATATTTTGGTTGTTTTTCTTTATAACAGTATTATTATATGAATGCATTTTACATATTTACCTACACATACTGCGTTTTTGTGATATTGCTATTGTATTATATAAAAAATATTAAAACCAGGAATAGTATAAAAATAAGTTGAACCGTTTACATATGTTTCAAATTGTAATTCAGCGTAATAATACATATTTACAAAAGAGGTGATGTGAAATAAATGAAAAAGTGTTGGTTGTGAAGAATGTTCAGTAACGACGTTGGTGTGTAGTGTTTCTAAAAATAAACCCGAAAAATAAATTAAAACCCCACAAATTTACCAAAATCCAAAATAAAGTAGTCTGTTTGCAATTGTCGTGTTATGCTGAGATCAAGGTGAATTTATCTGTTATATCACTAGTATAATTATATTCCACTGATAAGGTCTAAATTTGTGTTATAACTTATAAATATATTTTGTATATTATGATTATGAGACCGTTGATACCAGTGCCTCCAGTCGGTCTTGCCTTAGACGGTGATAACAACATTGTCTGTAAACCATTGAATACTATTAGATGCGTACCTAAATTATCAAAGTATAATATATAGTAGTGATTTCTGCAAAATTTCTTAGGGATATTTAAAATAAAATTTCAGAACATTGTATTTATAGACGTATTTATTATAAGTACTGCTAAACCTTTATCGAGGAATGACGTCACAACTCTTGTGTCAAAATAAGTGTTCTTTTACATTAGATGCCTATTTTATGTGAAAATAATAATCACATTTCGAATGGTTTTGTAGTGTTTTTTAACGCAGTTAGATCTTAAACGAGTCTAAAGATTTCTATTGCTCATTTTTACAAACTTTTTGCTAAATTCTTACTATTTATACCCTTGGTAGTGTTAGTAATACATATCGATAGACATGTTTGGTATCTCAGTGTTGTCCATTGATTCCTATTAGATCTTGCCCTCTAGTGTCTTGCCCTGTTCAAACTACATGCCACAAATATACACATGTTGTGTAGATTACCTGCAACTATCCCTATAACTCTTAGTTTCACATTAGTAGAAAATATATAACTTACCAACACAATTTGAGCTTTGTAGTTATAACATTGGTATGAAAACTTCCATCAAGAGTTTTATAAAATATATTGATTATGTAATTATTATTAATAGATTGGATGTTGTGAAAATTATTATATACAATGTTTATTACTTAAAAATTACTTACCATTTCATTTGAATGGCAGGTCGGCTTTCGTGTTAGACATTCTGTCCATTCTGTGAAAGAACTCAAGTATGTATATTACGAGTCAATATTGTCTTATTCAAATCTGATGATTATTTTGGTGCGTACATCCATTTTACGATTATGGGTGTTCAAAGTGCAGCTGATACTATTTATTATATTATTATTCTATCAAATCTTATGTAACTTATGTTTAAATAGATAAAAGTTAAATTTGGTACAAAAAGATAATTTACCTAACTGTTAATTTATAACATAAAAAATGCACGTACGAAAACGCAAAAATGCAATATTTACCTAGGTGTGTTATTCTTACTTTAATGAAAACTGATAATATTTAAACATAAGTATGAAAAATTCTACTTTTTTGTTATAATGTAAAAATAAACCAATTGTTTAAACCAAATATGTTTATTATTATTATTAACCTTACCTCCTAGTGAAGATATGGGTATAGACCACTTACTTATTTACATTTTAGTTAAAACCGGTTTAGAACTGGCTCCTTTATCGACGTTCAAATTACGTAGACGCAGCGTTTACGCAGCAAAATAATGTCGGACATGCAGTATACCAAACTCCTCATAGCGTACACGCTTTGTCGAGTTTTCTTTAATTTATGTGTTTAAGAAATAGTTAGTGTTATGTGCTGATATCAAGCTGCATTGCTTTCGCAAAAAAAAATGTGGAATATAAATTCGTCGTCATATTTGAATTCCGACCATCAGAAGTTGGATAGTTTGGGAATACATTAGGATTATTTTATACGCTACAGCGTTTATTTGCAATACGCACTTACCTACTCAACTGATAAGTCCTATGTTATCTCTGAAACTAACATACAACTTTGACACGTCAAGGCGATGGACAAAATTTCACGCATAGTATCTACCTACTCGGTAGGCACTTGCTAAAACTTAATTTGCAATATGTATATATGGACCCACTGACTATTATGCCAGCATAACAATATATTTATATAATTATATAGTTTTGTATAAGTACAGTCACGTCTGAAAACATCGACACAATCACGACTTTACGGCCCATATATTAGCGTAGTGTACACATATTTTTGGCACTTTGTCCGTATCGATATTCTCAGACATGACCGTACTTAGTACTAAAACTTCGTATTTCTACAAAATCTTCAAGCCTAATATAGGCTCAAATAGTCAGACGTGGGATTACCACGTCCAGTTGCGGGTGTCCATGGGCGACGGCAATCGCTTACCATAAGACGATGCTTGTTTGCGCCCTATATCATTAAAAAAAGAGTTATAATAGATACTTACCTACTTAACTGACAAGTGTTTATATTACTTATCTTTGAAACTGACACTTACAACTTGGACACGTCAAGGTGATGGTCAAAAATCCACGATTTTCTCTAAAGCTTGGTAAAACTGAATTTACGATATGTATTTAATACACTGACTGCAACTATATGCATATAAAATATTTTTTGTATGCTTGATTTTGTCTAAACTAATTAAAATAAAAAACTCGTATTTCTACAAAATCTTCGAGCCTATAGGCTACAAAAATCCGGTGAATCCGAATCTATAATTTTTATTTAATTCCAATGATCAGAAGTGGGATAATTTGGGTGCACATTAGGATTATTTTACCCGCTGTAACGTCACGCCGGCTCTGCGGCTGCGGCAGACGGCGACCGTCATAGGGGGCAAGGTTACGTCAGGCGTGGCGCCGAATAGTGTCACGCACACATGCTATCTCGAAGCGTGTTTGTGACGTTTTCCTACTGCGTACACGGTGTTTAAGCTCGCAAATTAAAGAAAGATACTATTTTTTGACAAAAATTGTATTACCCATGGGAATTATCATGTAGGTAATATAGTTGGGTACTGAAATAAAATAGGTATTCATTCCAAAGAGTCAAACTTTTGACTGCAGAACGACACGTGCTCGGAAAGCTATGGCCCTAGTTCCATTTTTGTAACTTCATGACAAGTATAGAACTAGCGACGTAATTAGTCCTGTACAAAAATAAAATTCTAAAGTAGTGGGCATTTAGTGCACCCTAACATTAATTACTCATGTTTTGTATGTACCTTTGTTAGACTCCCTAGGCTTTAGTAGACGAGACTTAAAAATAAATACCTATTTAGCCTAATATTTCTTAAATAGAAGCATTAGGTACGTACATTTATAACTATAAGACTGGATTGCGCACTTAGTAAGAGACGAATGCCCCCATTCAACAAACTTCTAAATCAAAAAACTTATGCCAATGCAATGAACGCAATATTTTTTTTAGATATAAACTTTTTCGGGACGAAGCCGTGTTCTGCCGGATCAGACACCGTGTGACACGCTACTGCTGTGTCTGCAGCAGGAAATCGTGGTTGTGTCTCCTGTAGTCTCTTCGATACAAGACTGTCAGTGCTAGCCGAGCCGCCACTCAAGACGGACGCCGGCCACTCCACGCCCCGACACCGCCGTCTCGCGATCACTCGACAACAAACACACGCAACTGCATTTACAAGTTGAGAGAAATTTTGGTGCATGCTGAGAATTATTAGGAGCTTCTGCAAAATGAAACCGCCGGTAAACGTAAGTTGTTTTTCTGTAATTTTGTTTTTAAATGAAGCTGAATATTCGTCTTCGATTAAAGGAGTACCATGGTGTTCTTATTGTGGTTTTTTTACAAATAAGATCTTGTAAAAATATACTTCTTATTTTTTAAGAATTTTTAAAACTCGTCTAATCGTAGGATTTTAATCGACACAAGGGTTTTCAGCGCTTTCAAAGTTTAGGTATCTGTGTTTTTTTGAGCAGGTAAGTTTGATGGCACACAAACTTACATAAACACCTACACTATCACCAACTACAGTTAGTATTTACAAGCATCTTGCAGTTACAAGACAATTAAACCGATTATTGCGTCAGAAAGATGCTGCGCCACGGCAGCGTAGGGCCGTCATCGTCATCTGGTTTTCCCCGGTTTCGACCTAGATGGGAGCCCTTGCCAGTACTATCGGCACGAGAAAACGCAAAATATTTTGTGTCAAAGGTATCCCTAGAAAGAAATTTATTTATTACCAATAATTTTACGGTTTTATTTACGTGTAGTTCGCGTTGCGTGGTCAGCGCGAGCGAGTTTCAGTGCTCTTAGTTAACTGTTAAGGAGACTTAGGCTGTCCGAAATTATTAGATATTTTTCCGGGAAAAAAGCGCTATTTGGATGAAACTTTCCTTTAAATTCCAATATTTTCTTGTGATATTGTTTGTTATATTGAATTTTTTTAAATTACTTGTATACTCGTATTACTAGTAAGTAATATAATTATATTTAGTGAACTTTGAACAGAATTAACTCCTTGTCCGACTGAAGAGAAATTCTGACCGTATCATAAGTAGGTAATGATAATATTTAAAGATATTAGACTTTTAAACTGTCCATATTTAAATCGACACTTTTTATAATAAATAAATAATAATAAATTAATTAATTTATTGAACAACAATCATAATGCGTATATTATAATTAATTTAACAATCACATTAAGCAGCTTTATACACGAAGTTCAAATAATCAGTTTTGAGTAAGGTAGCGGAAGCTAGGATGTAGGTGTTAATAACATTGGAAGAAGTTAAATAATAAATTAGAGTTCAAAAAAGGTAACGAGTAGGCCGAGAGAATGTAAATGTAGAGTTATAGGCCAATGTTACCTGATATTCATAATGAATGATGATTGATTCTTCAAACGGTACAGTGTAAAATCTAGTGTACTGATTTTTTTTGTCTGAGAACGATGAACTCTCCACTTAACAACGGTCGGCATACTTTAAAGGGTCGTGCGTGGCGATAAAATTAAAACGCACACATTCGAATTGTTCAATAATTTTATCTAGAAAGTTCCTGGTTTCATCAATCAGATTTTTGTACCTATACCTAGGTAGCCAGCTTTTTTAAACTAAGGTACTCTTTAGATAATTTATCGCGTACCTAGTAGGTAGGTACTTTATTTTACTTTACTATTTTTTCTTCCTCCTTATAGCCTTTGCGTCGTCTATTCTCTGTGGTCCTCAGTAGGTTTCTCCTCTGTCCTACAATTCGCAGCACTTCCTCGTTCGTTTTTTTCTCCGTACAATTTGTTCTCTCCATTCTTCTCTACAACCACATCTCAAAAGCGTCCAATCGTTTCCTATTATTCTGCCTCATTGTCTACGTCTCACACCCATACAAAGCGATGCTCCAGATGTATATCTTAATAAGGCGTTTTTTTTTGTATTCTTAGCATTACGCAAATGTTTTTTGGCGTTGAAAGCTGTTTTCGCCATTGCTATACTTGATACAATTTCATCTGTAAATCTGGAGTCTTGTGTAATTAAGCTGCTAAATATCTAAATTTGTTTTCCTACTCCTCTACTGTTATCTGTCATTTATGCATTCATTAACACGAATATAAGAACATACATAAAAGATTTCAAGAAAAGTCTATATTGTCTATTCCTCATAAAAGCTCTTGTGCTTTTATAAGCTATAATGTTACTGCGATTAATGGCTACCAACCTAACAAAACCAAAACGAATACAGTTTTAAACTAAGTGCATTGCTGCCAACTTACAAAATATTCATTTGGTTGCATAGTAAAAATAATTACTCCATAAGTCAGAAACACGCATGTGACACCCGTAATATAGCAACACCCATAGACTACGAAGACCGCTTAGCGTTGCTTGTTAGTCTCCGTAGGCTACGGTGGCCAACTTTGAGAAAAAACTGTCCAAAAAATTAATTTAGCAAGTAGCAAGTACCAGGGCCTCATGAGTTACGAGGAGGTGTCGCCGACCGGCCGGCCGCGGCCCGGGGCGAGCCGGGCGCGTAACAAGGTATGCTCGCGCGTCTTGGCTATATACTTTTGCTGTAATTTGTTTACCTAAATTAAGATTTATTTTTGTTGACTCGTAGGAAAAATATTGTATGCAACGTTGTATAAGTAGGTCAAAAAATTCTCCGGCTCACATTGTAACTCACGCCACTCGCCTTTTTTGACCCTTCTTATACAACTGATGCATAAAATACTATTACTTGTTCTATATGTGTCCCTCTGATGTCAATTTGTTCCTTAACCCGACGAAATTTTGAAGCAATTAGTGTTTTAGTTTTATTTGTGTTAATTTTCAGTCCAAATTGTGTAAAAATTAGATCCATCTGTTTCATTACTCTTCTTAATTGTGTTGAACTTGGAGCTAGTGCTGTTATGTTGTCCGCAAATCTAATAAATACTATTCTTTCCCCATTAAATTTGACTCCTTCGGTTTTTATCAATTATTTTTAATGGCACACTCTATAAATATTATTTACAGGTTTTTTTAGAGGTTGTACTTTAGATTGTTAGTAAAAAACTTGTGGTTTCAAAGTAATATCTCCACTCTTAATATAACTTTGATGGCGTTGTTTTTATTTATTTTTGAAAAAATATAAGCCTTATTTTTTTATTTGGCAGGTTGAAATAAGAGAAAAAACAGATTATTATATTTAAATTTCATATTTTTACGTATATTAGGACCGTCAAAAAACGCTGCCAAGCTCTTAAATTTATCTAATTGGTTACTTTACGGTTTACTGTATATTAAAGATAAGGGGTGAGCTTCAGAGGCCGAAGAATATTTTTTTATTTGTATGAAGAACAGGAAACCAGTCTCAGCGTGGTAAAGTTGTAGAGCAAGAATAAAACAAGCAGTGCGACAGGGTTGTCCACTCTCACCCGGGGTGAGAGTGGACAACCCTGTCGCACTGCTTGTCAAGATTACGTTTACATCCTCAAGGTAAAGTTATTCACAATAAATATCCGAACGTGTTGAAGAAAAACGTTGGCGTTTCAACTTTAAAAATCTTAAATAATTTGATATCCTTGCTCTACAACTTTACCACGCTGAGACTGGTTTCCTGTTCTTCATACAAATAAAAAAATATTCTTCGGCCTCTGAAGTCTAAGGCTGCCTCCCTTAAAATTGTCATTTATGCTCTTCTAATTGACCGATTGAACCTAAATTATGTAAGTGTGTAGCATGAAACTGATGTTTTGCAAGGAATTCCTATCGTTTTCATATTTTTGTCCGTACGGCTGTCAGCGGCATAGCAAGTGATTCTTCGCATTAGAAAGCTGAAATTCAATCTAAAATGGATAAACAATAATGTGTCAATAATACCTACTACCATAAAAAAATTACAAAACCAACATTTAAGCCTGGAAGCCAGTTTAAATATCGTCCAAATGTTGAAAGTGCACTTGTCAAGATTACGTTTACATCCTCAAGGTAAAGTTATTCACAATAAATATCCGAACGTGTTGAAGAAAAACGTTGGCGTTTCAACTTTAAAAATCTTAAATAATTTGATATCTGGAAAAGAAGTGGAACTGCGTACAGAAGTAATTCATAATCAATATGAATTATTTAAGTTTGCCCCGATTTTTACTACTATATTATTTAGAACGGTCCTTTATTAGTTGGCTGAAATTTTATTATTTATATTCAGCTTTAGAACGTTCCTTTAGTTGGCTGGATTTTATCACCAAGGCGAAGGAGTTTAAAATCGGAAAATTTTGAAAAAATGTTAATTATATATTATGAAAATTACATAAAATATTTAAAAAATACAAACAGTTCATTTTAATGTTGTTTACAACTATAATATGTCCGAATTTCATAACGGTGGTCCAGTACATCGTGATTTTTTATCGACATCGACTTATAAAATGTGTGTCCTCGCACTATTGAGACGTCAACACATAATTTCCCCCGTCATCCGGGGGCTTTGTTTATAAGTTTAATAAATGGAATCAGGGATCTGTTAGTTTAAGTGAACCTGCTTAATTTTATTGGAAAATTTGCTAAATACAATTTACTATTGATAAGTTTGGATATTATCCAATCCAACAATTTATATATTATGTCATTTGTTATACCTATTCCTAATGACTATCTGATCTTAACCCCAACCAGTCCAATGCCGCGTTCCTAATAAGATGCCTATATGCACTTTGCTCTTTATTGCCGCCGATGGCCAATTGATTTCGTTCGGTCAATTGATTCGATTCTACCGGCACGTGTTTGCATTATTAGTTTAAATTGGTTTCTCAAGACAGTTGTCGCTTTTATGCGACCGAAATAGAAGTTGTAGAGACAATCAATCTATTGAATGACGACGTTTGTCTGAAGCATCTAATTGATTTCAACGAAGATTGATCCTAAGTACCTATGATATTTTGTGTTGCTACCACAAGACAAACTCTAGAAGCTTTTTCTTTGGTTATTAGGAGATTTAATTGCTATCGTCTCTGACTGTCATTAAATTTGACATGCCGGAAAAGAAGCCCTCTTCTCATCGTAGACAGTTCTAACCCACCTAACTTGGAGTTTTGTGGTACGACTCCCTTGAATGTCCTATTTTTTTATGACTTCTAAATAATGATGCCAGCGTGTAGCTTTAGAATCTAAATACCACAAAGTGATCTTATCACTTCCCTGTACACATCTAAGACAACGTCCTGGAGCGTCTGGACTCACGGCTTAGAAACCCCTGCTTTAGCATAAATTTCAATGTTTAGCTGGCTCTGTCAAGACTAAACACGGAAAATAACACGTAAACTTATCGCAATAAGATATAAAAATAACGTAGATAAAAATTCATGACAATACTCTTTCGTTATCACTTATCACCCGCGGCGAGTGGGCCACGTGTCAGAAAACTGCGCAAGAATGAACGAACAATAGATATATCAACCGCTTAACGAGGGGGACGATAAGATAACCCGACCCTGATCTGGGGTGAGCTTTTAAAGGATCATCTTATTTCATAATGGCCTCTTGACTTGGCTGATAACGGATCCTCGTTAATGGGTGCATCTAAGCCTACTGCGCTGTTGGAATTGGATATGAATTCATTTATTTAGTGCTGAAAGGCCTAGCCGACACGAATCATATTATTGTCTCCACAAAGATTATTCTAATAAGCCAGCAAGAATACCTATCTGACAAACTTTGCCATATCACGCTCAAATCACGACTGACAGGGTTTTCCGAAAGTCATTAGAAGACGGAAGTAATATGCTGGTATGGTATGCTCGGTCAAGTAACGTACGTACCGTAAAAACCATAAAGCTATTATATACGAGATATTTCTTTGAAGGATAAGGCTTTGTTTCGTTCTAACATTTACGTATGTTATTGTCTACAGGCCGCACTCCTCCACGATGTCGACATTCCAACGAAGAAGGCCACATTCGGCATGGGGTGTTTCTGGTCCAACGACTCACTGTTCGGTGCCACGCCGGGTGTGATCCGGACTAGAGTCGGTTACTCTGGCGGCACCACCAAGAACCCACACTACAGAAGCCTGTAAGTATAGTCATTTAACTCATTTATGGTCCAACGACGCATCGTTCAGTTCATCCGGACAGGCCCAGGTTTTAAGAAAAAACGCTCTGCCCAACTTCAAGGTGTCAAGTATTGTACTCAATTATTTTTATTCGTTAAACAAGGCGTTGCAAGTAAATTCCTGCTTACCTTCTGATGTTCATCTTTCATGTACCTTTGTACTTAGATACAAATGGTACAATGTAAAATGATATAGTAAGAGAGTAATCTAATAATAATTTGCCGGACGTGTTATAGTAAAGTCATCATAATCCTAGAGATTATGGATTGTCATTAGCAAAGCAGATTGTTAATGTGCAATTTAATTATAGGGTTTATTAGTTTATAAATGATCATAAAGTTATCGTAGGCTTAGCACAACATTCTTTATTATTATTGGTAATATCTATTTCTGGAAAGCAAATATATGATATGGGAAATAATAAAACGATATCGCGTATTATTAATATAATTTACGGTAGGTATGATTTTTGACATGTGCGTAACGTAAACAGTTTTCGTGCAAGTAAATATTATTTTATTTGTATACAATTATAAACCGACCAGCATAGAATATACAGGGCGTCCCAAGACTACGGGACATCAAGGGAAACTACCTTAAATATCGTAGATAGGATATTTTGCTGAAAGAAGACTTTGTTATTTTTAAAGGTCAGTAATTCTGCATTTAAAGGTTTTCTAAGAATTACTTGCTTCGCCTGGAAATCGAACCGACTTAAAAAAAATCTTGAAATTTGATTCAAACATTTTACGTACTTTCCCTTGATGTCCCATAGTCTTGGGACGCCCTGTATAGGTACAACTCTTAACTGAAGTTAGAACAGTAGGTACGGTAGGAGAGTTCAAGGTTCTCTGAGGAAAGGGATCGATATGACTGGTGAACGTCGTAGAAAGTGTTATGTAATCCGACTTCTAAAAAACGAACTAATGTATAACTAACCGATTTGTTTAACATTAACAAATCTGGTAATTACTATAATAGGTGTAGGTACCTATTAAAAGACAATCGTTGTTGCAAATATTTGCAAGCTCGTATGCAAATTGGTCAGTAACATATGTAAGACCCAAAGCGTATCTATTGCCTTTAAATGGACAGGTGATGGTAACCAACTATTCACCAGCATTTGTCTATTTTGGTTTATTATACTGCATGCATTACTTTAACAAATCAAGTCTTAGCCTCGTTAGATGAAGGAGGACCAATGACCGTTTTATAAGGGAATAAAAAGCTTCGGCTTCCTTAGCTGCAGCCGGCTATTAAATCTTGTAGTGAAATGCCAAAGTAGTGTTACAGTTATTAATTTTAAATCTTAGCAAGGTATATTTGCTATCTTCTTAATCGTAGATTAAGAAAAACTATTTATCTGTTAGGGTTTATTAAGTAAATGTCCAAGTCATGGTGTGTTGTTGGTATGACGTAGCGTCTGAAGATATTGTGAAATATTTTTGTTGAAATTGAAAATTAAGTACAAGCGACCCGCCCCGGCTTCGCAAGGGTAAACCTTAACAAATTATACACCTTACTCAAGAATCACTTTATTGATAGGTGAAAATTGCATGAAATTCTGTTCAGTAGTTTTTGTTTTGAGTTTATCGCGAATATACAGACAGAGGCGGCGGAGGATTTTGTTTTATAAGGTATAGTGATGGCTCATATTATAATAAAAATTCTCCAGCGATGAAAAGCCTAGCAACAGATTCAAATTAGTTTTATCACCGTTCAAAGGTCAGTGGGTTGTTTATGTATGTCTAAAGGATTTCACTTTCGATGAGAGTAGAAATACCAGTACTATATTTTATTTATTTAGTTGTTGTGGATGCCCATTTTGTTTGTTTGTATGTTATCATTTTTTGACGACCAGTTTGGCCTGGTTAGTGACCCTGCATACGAAGCCGATGGTCCCGGGTTTAAATCCTGGCAAGGGCATTTATTCGTGTGATGAGCATGGATATTTGTTCCTGAGTCATGGATGTTTTCTATGTATTTAAGTATTTATAAATATTTATATATTATATATATCGTTGTCTAAGTACCCTCAACTAATCATGACATTGATCGGAAATCTACCGATTACAGTGTAATTAATAGCACACTCGATGATGTACTTAACTGGTTTACTATTAACAATTTGCTTCTTAATGGTAAGAAAACCAAATGTATTCGATTTTCTTTGCCGAATGTTAAACCAGTCGAGACTAAGATACTTTTGAATAATGAATGCTTAAAGATGGTAGATAAAGCATTGTTTCTTGGTTTAACATTGGACAAAAATCTACAATGGAGTCCTCATATAAGAACGCTAGCAAAGAAATTAAGTTCGGCCGCTTACGCTGTTAGGAGAATCAGGCAATTGACCAATGTTGAGACAGCTCGCCTTGTCTATTATAGTTATTTTCATAGTGTAATATCATATGGTATTCTGATTTGGGGCAAAGCAGCTGACATTCAGACTATATTTGTCTTACAAAAGAGAGCCATTCATTCTATATATAACTTAAGAGCACGTGAATCATTAAGAGAACTTTTCAAAGAAATTAATATTTTAACTGTAGCTTCCCAATACATCTATGATAGTATTATTTATGTTGTAAAAATCTAGACTCCTTCACTAAGAATTCAGATGTCCATAACTATAACACTAGAAATAAAAATAAGCTTACTATCAGAATGTTTCGTGTCCGCAAAATACAAAAGTAATTAATTTTATTTTTCTTTTCCTTTTGTAAGAATTCGATATGTTTTCTGAAAGAGTTACGTGTCTAGTTTGATATGACATATATGAAATGTAGCTCCGGGATTTAAATCTTCTCGGGTCAGAGCCGGTGTAGCTTTATTTGACGTTCATAAGCGCATTGTAATATGCCTACTTGAATAATAAACTATCTTTATCAACACAAGCCTTATTGAGCTTACTGTGGGACGTAGCCAATATGTGTAATAATGTCCTATAATATTTATATTTATTTATCTTACTATTTTATAAGGTATCAATTGTATACAATTGCGTAAACATGCAAGATTACGCTGGAGCGTAGATTTACGTTGAAGTAGCTTAACGCAGATATGAATGGGCTTACTCATCGAAACGTTATTTTTATTGCATCAGGTATATATTGTTTACAATCATCGTTAAGTAGCTATAATCATTTATCTATTAGATTTATCGAGGAGTATTTATAGATCTACCGTTTGAGGCGGTTAGTAAACATTTATTATGGTCATCTTGGCAAGGCTTGGCTGCATGAATCTTTTAAAATAAGCAGGGTAGGGCGAACAAAACGCAACTGCCTCTGTCGCACTAATTTGATTGATAAAGAGAGATAACTACGCTATTACGCTACGGAGCGTGAACGATTGGCATTTTGTCTACGCATTCAGGTATGTTAAGTAAGTAAAAATGTTATACCTATTATATCAATAATATGTATAAACTAGGTAGTTTTAGTCCCAAAACTCAGCTAAGTATCTTCTACTAGAAAATGACCGCACTACTTTACCAACGGCCCGAGATAAATGGCAAACCCATCTCTCTCTTTTGTCCGTCTCTGCCCTTTGGGTGTAGGCCTCCTCCATTATACGCCACTCGTTACGGTTCTGTGCGGCTGGAGCCACTTCTGCCCCGCAGTCCTTTTGATGTCGTCGTCCTAATGCATTTGGGGTCTACATTGAGGACGTTCCTCCCCCCATGTTCGCCACACGAGTAGTCGTTTACTCTACGAATTGGTCTTTCAATATGACCAGCCCATTCCCACTTCAATCTGGCAGACCTATGTCTAGTGGTTAGTTAATAAATTTGCTCGGGCATAAAAAAAAGAATGTCAATTGTGGTACCATGTTTCCAAAGGCAAACATATAAAAAAATCAATGAACTAAGGTGATCAGTTGATCACGTGGAAAGTCACGTTAAGCACGTGATAGTCGGTAGGTATTCTGCAAATCATTGATTTTTTTATCAACTAAGTCAAACTAGAGATGAAAGATAAACTGGTTTGGAAGTGATTAAAATTCGGTGTTCGCTATCCAAGGTGAGCTTGCAAGGCCAAGTCGCCGGTAAGCCTAGTGCACAAAACATTTTGTACCCAACTATGAGCGTAACCATAACATATAACATGGTCCATAAATTCAAACAAAACATGTGCAATCGAAGGCCAGACTATTACTGGCTGGTTTTAATCTCTCAATGCTCTCCATTCCATTTTGTAAATAACTTCGATGGTTGCGTGTGCACATCCGAGTTAGTTGTACTCACGCACAAATGTGGTAATGTTTTAACAGGAACTGATTTAAATTTTAACTTAAACTTCCGAAAATTTGTATGCCACAGTTTACTATATCAATACATTAATATTAACTACCAACTATTACCCATGTAATTAATTTCTCTTGCTCTTTATCTATGTGATCGAAACTTCAGAATGCAGCGCAGGTTCCTTGGACTGAAGATAAACTTAAGACTTCAAAAAGTAATAATTCCCTGTATACCGAGATATGGTGTAGGAGTGATTCGGAGAGAATCATGTCATGCCTTATTACTTACTTTTTGCACTATTTATGTACATAAGTATCGTTTAATTTGTCATTAATTCAAATTTCAAATCGTAGCTCGAGTAGTACTCGGGATATTTGACAATGTGATAAACAGACGGTTGGACGGACGGACAGAGTCGCACCATAAAGGTTCCTTTTGTAACCTTTTAGAGCCCTTAAAAATAGTTGGTAACAATGTTAAAAAAATAAATAACGACCACACGTGACGATAAATCGCTTTACTCTTGAATCACCATAACAAAACATTTATGAGATATGAGATATGGTGTAGGAGTGATTCAGAGAGAATAATGTCATGCCTTATTACTTACTTTTTGCACTATGTATGTACATAAGTATCGTTTAATTTGTCATTAATTCAAATTTCAAATCGTAGCTCGAGTAGTACTCGGGATATTTGACAATGTGATAAACAGACGGTTGGACGGACGGACAGAGTCGCACCATAAAGGTTCCTTTTGTAACCTTTTAGAGCCCTTAAAAATAGTTGGTAACAATGTTAAAAAAATAAATAACGACCACACGTGACGATAAATCGCTTTACTCTTGAATCACCATAACAAAACATTTATGACCGTGAGTACCGTGACCACCATAAAAATGCCATGTCTTGTAAATGGTGATGGCTGATGGTGTCTTTTAAACGTGACTGGATACTTAAACTATGTTATAAGATCAGTCGTACATTTATTTTATTCTTCAGGGTTCTAATACTTAAACAACAACAGTGCAGTTTTCTTTGTCGAAAATGTTTGCTTTCCTTTTGATGATATCACGATCCATCAATTAAAAGGAGGAGGAGAAGGAGTAATAAGTCTTGATTTTCTTAATTGCTTTGCTTTGCTTAATTTTTATTTATTTATTCCTACTAAATGTTTGACTGAAAGACGACTTCAGTGTTCAGTGTTTTCGCTTGTTTTATATACCGACATCCAGAGTATGTGTAATAAAACAATAAATAAATTAAAACAACCATTTAAGTGTTAATAGTTTGCTCCTAAAGTGATATGATATTGAGTGATTATTAAAGAATTATAGAATGTAGATTATTAAATTAATCAACACGTAAATATTGTGTATTACAGCGGCGACCACACGGAGGTGATCGAGCTGGACTACGACCCCAAATCCGTCACCTTTGAGGAGCTTCTCGACATGTTCTGGGGTAACCACGAGTATGGACTAACCACCAAGCTAAAGAGACAGGTAATTCTAGAGCTAAACTATTTAATGATAAGATCGAATCAGCAATACAGTAAAAGATCTTAAAATCAGTCTATACAATATAGAAAACTATGAAACACGGATTATACGTACGTACATTTATATCAAAAACTGCGTATGAAAATGTTTTTTATAAATCCTGATTTATTAAAAAAAACATTTACACAAAAAGTTATTTCTCGTGGTAATTTTGGATCATAGGTAGGATAAAAAAAACTCGAACTCTGATGTAGTTTAGACTTGAGTCTTTGCTTCTGGACAAAATAAACGAAAGTTGAAAATAAAAGTTGAACAATATGTTTATGTTAGCTATTTGTCCTTAATTATTATCAATATTTCCACAAATATTTGGTAAATAAGGGACCAGTTTTGTAGCCATACAATTAAATAAATGTTAGCTATTATTTTTTTAGGATTAGGTGATCTAGGTGACATTGACATTGCACGGACAAGCCGAGAAGAGGTTATTCGTAGGTAGTTTCTGGCAATATCTCGTCGTAAAACTGGATATTTTAAAAATAGTTACTCGTTTGCTATTCATTAATATTTTATGTTCACTGCATGAATATGTTTATTGGTTTTCCTTTTTGTTTATTTTGTGTCAGGATCCTATTAAGATCACTAAATCAGTAAAATAAACAGAACGAGTTGTGTGATATTCTTTAACCGTCTTCTTAGAGGAGGGTTTTCGATTCGTCAGAATTTTTGTTTTATCTAGATATGCTCGACTGATTTTTGACTTTTATTTAGGTTATATACGGTATCTAAAATTCACCAGTAGGGCTAAGATGGTCGGCTCTTTATCATTTGTCACCATGTCTGTCACGTTCTGACAAGTATGTAAGTGACGGGCATAGTTACAAGTGATAAAAATGGAACCATGCTGCCACTGCAGATCCTCTTAAATCATCTAAAATCTGAAATCTGACATGTTAATTTTTCAATTTCAGTACCAATCCATGATCCTGTACCATGACGAGGAGCAGCGTGAGGCGGCTGAGGCGTCCTACAAAGAGATGACGGCACGGTTCGGCCAGCTACGAACCGAGATAGCACCAGCATCTACATTCTACCCCGCCGAAGAGTAAGTACCTCTCGAATACAGTACCAATCCATGATCCTATACCATGACGAGGAGCAGCGTGAGGCAGCTGAGGCATCGTGCAAAGAGATGACGGCGCGGTTCGGCCAGCTACGAATCGAGACAGCACCAGCATCTACATTCTACTACGCCGAAGAGTTAGTACCTCTCGAATATAGTACCAATCCATGATCCTATACCATGACGAGGAGCAGCGTGAGGCAGCTGAGGCGTCCTACAAAGAGATGACGGCGCGGTTCGGCCAGATACGAACCGAGATAGCACCAGCATCTACATTCTACCCCGCCGAAGAGTAAGTACCTCTCGAATACAGTACCAATCCATGATCCTATACCATGACGAGGAGCAGCGTGAGGCGGCTGAGGCGTCGTGCAAAGAGATGACGGCGCGGTTCGGCCAGCTACGAATCGAGACAGCACCAGCATCTACATTCTACAACGCCGAAGAGTTAGTACCTCTCGAATATAGTACCAATCCATGATCCTATACCATGACGAGGAGCAGCGTGAGGCGGCTGAGGCGTCGTGCAAAGAGATGACGGCGCGGTTTGGCCAGATACGCACCGAGGTAGCACCAGCATGTACCTTCTATCCCGCCGAAAAGTAAGTACGTCTCGAATACAGTACCAGCTACGCACCGAGGTAGCGGCGATATGTACCCACATTCTGAAGGAGTAAGTAGTCCTTTATTTCCTTGAATTGTGTACCTATATTATTATGGACCGCCAACCAACAACAGATTTTTAGTAAATTCGTAGAAAAAGAGTGTTTGCAGGGCCGGATTTCCGCCTAGGGCCTTTTCTTTCCGATTGAGAATTTGTCACAAAGATGAGGAAGTTTATTCCAGACCCAAAGTCTAATATGGCCTTATCCCAGAAGAAATATGGGAGATCATGACGTGTATGCCTTTGACCAACAGCGAAACAGTGAAACGAGTTTTTATTAGGGTAATGAATGTTACGGCTTCCTATTTATTTACATGACAATCGATTATTGTGACGTTTCTTAGTGAATTGAGTCAATTGTGTTATGTCGATAGCTATACGAAAATATATATTCATAGGCTTGTTAGTGAGTAATTGAAATCAATTCGCGTTGTGTTCGTAATATTAGCACGTGCTGTCGGCATAGCAACAGTGGAATACATAATGCGGATTTTAATTGTGTCAGGGTCTCACGGTGGACAGCTAAGGATCTATCCTTAGCTAGGATAGTTTGACCTCTACTTTGACATTATGTAGTGCCTAATAGAACATCTCTTTGTATTTTATGTTTAATTTATCCTTATTATGCATATGATTAGTTTATTATTAGAAGCGAGATATCGGAACCTTGGATTGGATTGCTTTTTACAAGCTTTTATTTAACTTGCCCTGTTAGTAGACCCACTTCCCGATTTCTGATTGAGCTGAAAATTTGCATACATATGTAAGTCGGGCGACAATGCAATATTATGGTACCATCGAGCTGATCTGATGATGGAGACAGGAGGTGGTCATATGAACTCTGTGATGAAACAACGCGACCTTATTGTGTTTGGGGTTTTTAGAATTGTCTGGATGAGTATTAGTTGCCTGTGGTAAGAAAAGTACAGTTAGCTATAAAAGCTTGTACCTAAAATATTTTTTTTGCCGAAAATTTATTATGATTAGATACAAATTATGGAGAGATTAAGTGTATTTGCATGGTGAAAACTATCAGGCGTGGACACTATTTTACAATGTTTGATGAAGAAAAAAACTGTTGCAATGCTCTTATGCATGTAGAATTAATGGTATTTAGAATTTAAAATACCATTAATGTGCCCATTAGCATGCTCATTAAAATATATTAATAATTATTTGAATTGATGATATTTAGAAAACAGTTTTGTTTGCGATACCTTGCCGTAATTTTAATTAATATATCAAAATACAGTACCGTCCAATAATATATCACCTTTGTGTGTTTTTGTATGAACTTGTATAGAGTAAATAATATAGGTTAGTTTGAAGATTGCATATTTTACTAGTCATTTTATACAAAATATATGATTAATAGTACAATGAAATACTGCGAATTACAATAAGAGACTCCGCATATTACTAAAAATGCTATATAATAAAAAAATAAGTTGACTAATACATTTATATAAGAAACCTCTATGAAAAAACCAGACTGATTTTTCTCATCGTTCGTACAAAGGAATACTTCTAGACTACCTAAAGGCGTAAGGTGGAAGTCACAAACATAAAATAAGGTATGCCGCAAAGACATGGATGTGATACATTATTGGCCGGCACTGTAGTTGCAAATTTAAAACAATGATTCTGTTTAATCCTACCGTGTCTATATTAAAATTAAACTATTAATTCATTAGGTATAATTTAGTCCTTTAAAAACCAGTAGGTAACTGAGCAGTGTTACATTTTACTGACGAAACCCATTAAACGACTAATGAAACTCTCACGATCTTTTCCAGTTACCACCAAAAATACCGCCTCCAAGGCCACAAGGACCTCTGCCGGAGCCTCGGGCTGGACTCGGCCAAGCTGCAGAGCTCGCACCTGGCGGCGCGGCTCAACGGCTACCTCGTGGGCGTCGGCGGCGCGGCGCAGTTCGAGGCCGAGCGCCCGCGCCTCGGCCTCAGCGAGCAGCAGGCGCAGTACGTCCGCGCCGAGCTGCAGCGCAACGAGGGCGGCGGCCTGGCTTGCTAGCGAGGGACGTGTGGCTTTACAGGCGAACAAAGTGGCTGACGATTTATTTCCTGAGATATTTAAAGTGACAGCGCGTTTATTTTTTTTCTAAGAAATGTGTATGCGCTACACGGGTAAGGGCCATATATAGATTTAGGTTCCAATTAAAAAAACTTAGTAAAATAAATTGGCTCCAAATTTAAGCACTAAATCTGAGCGGGTTATCCGATATAAGAATTAGCTAAAAATAAGGCTGCTGTAACGATAACTCTAAAAAAAGAAGCTACAGTTTTTTCTGTCTGTGTATGACCCGTGATATGTCGATCAAAGTAGCTTTTCTTGTTTTCATAACTTCCTAGCATCAACTCTTAGCTTAGATTGGATGTCGTCCTACGTTTTGAAGCCTTGCACATCTCCAAGAAAAACAACCTGTATTTATAAAATATAACATCTTATCTTCAGCTTCTTTCTCCTGCGCTAAGAAAGCTAGCCTGATAAGCTAATATTTGACAAAGTGCCTCGGCAGTTAGCCCTTGTAAATCCTAAAGATCCATCGATTGCAAAAGCGAGCTATTCCACAGCCTTGCTTTGGGCCCTTTCGATATCACGGTTTTTAAGAATCAGATTTATAAAACTAAATTGGAAAATGCCCTATACTTCTACCAGATAACGGAAACATGGTCAAAATCTTCTGCCATATGGACCTACAAAAAATATACGACGCCCACTCACGACGTAATTTAAAACAGTAGCGTACGATACTACGCGTCAAAAGTAGTACAGGTCTTTGATATCTAAAAAAAAAGTAATATCTCTATAATGAGGTAGGTACTTATACTACTTATATACAATTAGTACAATACCGTCTTCACCATGAGGGCAGCCGGGGCCCGTGCCCAGGGCCCTCATCCTCAGGGGTCCCGAAGGACAGACAGTAACAGTATATTTGATTACCCATAATAAATATAAGATCAAAGACACATAGAAATAGAAAATTCTTAGTTTACTTAATTCGCTTTCTTTACTTTCTAAAAGGGCCCCAAATTCTTATGTGCCCAAGGACCCTAGCATAGTTTAAGACGGCCCTGCTTATATGTAAAACAATAATGTATACACATTTTTGCACGTGAACTGTAAATATGACTAGAATCAGTATTTGTAAAATATGACAGGACGGCAGAGACTTTTGGCGTGTTGTACTATTCGCTACTACTGATGCTGGGCGCCCTAATAATGACAGTGAACCTAAATTGTCTCCTTAATGATGATACTTTTCTCATCTTCAAAGTTCTGTTTGATACAAAAAAATATAAAGTTATAGATACAAAATGATCAATTGCAAAGTGCAATCTGATTTCTGCCTTAAATGAGAGGGCTTAAGTTGAAATTATATTGACGATGATACTATGCCTGAAGCAAAAACTGTCGAGGCACTGTAGACTATTATAAATTGGTTGTTAAAAAGCGAAGAGTACTTTATTTAGGACAGATATCAAAATGTTATTATTGAAATCATACAATTTCGTTCTAGCATGAAGAGCGAGTAATTTATCTCTGACAGGGAAAATCAAAAAGACCGAATTTTCTGATCGTTTTGTCCAAAAACTGGATATAGTGTACTGTAATAGTGACTCTGTTTTATTATATTGTTAATAAATAGCATCTGTTAACGCAAGATAGCATCCGAACAGCTAAACAATTGGACTCCGACTGTTCTTCAGTCAATATTTGTCCAACGAGTCCTAGATTTATGAAATGTTAAAAATCTCTAAGTTTTAAGTTCATTTACTATGAGATCGCGTAGGTGATATCGCGTCCATGGGACCCAGAGATTGCTTTTCTGCCGATCCGATATTGCGTTTAATTTTGTCTAAGAACTGTCGTCATTTGGACTGTTCCGCACTAAGCTTGCAGGAAAATGAAAAAAAAAAACTGCAACAAATAATTGCATTTTATGTTTCTTTACCTACATAATAATTTGTAAGTAGTTTTCCTCATTTTACGTAAATTTGTATGTAAAAGTGTTTTTAGTTTGTCAAAGTTGATTCCCAGTATTGTTTTGTTTTAGTTTAGTTTAGGCATAAAGATTATCATCATTTATGTCAATCTCATTATTATATTTTAGTGTATTCGTAATATAATTGTATTTTCCCAGTTGTTTGTTTTATTTCTAAATGGTGGTGCGAACTTTGAACGGACGAATCGGCGTTTTTCCCCGGGACTCAAACTAATACCAAATTTTAACTGAATTGGCCCAGTAGCTTAAATGATATAGGTACAGTCAGCGTCAAATACTTTGTAGCAGTCAAAGTGGCCAAATAGTTCGGTACACCATACTAAATATATGGTGTACCGAACTATTTGGCTACTTTGGTTGCTACAAAGTATTTGACGCTGACTGTACATATCAAGATAAAGTTGAAAGTTGGCTCCACTTCTAAAATCCATCCTTGGATCGTAATACGGATCAATCCTGCCAAAGGAAATCTTTTGTTCACGCAACGCCATATTTAAGACCTGCACCTTCGACTACAGTACAGGGCCGGATTTAGGGGAGGGCAACCGGGGCTACTGCCCCGGGCCTCCACAAAAGAGGGGCCCCCACAATAGAGAATTCGGAAAATTTACCATTTTATTTGGAAAAAAATTGGGGCCTGGGGGCCTCCACTCCTTTATTGCCCGAGGCCTACAGACATCTAAATCCGGCATTGCTACAGTATAAACTAGAAGAAGGGCAGTTGTTATTGTCGAGGGGAGGGGGAGGGGCATACATTCAGTTACAAATTTTATTCTCTAGGGGGCGGCAGCTGCGCCACGAGGCTCCCCTCGCGACGCCCTTGTTAACCTTTGGATGATGTAACTATGACGTATGCAGGCTTAAAGTGAAGAATTTCACATTTTACTATCTGCATTAGGTATAAATATCGTATCAGCGAGTACGTGCCCGACGGATTAGCTACAGATAAGGATATTTACAATGTTAACACAGAATTATCTCTAATTCCTCACCATCGTGACTACGTAGAAAGTGGGCATTCGTTTTATCTAAGTTTAAACAAGGGTTTGTCAATAAAATAAAGTATGTTATTCACTCATCCCATCCGGGTTTTCCCAGTGTTCAAATGTTATGTATACACATGGCCAATAAGACAAAAAGACTATATACATAGTGTCGTTTCTCCAATTAATAAACCGGTCAAGTGCGAGTTCGTTTTACTCGCGCACCGAGGGTTCCGTACAAATATTGAATTATCTTGTGTAACTATAAAGGCGAAAGAATTTTGATCAGAAGTACCTATACTAAGTATAATTGTGTACAGTGCCAGAAAAGATGGTTTTTCGCGGACAATTCTCTATCATGTGAACCGATTTCAAAAATTATTTTTTTTTTTGAAAAAAAGGTGTCTTTGATGTAATCTCATAGCAATTTCGTTGTAATAAACATACTTATAGTTGGTTAAATTGCAAACGGAATTCGGAAATGTTTTTTGTTAATAAAAAAAAAGTTACCGCGATAGATTACCAAGTTAATACCTTAATACAATAATAAATATAAGTTACCAAGATTTTTCCTGTAAATTTTTTATGTAAAAAATACATAATTTTTCTTCGGTAAACTTCGGAGATAAGGGGGGGGATGGTATTTTTTTTCACATTTCCCTCCGTAAATATTTTTTTTCCACTACTAAAAAATAATAAAAAATTGTTTTGGAATGGCCAATTTGAGCTCTGTCAAATGATACACCACTTGACCTAGTCACTAGACTTTTAAATTTTGCCCTCTCTTCATAATATATTAGGAATTAGTTATTAAAAATAAAATAACAAAATAATACTTTCAATGTGTTTGCGTTAGCGTTGTTCATAAGTATTCCAAATTTCAAATCGATAGCTTATGTGGTTCTCGAGTTATTTAACGGTATGACAGACGGACGGACGGACAGAGTCGCACCATAAGGGTTCCTTTTGTACCTTTTTGGTACGGAACCCTAATAGGGTAAAGGCACCAGTAGTCAGCCTTTTTACGAAATTTCTATGTTCAAGAACGTCTCATTTGCCCACTAATTGACCAATAAGAATTATGAATGTTTTTACTCATCAATAATTTAATTAAGTTTAATTTTTATAAAGAATAAAACGTAATTTAATTTAGCTTATGGAAATATTTCATTAAATATAATGCAAGGGCCTTTTTGCCAGTAATCAGCCCCCTGTCTACCAATACACAGCCTTTAAGTACCCAGTCTACAGCCATCCCATTTTAACGGCTGGCTATTGGGTTCTGAGTTCCGTGATCTCAGTGTCCAGTGGTTAGCCACAGGATGACTACTGGATATTTGGTGTATTTCAATGAAATAAAGTCATAATAATGTAAATATTTAAAGGTGCTTGATTTAACGACTTACATTGCAATTGAAAATGAAAAAAATCTTGAAACCTATGCTCAGCCTCTATCGGCTGACTTCTGGGTTTACGACCTTTTTAAAATTACTGCCTCAAACCCAGTAATCGGCCAGGGTTGGCTGACCATTGGATTTTGTACAAAAAAGTAGTTCCCAATAGGCAGCCCCCTTAAAAAATGTTACTTTAATAATAACACTTGGTGTTACTTTAATGGATTTATATTAATTTTTTACTTTTTCCAGATAAATTAAGTATTAATTACGTGAAGCAGTGCACATGCTTTTAAAAAAATATCACAATTCGGCTGCTAACGTCTGATCAAAATACCATGTGACGCTCCAAAAAAAATGGCGCATATGACATATCCCTTCATGTCAGATGACAGCAATTCTTTGAAGTAGTGTTGTGGTTTATGCTAAACAATTCTTTTAAAAATTAAGTTACTTTTCAATTCATACTTTATTAATCTATAATAACACCTACTTTTGGCATGAAAATCTGAAAAACTTTGATATTTACAAGCAAAAATAAGCAAGAAAGGCTGACCACTGGTGCATGGCTGCCTTTACCCTAAATAGGCAGCAGGTCAGTACCATCTATTTAACAGAAGTTAGTTTTTTTGACCAGAGATCTAAAGCGCCGAACAACATGGATAGAACTGAGACCTGCTGTGTTAGTGATGCCAACTGGCAATCTGAATGTCGGGACGCAATTTAGTATCTACGTTGTCGATCTTCTATTGTATTTTTGCAAGCAAATAAATAGTAGGTAATTAAGAACTGCCAATTAGTTGTCATTACAAATATGCCTTACATTAGTTACATTATTCGGTAATTAGTTAACTATTGTTACCAGACAAGAGATTATTGCTCAAGTCATAATATGGTCAGCTACTTCATTTATTTTGTTTTTGTGTCGCGTCGATGGCAATGTATTGTTTTGTAACGAACAGTTACATACCTATTCAGGTTAAGTCAGGTGTTGGAAATTGTTGTTATTTTAAAAGGCTCGAAACCCAAGTCATTGAATGCTGCATTTAAGACCGTGTTTAGTTTGTATTTAAGCTTAGGTAAAACAGGAGAGGTCCAGACCTCTCTTGCGTGCATGTGTTGTCCCTAACGTATGAGTCCTTATAATACCTAATAAATAAATTAAATGCAACTTGTTGTAAGTAAAACCCAAGCGATAATTGTAGATAGTTCTAAATTAATTCCTAGGATTGATTTTTCTCTGCTACTTACCTGACGTAATGTTTGATGGTGTTCATATTCCCTTCTTACATCAAGTTAAAAACCTAGGAATCATAATGGTAGATTTTGGACTAAACTCTTGTAGTCTTCATCATATCCAAGTGTTACTATCAAAAAACAGATGTTTGACATGGGTCATGGTATGAGGTACGATATATATATATATATATATATATGTTTATGAAACAATAACAAGTATGTATGAGACATTATTTACGTACCTACCTACCTACCTACCTACTGCATATATAGGTATAGTGCCATTCGACATCTTTACAGCCCGCATAGCCAACATGCCATTCGTTAACACTCCGTAGCGTATCGTAGTAATTTCTCTATCACTCTTTGATTGATATTAGTGCGACAGTGACAGTTGCGTTTTCTTTGCTACGGGGCGTTAACAATTGGCATGTTGGCTAAGCTGACAGTTCGGTAATTTGGTAGGTAATTACTAATGAAAGGAAAGAAATGTCTATTATGAGTAATTAATTTTGTTTAAATTTATGATGACGATGATAAACCGCAATAACATTTCTTCTTAAATGAATAAAAAACTTTATTTCAGGCAACTAGTGGCCCATAGATAAATAGCTTTAAGTAAACTAAAAACCACAAAACACATCATGGTTTGCGATGTATTACGCAACCCCGCAGTGTCAAGATACAATGTCTAAAAGTGTTTGAGAGCATAACTGTAAGAAGACAATCAAAGACAAAGTAACACAAATGTAACGCTACGTTAAAAAAAAAATTGGGTAAGTAATTGACAGTATTGACAGTATTAGGGCCTTGGGCTGGGTTGGGCAACGCGCATATATCACCTCTGGAGCAGCAGGCGTTCATAGGCTACTGTGACTGCTTATCATCAGGCCGTATGCTTGTTTGCCACCGACTACTACTATAACTAGCTTATATCTAAAATAGGCTCTTGAGGCATTGTACCAAGGATGCTGGCGGCATTTCCTCGTTGTATCGCAATACTGATACGTTGTGCGAGGAAGCCGTCAGCTCTTCGAGTTACGTTAACCAGACGTTTCGCGATTTCCCCAAAAAAACTTGCGTGTGCTGGGACCCCATGGACCTAGAGTTTCAACGCCAAATGGTACAAAATGGTACTCTCTACTGAGGCTCTTAGGTATATTTATTAAATAGTCTAGTGTGTCTTATAGGCTAGTAAAAAAATAGTATCGCAGCACTGCTGGGCAGATTTAATTAAACACTGAATACCTACTGAACGTCAAGTCCAAGATACATCCGGGACTACAAAAAATATTTGGTGTATAGACTTAATTAAAGCAATACAGATAAGCAATTGATCGACATAAAAACCAGTTCGGTATTATTCCATTTGCCATATATGGGTACAAACATCATGTTTTTGCATCTTAGTCAGTCGATTAGCATGACCATCACATCGATCTGCGCCACTACAAAAGAAGAATATGGTATTGTTTGTAATGTTCCGTAGCTTATTGCGTTGTTAAATAGCATTTGTTTGTATTCTCGTCGATTTATTAACATAGGAATGTTTGCATTAGAGTTCTGTTAATTAATCACTCAGATGTTATTGAAATCATTGTTATTATTTCCCAGTCTGCACGATTATACATGACAGTAGGTACAAAGTAGACCTATACCCTAACTACGGCTGCCTTATCAGTGTCAAACTGACATATTCGCTAACGTCTGTGTGACTTACTTTCTCGCTCGCACTAATATAGCGAGATAAACAAGGTAAGTTACGCTCACGCTAGCGAATACGTCAGTGTCAAAGTCGTGGTAGCCGTACTGCTTGTGGAATGCACCTTTACTCATGAAAACTACTGGTAATTATTTTTAAGTTGCTATAATCGTTCGTGTAGTTTTACTTAACTGCTAGGTACCATAATAATTATATTCCAGGCTAACGGCCAGCTATGCATGAAAACTGTCTATTACCGCTATCGTTAGCCATTGTCTATTTGCTGGAGCACAAAATCAATATGGAACTGCTACATATCCGCTTTGACGTCATAGTAGATTGCTTAGACGACCTTAATTAATTATTTGTGTGTTTTGCTAAATTTAGACTCTAGTAGTGCTGGTATTCAAGAATATATTTCGATCTCGCTCGGTCGAGCAAGCTGAGGTAGGAAGGAATTCTATACATGATGTAAGGTGTATTTCGCTATTTTCAAAAAGTTCAGAACGTCGGGTTATTTCAAAAATGGATTACAATGTGATGAAATTGTTTTTTTTTTTTCTGAATTAGCCGACATATTGAAGGAGTCGGGATCACCCGAATCATAGAGAAATAAGAAGTAATAGAGTGCTCACTCCATACATCAGTTTTGGTACCAAAATGCTTATTATTTTCGCAGCCGACATCTAGCATCGAGTAGCGGAACTCTCAGTACTGCTACTCGACAATAGATATCGTGGCAAACAAAAAGTCTAATGCTCAACGATTTTCAGCTAATATTATAACCAGAGTAAGCGTAGGAGTTGAAAATAGAGTTCCGTTTACTCTGGTTATAATATTAGCAGAAAATCGAAAGATGTCGACTGCGAAAATAATAAGCATTTTGGTACCAAAACTGATGTATGGAGTGAGCACTCTATTACTTCTTATTTCTCCATGCCCGAATATACCTTACCTACCTTATGCTTGGTTTAATATAGACTGTTATATATTATATGCTTCAATAATTATTTAGCGATATTGATCGATCACCTATTATTTGTACAGGTTTCTAGTTAAGCATGAGCTCATAACCTATCCTAACCATAAGTAACGAATTAAATAGAAATAGTTACCTAGAAATATTACAAAGAAATTGCCTAAGGCTTATGTAGGTTCGTTCTTGGATCCTAAGCATATTAGTTGGTTATAATATAACGAGCAAAATTTGAATTTTAAAACATACCTATGAATAATATTTAAATTGCTGAACTTCCTATTTCATCAAATGATAAATACCTGTTGCCTGTAGGGAAGTATTGATTTGACACAGACCTTAGTAACAAAACTTAATTACTATTATACATTATGTATGAGGTCGTCACCGTTGATCGCGTTAATTGTTTGTAAACACGTCAACTATTCCAACAAGCATACAATAAATCTCGTAGGTATATTATATTTATAACTAGAGCGGCCCGCCCCGGCTTCGCACGGGTTAACAAATTAATCAAATTATATACTTAAACCTTTCGGAAGAAGAATCACGCTATCGATAGGTGAAAACCGCATAAAAATCAGTTCAGTAGTTTTTGAGTTTATCGCTAACATAAATACACACAGATAGATGCAACGGGAGACTTAGTTTTATAAGGACTAACACAATCCTTAATCAAAGTCAAAATTGTCCTAGAATCTAATTTCGAATCAATCGTAGGTTTATGTGTTTAAACTAAAGTCCCAAAAAAAAAAAAATCCCGGCTACCCCGTAAAGGGCAATTTGCGTGATGAACATGGACCATGTACAACGTCTGTCCCGATGTCCTTTTAAAAGGAGGGATAAAAAAAGGTTCTAAATTAAAAAACACTACAAAAATTACTCTGGGAATTATGAGGTTAATAATGGAATTCATTTGTAAAGTGGCCATTCGCATGCTGATTTCCATACATTTTTTATTTATGTTTTCTATCAACGATATACGATATGATCTTGGCTAGGCCCTCTGGCGTTCCTATATCCATCATCATTCATCATTATTATCATAGATATATTAGGACTAATAGATTTTCCTAGCAATATATTATAATAGTTAGTGTTTACACATTAAATACTGATGGTATGGAGAAAAATATATAAAACGTTGGAATAAAAATACTAAATCTTTTATCAGTCAGTCGATTGACCACTTAAAGCGTATCATCACAGATTAACTTCACCTCGCTCATCATAACGCCGTATGTGCATTTGAGAACTAGTTCAATCTTGTACTTTATTGCATGGTAAATAAGGTACTCAATTGAATGAGTCTTCATATGCTCATATAGTTTTATACTAAGCTTAATAGAGTGGTGGTCGGTGCAAGCGCACTGACTGAGTACCGGAAGTTATCCATGAGCTTAACGAGATAATTCTGTCTTATTATACAGAACGGAGGTAGATTGAGATTTATACGCATTTTTATTGATTTCCGATGACCATATAAGAACTTCCTTTAGTTACATTAGAATTTCTCTAAGTGACAATTAAGTAGCAATTAATAGCCATTGAAAAGTCAGGTGCCTAAACCCATAGTTAAAAAAGTCTAGTGATCGAATCCACATCTGTCTTAAATTAACAATCCACACATGATACCAAAGAGTAAAGAAAGTATATAGGTACATAGGTACATGACATTACCCAGACATGATAGAATCAACACATGATATAACTAACACGTGAGAGAATCATGTGTCCCGGGTACGTCCTTAAACTGCGTCCAAAACAGAGGTATGGGCATTGTGAATATCATCTTGCTTTTTGTGGTAGGGCACAGCACAGCAGATATCATTCCAGATCTAGAGCAGAGCCCAACTGGGGAAGTACTTCCACCTTACAGAATACCGCAGCCAAATAACACTAGACCTTACTCATAGTGTTGTGTTCCTGTCGGTGAGTAAGGTTGTCAGAGCTCAACGAGGGTGCGGAGTGTTAGGGTCGGCAACGCGCACGTAACCTCTGGAGTTGCAGGCGTACATAGGCTACGAAGACTTCTTACCATCAGGCGGGCCGTATGCTTGTTTACCATTGGCGTAGTATTTAAAAAAATGTGTTGATTTGACATGGCGAAAGTTGACAATTTAGCATGTCGAATAAGGTTGCCTGTCGCTGTCGCCAGTTGTATTTGGAATTTTAGCGTGAAAATACCGTAAATAAAATAATGAATTAGTTTTCCTCTGGCTGTTTACGGCTGTTATGCCTGGCTGGTCAGTATACCTCTGATAAATAGCAGGTACTCAGTTCACGAGCACCGAGTTTGCACCGGAAGAGGCGCATAAGGTCTTAACTAGATAATGCTTGACCTCTACAACAAACACTCGTTTGGAGACAAGTACTTATATGTGTACCTTGACAGACATATATCGAACGAAATACCATACCATCAGGCGGGCCGTATGCTTGTTTGCCACCGACGTAGTATAAAAAAAATAGATTACTGGGCCCCAACATGAATCGAGACTGGATAATGTGGCAAACGCTTTTGGATTCAATGAAGGGGAAGCATAATATAGTTATATCAGAAGACCAGGAAATCAGATATTTGCACCGTTGTTGGACGGGAATACTCTAGTATAGGACCATGATGACAAATGTGTATTGAGATACTTTTTACACAGGGGCCTAAAGGTTTGAAATATACTAAATTAATATTATTAATAATAAAAACAATAAGTATTTCAATCAATTTCAGATCGAGCTACTAAATCACACAAAACTTGAATGTCGTGTTTTTTATGTTATGTTTTTGTATAGTCAGCAAACGTGCAGACGAGCCCCCTGATGGGAAGCGGCCATTGTCGCCCACGGATATAAGCAACATCATGGGATTGCATATATCCTTAACTTAAATTCACTGTCGAATTACAATAATATATTAATAGGTAGTTATATGTATGTCAAGTTACATATTTGCATTTTTATATATGAGAAGGAAGATGTAATGTATTATGTGCTCTTTGGCGTACTTAGGTAATAAAAATATACAAAATAGTCATAAAATATTTTCTCTAACCTAACCTAACCTGCATGCCTGTAGGTAGAGTCAAGGTATTAAATATCGATACGGACAAAGTGACAAAAATATGTACACACTACCTTAATATGTAGGCAATAAGATCGTGTATACATATTTTTGGCACTTTGTTCATATCGATAATTAATACCTTGACTGTACTAAGTAACCATACTAATATGACTAATATTGACTCTGTCCAAAGTTCGTACTATCTTTGCTAAGTACATACACTTTCAGGCCAATTCTAACGTACACTGAGAATGACATCTAACATATATCATTCAGTTATCGTGCATTTCGCTCGTACTTATCCGTACATGTATTGGCGCGGGCGATATAAATAACATGAATCAAATATCATTCTGATACCAGTGTACGTTCGAATTGGCTTGTTCTTTATCTGTATCTTTGCCAAGGTCCAAACGAGTGAATATAGAAAGATCTGGCACGTGTTTTCATGCCATTTCTAATACCAGCCATTATTGAATCAAACTTGAATGAAAAGCAATGAAACCCTGTCACTTTTTGTGAAAAGTTTTATACGAAGTGATTTGTTTCAATATTTTCTTAGGGTGCGGCCAAACATGAGGTAATTTGCCGAGTGCCGATGCCGCCTGCATTTCATACATTAAAAAAAATCTTTTTTCTTTTTTTAGATTTAAGCGGCTCGTCACTCGGTAAGTCCCTGCATGTCTGGGGCCCATTTCTCGAACGGTATTAGTCTAATACCGTCTGAGATATGGGCCCCGGATCGCGCCTTTAGATTAGTAGTAATGTGAATGTGTCTATGTCATGTACTCATGTAAAATATGTAAAGTGAGTGAGAATATGTAAATGTGATAACATTTTTATCACGTAAATTATCCATAAGCGGATATCTTATATTATGGTAAGGTAAATGCAGACAATTCCCCAACCGCGAAAAAAAGAGTGTAGGTCGTAGGTACATATATATACTATTTCGTTTTTTCTCAACCGTAGGAAAAAGACCCCTTACGCTTTTGACTGCTGAAACTAAAGGCAATCGCTGCTTTGTCGATAACATTATCAATTGTGTCGGTACTATTGTTTGAAAAAAAAAAAACACTCGTGTACGGAATTTTCCCGTATGACGGATTTGGCCGCATTAATTAAAATATACTTACATGGAAGTGTTTTTTATGAGAATCTTAGTACTCGTAGTTAATGAGCGGAGTCGCGAACAGAGAGAGTAAAGAAATCAGTTATAATGGTTAGTAGCTGGAGCGCGAACTTTACTGAACATTCAATCTGACTTTATGCAGTAACGTTTTCGCGGAAATTAGATAAGTTAGGTACCTAAATATTATTCACAATGTTTTCGCTTTTCGATCTTTATCAGAGGGCAACGTACGAGTTAGGTCGATGCACTACCGAGTTTTGTTATTTGTTTAGTTCTGCGTGACAGTGAATTTGTAATTAACTAAAAAACACGCGATTTATTCTGAAACTGTCAATGTTATCCAGTTGAATTTAATTATTTTTCCAAGCAGGTATAACGACTCTAATCCTATCCCTACTCACATCATAAATGCAAAAGTAACCTCTATCTGTCCGTCTGTTACCTCTTCATGTGTGAAAGGTTAGACCGGTTTAAGTAGATGAAAAAAGGTTAGATTAGATTGATGTTTAGAGTCCTGGGACTGACATATTTTAGAATTTATAACGCAAATCATTGTTCTGTTCAGAAGTAGTCGAGGGCAGAAGCTAGTAGGTTATACAATAAACTTCCTAGTCCTAGTGTTTGACAGACTAATTCAAATAAATAAATTATTAAATATTATAGGAGAATTTTACACAGATCAACACATATGCCCACAGTAAGTAAGCTAAATAAGGCTTGTGTTGTGGGCAGGTACTAGACGACGATATGTTTCTTTTTAAAATACGAGATGTTTTCTCTAAGTAAAATGAGCTTACTTAAGGTATTAAGGCACTTTCCCTCCAGGCCCGTTTAATTTTTTCCACACTGTATAATGTATTATGTGGTCATGGAGGTGGTCATGGGGGTGGCCATGGGGTTGGTCATAGGGTTGGTCGTGGAGGTCATTTTCCTCACTTTGCTCGTGTCTGAGTCCAAATATCAGCTCAATTGAATATGTCAATGTTTGAAAACCGTTGCTTTATTTCATACATTTAGAAACGGGTACAGTGAGGATAAATTTATATTTAAAGAGCTTTATTTTCTCCAAAAAAATCTACATGTCACTTAATGAGAATATATACTAAAACAAAAGTAAATCAGTGAGCATCGCAAGTTATACAAAACCAACAAAATCAATAACAAATTAGACTAAGACGTTTTTGTTACAACTAATAGTAGCACACTGCAGGTAGCACCAAAAAAACGTCCAGAGAATTACACTTAATAAGTACTACAATACATGTTACAAACAGAACGTAGACTAAGACGTTTTTGTCACAATAACTAATAGTAGCACACTGCAGGTAGCACTATAAAAGTCCAGAGACTTACACTTAAGAGGCTCTCAATAGCTAAAGCGCGCACACTGTCTATTTGTATCGAAGTAAATGAGATAGCACTGTCGCATGTTACTGGGCCTGGGCAAGGGAATAATAAGAAAAATATTTAAATAAATAAAAAGTGGATTATTAGTGTAATATTTAACTCGACCACGGTTTAGATATAAATGTTTTGAAATTGTGATTTTAATTGCAGACCCATAAGTCAAAACAATAAAGACATAAAACCGTTTAATTGTGATTTTAAGACCAATCTTTGCAATTATTTTCTATCGAGCAGATTTCGTTCAATCGTGTATCGAGTACAACCACGGTCTTTGAAATATAATTAATATGAACATATATTTTTCTTACTTGATTAAAACAAATAGTCTTTCTTAAAAAACTGTTTAAGTAACATCAATTTCAAGGACATTGGGTGTTGACAGCCCCTTTAATAAGTAATACAATAAATGTTAAAAACAGAACGATTCTAATTATCTTCACTTTAAGATGAAATTGGTATACATGTGGCCATAAATTTTGTAGGTAACATCCAAATCTAGCCTTAATTCGTAAACCCAGCACCATGTAATATAATCAATAATAATATGTACAATATAAATACAAAAACGCGGGAAAAACTCATTTAGTTTTGGAAATACACGACCCGGACGAAATGCGAAATTTAAGGTAACTCGTGAAAAACTATGATTCATATATTTAACTTTTACGAACATCACGTCGTCGCGTCGCTTAAAATGTACGCGACAAAGTTATATGGAAGCTAAGAAAATGTTGTTGGAAGTTGTGTAACTTTCGATCGGAACTAACGTTTAGTTTTATAGATAACTGAATTATCCCCTCTTAGCCCAGATCCGCACTTATCCCTACATACCTAACACCATTGTGATATTTGTGATCTTGGCTACGACTCCTGCGCGAATTCTTTTAACTCATATACAACGTCACCAAAATATGAAATTACATAACATAAAATACATTAATTATCTATCATATTATGTATAATTAACTAACTATCAATTCACAACACTCACCTAATTCAATAGGCGTGGACTAGATCATGATATTCATAATAACCCATGGGAATATACACACCCGCGCTTGCCTCATGCCTAATGATAGTAATGATCGATGGAATATAATTTTAATCAATTGTTACGAGGAAACTCATTTCTTTTGTAGAATTTAAAGAATAGACGGATTATTATTTTGAGCGTGAAGAAAATTAATGATAGGGCAAAATAGAATAATCGTTACAATTGAATTGTTGTATAGTGTTATGAATACAGTAGATTCATCGTATTTTAATGGCATTTGGAAGAAGCCAAATGCCTCAGTACCCGTAGTGTAAATTTATTCGATATTGTGACGTGACGTACGCGTTTGCGTGAAGTCTCATTTTGTATGGGATTTTGAGTTTCCAAAACGTCCCGCTTGGCGCGCTGTTTCTAAATCCCATACAAAATGAGTCTTAACGCAAACGCGTACGTCACGTCACGCTATCGACTAAATTTACAGGGTGATTCATGAGACGTGAGCAGGACCAAGCCTACAGAATCAGGAAATATTTAAGTAAAACAATCACGTTTTTTTTCTGTTATTTAACTTTTTGTTAAGAACAATTTTGATTATCTACAATCATGGACACCCTACAACACTTAATTAACAAAGATAAAACCTCTTTAACCGTTATGACAGTATTTTAATTATGAAGAAAATAAAATGTCACTCTTGAGTGAGATACGATTTTTCAAAAGTAACCAGACTCCGATGATGACGTTCAATTTGTCACTTGTTATGGATAAAACAAAGAGGGTGACCATAAATGTCTAAATAAAAAAATTGAACATAACAAAATAAATGAACGTTAATCTCCCAAATACTGGTACGAAACAGTTACTGATTACTTATTGAATACGCAGTCTTGATCCTGCTCACGTCTCCTGAATCATCCTGTATAACAACCATTAACAGTTGTACAAAAATTGTACGCCAAATTCATTTTTACAGGATAGGTATATTAAAGTAATGTGTACCGTAATGATATACTTAATTCATTAGTTTGTGTGTTGTACATAATCCTACATTGTAAATACTTCCTGAAGATCAAATTAAACCTGTTTGCTATGCATTACTCATTACACAAATGTTATTGCTCAATAGCTATTAATATTTCATTGTTTGTAATAATTGTTGCTCGCTTTTCTTGTTGCAGGGGGAAATACCTCGTAAATTGAGAAACATCTATAGGATACTAAGTATATATGTTAACGACATCAATCATGGGACATTTAAGAGAAAAATTGGAGAATTTATGATATTTCACCGACATCTGTAAAATTTCCACCGCTTTAATAATAATAATAATAAGCCCGCGGGGGCAGCTTGTGGCGAGCTGACGGTGAGTGGCGACACCGCGGACCCCTATTCCAGAGGGCCCTTTTATTAGGCCCTCGCCTCTGCGCTTGCCTTCACCGGCCGGCCAGAGTGGAGTCGCAAGAGCGGGACCTATGCTCCAGGTTGGAAGTGTAAAATGTCATAACGCCGGCGGCCTGCTGAACGGATTACCGGGATCTGGCTTCCGCAGACTCACCTCTCGACAACCTCACAGCCGCTCCAAAGTGTTGCCCTATTGTCGCACTGTGCGTGCGGCTGTTGTGGGGCCCACTCAATGAGTTGGCGAGTCACCGCCTGTCTTACACAATTCCGAGACTGATTGTCACGGCAGGTGTCCGCTAGTCTCCTCCCATAGCCTATTATCCAGTCCATCCAACTTTCAAATCAATAGCCTTATGACCTTAGATCCCATCGCAGCACAAAAGTGCTGCACTACAATAGTCTTTGCACCTGGCGGGGACCATCTCCGGAGGTATCATATTGTGCGCTCGGAGATGGTATCCGCGACGTGTATCCCTTGCTTGTAGATTAATTTGTCTTAAAGGGCCTCTGCGCTGTTGGCTTCGGCCCCACGTATTCCTCCCAAAGGTCCGGGACCCCATGGTCCCGAGATATGGTAAGACAGATATAAATAATAATAATAATAAGAATAAAGAGAATAATAACTCAGCCTATATACGTCCCACTGCTGGGCACAGGCCTCCTCTCATGCGCGAGAGGGCTGGGGCTATAGTCCCCACGCTAGCCCAATACGGATTGGGGACTTCACATACACCTTTGAATTTCTTCGCAGATGTATGCAGGTTTCCTCACGATGTTTTCCTTCACCGAAAAGCTAGTGGTAAATATCAAATGATATTTTCGTACATAAGTTCCGAAAAACTCATTGGTACGAGCCAGGATTTGAACCCACGACCTCCGGATTGAAAGTCGGACGTCATATCCACTCGGCCACCACCGCTTCTACCGCTTTATGATTTAATAAGTTGATTGTACAAATCGTCCTCTATGTTTTCTATGTATGCAATGAAAGCGACTTTTTTTTTCAATATTATTAACCATTTAAAACTTATGGTTTTTAGGGTTCCGTAGCCAAATGGCAAAAAACGGAACCCTTATAGATTCGTCATGTCCGTCTGTCCGATTATGTCACAGCCACTTTTTTCCGAAACTATAAGAGCTATATTGTTCAAACTTAGTAAGTGGATGTATTCTATGAACCGCATTAAGATGTTCCACAAAAAAAAAAAAAAATTTGGGGGGGTATCTATGGATAGGTCTTCAAAAATGATATTTAGGTTCCTAATATCATTTTTTTCTAAACTGAATAGTTTGCGCGAGAGACACTTCTAAAGTGAAAAAAATGTTTGTCCCCCCCCCCCCCCCCCTGTAACTTCTAAAATAACAGAATGAAAAATCTAAAAAAAATATATGATATACATTACCATGCAAACTTCCACCGAAAATTGGTTTGAACGAGATCTAGTAAGTAGTTTTTTTTATACGTCTTAAAATATTTTTTTTTTTTTTCATTAAACCCATACGTGTGGGTAGGTCTTCAAAAATGATATTGAGGTTTCTACTATCATTTTTCTCTAAACTGAATACTTTGCGCGAGAGACACTTCCAAAGTGGTAAAATGTGTGTCCAAAGTGGTAAAATGTTGAACAAGATCTAGTAAGTAGATTTTTTTTTAATACGTCATAAACGGTACGGAACTCTTCATGCGCGAGTCCGACTCGCACTTGGCCGCTTTTTTTTCTCCAGTCATGGGATGTATGGCGTCATTAATTTTCAAACAAATATCTATGAAAATTTTAAATTAAGCAGCTCTTTGGCTCTTGGTTATGTCAATACGTTGTTTGCGTTTAAAAACTTATGGTAAATACTTGTTTTACAGGATTTGTCTATACCTTCCCATTACTGGTGCCTGTTCAATTATAGGGGTGATTACTATATAGGATATAGATGTATTAGGAAGCTACAGTTAAAATATTAATTTCTTTGAAAAGTTCTCTTAATGATTCACGTGCTCTTAATATATAGAACGAATGGCTCTCTTTTGTAAGACAAATATAGTCTGTATGTCAGGTGTTTTTACTCTTCTATGCAAGAATGAATATTAGGCGTAACGTAATCAGTAAGGTTATGTGCTGAGGATGGCTGAGGTAACCTTTATTTTTTGGCTTTGTAGTCTATTGTTAGATTAGGTTCAATTGATGATAGCGCCCTAAGTATGTAAGTACCTGTCCAAAACTATTTTATATGCAAAATGGTTAGGTATTTATATTCTATAGCTCCCCACGGAGTATACTGTCACGCAAAACTAGTCTGATACCTATAGCCAGTACATCACATCTATTACATACCTTTGAAAAAGTAGGTTTTTTCTTTCAACTCAAAGTATGCTTAACTTTGCGAGGTTATTGTATGGCTGTCTCATAGAAAACACCTGATGTATTGACAAGTATAATCAGCCATTTTAGGCGATTTCGGGGTTGATCTCATAGTAAAAGTTTTTTTTTTATGAATGTATTGTGTTCGTACATGTATCAATTGTATCACCTATACCTATGTTTTTGCACCGCCTACAACTTATCTGCTTTGCCTAAAGGTTGACTGGTAGAGAATGCCTTACGGCATTAAGTTCGCCTATTGTACAGTGTGTTTTCTTATGTGCAATAAAGATTAAATAAAATAAAATAAATAAATAAAAGAGATATATGTATCTACTACACGGTCTTTTTTTAAAAGTTATTTTCTAATTAACTCCATTTTGGAGATAATCATGATTTTATTTTATCTGTTAAGGTATCTGCGAGTGTGTACACTTACGTTAGGGCCTGTTTACATATTGATTAGTATTTAGTATGAGTTTATGTATACATTTGCTACTAAACGCAGGTAATATCTCGGACGATTGATATTTTTTGGTTTTCAATTGTTAGGTATGGTATAACTACTTTTTTATAAAAAAATGAATTATGCAATTCAGTTTCCTTAAATGTACTTAGCCATAAATACCCCGAAGTAAACTGTGTTTAAAAAAACACCGTGTATGAATTAGGTATATGTCTGTCTATCTGTAAGGTGTACCTATATCTATGGGCCTTTGTTGCCTGACATAAATTATTTTACAGAACATATGGTGCTACTTTTCCGCACTAGCGCGTAAATTAGCACATTATGTAACTATGTCGGCAATTTAAAGGGTCATATGTACTGAAAAACGTTGTACGATACATGTGCTGATGTGGATGTGTGTAAGGAATGCTTGAGATTTTGTGAGATGATGGATAAAAGGGAATCTAGTGTTTTAAAAGTGTTTTAATTCAATCATAGCTGTACATACTTATAGTATGGAATTGTCATTTCACAGTGTATTAGTTTTAAACTGTAATTCTGTGTAAATTTTAAATAATAAATAAATAAATAAATGTGCGAATAGGTAATTCGCAACTCGTGTCGATTTAAAACACTCCCTTCGGTCGTGTTTTAATTTGTCGCCACTCGTTATTAATTTCCTATATTTTGCACTTGTATCGTAAATAACTATTTGAAGTTTTTGATAACATCACAGAAAAATAGCTTGAAGGATTAAAAAAAGGAAGGGTTGAAAAGTAGCTCATCTAACATTCTTACAGCAGTAATGTTATCTGCTAACTAATGACACTTGTGCACGATTTCATCATTACATCACTTGTTGTGATCCTGACTCGAGGCAAGACACCTGCCTGAGCCCACCGTAAAACGCATAAGTGTATAAGAATCATACAGCATATAAGGCTTTTTTTTCCTTGGCACAGATGGGTTGATAATGAGTGCTAAACTTGTTTACATGTTGATACCTCTTTAGCAGCTCTACTCATAGCTCAGGTTTAAATTCCTACTAAGTAAAATACTAACACAGCCGGGCCGGCAACGTGAAGTCGTTGTTGGTCAACATAAGGCTAATTAAACTTATGGTTAGATACGAATAAGTCTGATGATTCTATGCTTAAAGAATGAATCAATGGATACACAGTAATCATGAGTCAGTTTGTTAGTCTATTAGGAAGTTCGCTATAAAATATCCTATTAACATGAATAACTTCAAGTAAGTCAGCTTCCCGTATTGAATAAGTTTTAAGCAAAAATTTGTTGTACAAGCTTTTATCGCTGACTGTACTTTTCTTTCACAGAGTTCCCATGGCCACCTTCTGTCTCCATCATCAGATCAGCTCCATGACATCCTAATTTTGCATTGTTATCTAATTTACATATATATCAACCTATGCAAAATTCCAGCTCGATCGGAAATGTCCAAGTAAAGTATTAGATAGCTAATTAACAATTAAATTAACTGCCATATAAAACTATTTGAGCCTTGAGTTGCAAAGGTATTTATCTACCAGTTAAGCTTATTTGAAGATAGTGAAACGCAAACGATGATTTTATTCGTCAGATAAGTGGCAAGTAGCTTATTCAGAATTGTACTTGGACATTGTGAAACAGGGGGCATACCGCGAAAACCAAAATTCGCAAATTGCGAATCGGGGATCTTTTAGGCTTGAGATACACTTGTAAGTTTTACTCACGTAAGTAAGGACAAAGCTATTTGTTAGAATGAGATAATGATATTCATCTCTCACTCTATAGTAAAGCTGTGTCCCTACTTACGTAAGTAAAACTTACAAGTGTACCGGCCGCCTTACTCTCACGAAGACGTACCTAATTAGAGTGAGAGAGAAAAATGCCCGCTCTTGACGAACTTCGATTCTCGTGGTTATAGTCAGGGCCTTATACTTTTTTTAAGTCAGTAAGCATTAAATTATAACTTATCAAATCGGCCTTGTTAAGAAATGAAAAAAAAAAACCTCTAAATTATTAAAATTATCCTAAAATATTATAATTTATTATTTCATCACATACGTTCAATAAGGTCGTTTTTCGGTAAAGGAAAACATCGTGAGGAAACTGGACTAATCCCAAAAAGGGGGTAAACTAGCCCTCCGGGTTGGAAGGTGCCATCTGACCTTTTGCTTTCGTAAAACTAGTTCCTACGCCAAATCTTGGGATAAGCTGTCAAGCGGACCCCAGGCTTCCATGAGCCGTGGCAAAATGCCGGGACAACGCGAGGAAGAAGAAGATACGTTTAATAAGGCCCGGGACCGGGCCTTGCTACCCCCCATGACAGTGGGCCTTCTTAGCACCAATTACAAGTTCAAACATAAAAGGGAATATATATATTTAATATATATATATATCAAATCATATTTTTTTGTATCCTCACACAATTAGACAACTTCTGTTCAGATCCATGTCCATTAAATTACCGATTAAAACAAGCAACTCAACAAACCAAACTTTTCGTAAATAAATAGATCAAGCGCACTAGCACAGCCACAACCTTCCTTTCTGACTGTATGGATGCTATTGTCAATTTGAATATGAAGACCATAATTGCTGCCAGCTCGTTATATCTGCTACTTCTATGTGTGCATGATGTGTTGAATAAATCATACTAGTGCAACTGCTATTTTTGATACGGGGCCTTGTTACCCGCCGGGCCTTATATGACTCACCTACCTTAGGAAAAATAGTAGAACCATAAAAAATGAAAGTAGCATAAATTCATAAAAATAGAAATTTTGTATCATAAGTATTTCCTATGCTACTCTTATAAACTACACACTCGGAAACGTCAGTTTTCTCTTTCCCAAGTGAACTGAAAAAGAAGTAGGTGTGTTTTATAATTTTATTTAACTCTTTGTTGAATGTTTTCCAAAATAATAAAAGACAATAGAGCGGCATTCTATTTACTACCCACATGTAGGTGAGAAGAATTTGGTTACCTAAAGTATCCGCTCAGGATCGCGCCAAATGGAAAATTATTCTGCGAGCCCTAATGAGGGATAACAGGATTACATCATCATCATCACCTACTCGTAAACACATAACAGCAACTTTCCATCAGATCATAATGCGCATGAAGCACAGGACCCGTCTCTGATGGAAAAACACAAATTAAGGTACTTATTGCAAACCTAATAAGCGATACCATTCGGTATCGTCATTTGGCTAACGAATTTTGGGCTAGGATGGGAACTATTAGCCCAAAATATGTTAAATATATAATGAGAAAAGGCTTGTGTACAGCAGTGGGACGTAATATGTAGGTACATACATAGGTAGGTATATATTGTAGGTTGGTGATTACTTTCTGTTATCTTGCTGCTAAACAGGAAAATAATATATACCATTATCTGTCCCTCCCAGCATAAAGTATCCTTAAATAAGGATAGATGTAATAAACCCTATGTATAATATTGTTGATTTTGAATGAGTGATGCCGATGCCTGCAAATTGCTGCATACGCCTCTTATTTAAGGTGCTTTGAGGTATCTGAGAGCGGATTATTTTTTGATAACACTTCACGGTTGTAAAGATTTCTCCAAATGTTAATATTAGTAAATGCTTTACGTATTTGGACACGTGTAGGTATACGCTTTAAATATAAGATTTATTTCAAGTTAATATTGTCTTTGGTTACTGCGATAGCTATCAACTCATGAATTAGAGCCATGTAAACGGATTATATCGTATATAATGAATTAAAAATACATCCCGACTTTTTTAACCCTTTACAGTGGTCGTGGTCACTATAAAAGGGTTTGAGGCGTCAGTCGGGATGTATTTTAAATTCATTATACGCAATATAATCCGTTTAGGTAATTAGTTTTATTATTTAAAACAATAGGTACTAATTATTGTGTACTTTTTCGAATTGCATTATTATCAGCATGTTATTTATACAATATTCAGGAATTTCAGGACGATTGGTACCATCCTATTGTCTGATTATCAGTTTATATAATGTGTTGTTTCTAACGATATCCTATCAGTTATCGAACGGAGAACGAGCGCATTGTTACCAAATATGGCTTGATAGATACTATTAGATACGTTTATATAAATATTACCTACATTGAAACATTGGTCAATCTATGTGGACTCTAAGAGACTGGTGTAAGACTTCTCATCTTGACCATTTTGTAATATACAAAAGTTTCAACACCAAAATATCATGAATACATACCTATCATTTTATCAGTACGAAGATATAACCTCTACCGATATATATTCGGGTATGACACAAGCACGCCAAAAAAGAAATATTTTGATATTGGCTTTATAAAGTGGTTCAAGCTTCCCACCTGGGTAAGTCTCTCGGACTCCTCCTAAGCATACTTGAACACCAAGATGATTCGTACTCGATTTATTGCTCAATATATACTTTCAGATGGCGACTGCAGCAACATCTTTAGCAATTTGAATAAGCTTAACCTGGATAGAATAAATTATACAGTGAAAATAAAAGTGTCATGGGTATCCTAAAGAAGCATAGTCAATAATCAAAAGATCGATGCTCAAATTGCTCAAGTCTATTAGGTGCCACAGTAGCCTAAAGGCATAGCTACGCAGAACACTCGTCGACTTCAGAAGAACCTAAATACATAGAAATTCTAAGGTTCATACGTCCTCTTGAATTGCCAGGGTTATGGGCCGGCCACTTACCGGTCGTGAATCATTTAGTTGATTTAGTTCTGCTAACCTCATCGCCTACTGAGTCTATCGCCTCAAAACGAACAGTTTATGGTGATCTCCTATTTGACGCGGTTACGAGTATATCTTCCAAGTAACAGTGGGTGATCCTTCTTAAGGCAGTGTCTTACCTGAGCGAATAACTGGCGAACGCGAAACGGCGCGGCGCGGCGCGGGTGAATTCAATCATTTGATACCTATGGAAGTGTCCTACGTGGGCGATCTCCGAATGCCGTTGGGCCGCCGCGCCGCGCCGCGTCGCATTCGCAAGTCATCGCCCACGTAAGCCGCTGCGTTAGAATAGGTAATCCTAGCTCCGAGCGCAACGAAGTTGAACGCTCATCTGAAGCAGTACGCACGAGTATGTATAAGTTTAGCTTAGTTCTTTCTAATGGAGCCCTCGCCGTAGCGAGCACCACCTGAATTCAAGTATGTAACTGTTACCTCTATCCTCCTAACCTCTGAACAGTCCGTACCACATTTGTGGGATCGTGGCGTGATGCATCAGGAGCAGCACAAACGAAGAAGCAACCACAAGGTCCACAAGTGTAAGTACTGCAAGATTCTCCAGTCAAAACAGCATGGTTTGAATCTTGAGGTCAAGTTAACTTGGTCACAGCTCACTTCGTCCGCGGTGTAAGCAATCGGAATGTATGACGAGTACGAGAGCACCGGCTGCACCGAAGCCTAGCCTTGCTCCGTGAGGTAAGGAATGAGTTTTCTATCTACTGGGCTGTGACGTCATCGATAGTAGGGCTCGATACGTTGCTAAAGATTGAGTAAGAAGAAGCAAATGTATAATAGTGTTATGTTTTCTGTACACCAGCATTTTTTCTTGGGCCCCTGCCATAAGTACGAGTATCTAATAGTTGTGAGTTGCGACGGGAGGTGTCAACAATCAAAACTAATGCAAACCAAAGAGCATATAATCACTACGTTTATGCAAACGGTTAGAAATTGTAATTTTAAATAATCGGGTATTTAACACCATCAGTACCATACCTAAAAGTAGTCAATTATGTACAGTAGATTATAATGAAGTAATTAACCAATAAGTACAGTCGCCATCAGATATATCACAGTCCTCACAAATATCTGAGCATGCCTCAATGGTCAAGGCGTTAGTGCATGTTCAGATATTTTTCAGCACCTCGGCCGCTCCGATAGGTATATCTGATGATGACTGTACAATACAATACAATGACATTATCTGAAACATGAATCAAAATTACAAGGAATTTGTCGGAATCGTCATAAATGAATTACGAGTAGGTTGTTTCAGGTGTAAATGCCAATACATACCTAGATGGAATTTCCTTTTTGCGGTAAACAATAAAATGTTGTGTAAATACACCTACGCAAGCGACACTATTGACTGTTATGATTTGATTTAAATTAATGAATGAACTATTTCGTCATTTTTAATTGAACGAATCATCAATTAGTATTTCTTGTTATTCTAGAATAAATCGGTTGATGATAAGTACTGTGGAGATTGGTGTGGTCACAGTCTTTTTGAAGATAACTGGCAACAGTTATAGATTTGAATTCAGAACTTTCGCCCGGCCCGATGAAAAAAAATCTGCAGTATGGAACGTAGAGTTAAGGAACAGAATCTACATATACCAAGAAGTGTCCGATAAAAAACCATACTAGAATATTTAGAAAAAAAATCTAATCATAGACAGCGCACTTCACTCCGTCTGGTCATTAACGCCTAGGTTCTTAGCTACTCTAGCGCTACTCTGGAGAGATTTGGAACTATTATTTATAGTTGACAGCTGGACACTTTTGCAACAGTTCTGCCTATGGAGATTCTATTCCTTGCCTGTACCTTCCATAATCTGCAGAAGAGCAATCGGGGGGTGGCAGTGATTAAGAGTAGTCGATATTTATGATATTACTGATTGAAGAAAAAATATATAAAATCAGAAATCTACCTCGAGCGTTTATATTCGCCACCACGCATTCCCCTTTATATGGTGGAGGTGTGGGTATACCTGCCTAAATACATATTGACAAACTTTAAGACGAAAAGGGCGACCACTTCTCCATACAAACGTAGTCCCCATTTTCCTCTCTGGGTATTGATATTAGGGAAAATATTTTTACATAATTTGATGTTTATTAACCATAGCTACGCCGCTACGTTTGACTTTTTTAGATTTTTTGATTATTGTAAAAATTACAGATTTGTACGGAAAACAGGGGCCTTATTCGAGATGCACAACTGTCAAATTTCGCGTCCACATCAAATCAACACTTGATTCTATCGCATGTTGATTGTATCAAGTGTTGATTCTATCAACTGTGGATATTATCATTTGGAAAAATCAAAACTCATTCATAGAAAAAATAATCAAACAAAAATCAACTTTGTTTATTACTACTATATAGTTTGAAATGGCTCTGAACTCGAAGTGGTTCGGTTTGATTTGATTGTCACCTGACTGTGGATTGCTAATGTCAAATTTTGACAAGTGTTGATTTTATTGCTAGACTTTATTGTCCATGGGCTTGGGCACCATCTTGGATTTTTTGACGTACGACAGGGAATACCCTTCCTTTCCTACAATATATGGCATAGAGTAAAGCGTCTTTTTTTTTTAAACATAAGTTTACTGGAATCAGCGACATCTTGTATTCGATAGGATAAGTAATGCGCTATGAACAATGCGGCGGCGAGTAGTGAAACTGTACCTGACAACGTCAATCAATTAAAAAGTGACCACACAGTTGATGGTCGATAAAGGCGATTATTAATTGAATTTTAACGACAATAAAGAACTATTGACATGCGATCTTTTTGTTGAACCCACACCTACACGTCGAATAATGCTCGCTCCACATATTCTCCTATAAACGCTCAAAATTGTAAAAAAAAAATTATGCAATTTACTCCGCACCCAGTCTCAAGTTGCTTCTAAACCACATTCACTAACCAAGTTGTAACCTAACACATCTGTAAATATGGCATATGATTTAGAGATAAAGTCCGTTTTTTTTTAAATTACGAGATGGTTCATGAATAACCTTTATTACTATAAAAATAATACTACATTTGTCAAAAAAAAATTCTGTATTGCGCTATTACATAATGCATAAAATTGATATAAAGATAGGTACCATAGTAGCTCGCTCACTTGGTCTATCAACAACTATTTTAATGCTCTTTGTACTCGTATACGCGACCCCATTGTATGTACAGTCGCCATCAGATATATCGGAACGCATGTATGAGATCTCAAATTATTAAGATAAGACCTACTGTCTATATTACTTACCAAGACCTAAGTACCTATTATTTATATGTACCTACACAAAGAGAATTCCTATGTTAAAAGGAGATTAAATACCTATTTTGTTATTCAACTACAAATAAAATAAAATTTATCTTTTTCAGTTAACACATTTTTTTACCGATTTCTTTAATAAAATAAAACATTAAAGTATTATGTGACTATAATTCATTGTCTTCGGTGTAGATTATTTACTGATGTTCCAATTTCCTGTATCAGTTTGGTACCAGGAAATATAAAAACTACACCTCTTCAAAAACTTTGCTGATAGTTCGACATCTGTAAGTTTAAATATAAAACATAATAAAAACACTTAAGTCAAAAACGTATACATAAAATATTTGCCCTATATTCTGGTCGCTCGGTAGGGTGCCCAGAAGGCTGGGTGCATTTCCGCGCTGGTTAACAATGCTGATCCTCTGGTGACCAGAGCCTATATAAGGCGCTCTCATAGAGCCACGCTAGTGCCCTAGAGTTTCAAATTCAACCCCAAGTGCCACAAATAGGTATGTAGTTAAGGGTTTAAATTCTGGATCAAGAACATGGAATACTATTCGCTAGTAAGGCCATAGGTATTAGAAAAAAATAATATTAGGAGACGGCCGTGGTCATGTTAGGTGGTACAGGTGGGCCAGGCAAGCTCTGAAATTATGCACCTATTTTACTATAACTTTGTTCACCTGTGTATATTTACTGTTTCCATGATAATCATTTTTAATATGTAGCCCGTGTAATCGGGCTGTATAATTGGTCTCACATTTTTTAACACAAAATCATAATTTTAATTCAATAATTAATGGTGTTTTACATATTAATCATTAATGTACCTATTTTGCAAAATTTTCTTGCATATAATAATATTGTTTACTTCAATTGACGTGTTTATTATTTTCGTTACTATGTCAACGTTAATACTTAAAAAATTATAACGTGAAGGTTGAGTCCGCAGTACAGTTACAGTTTACGTACATAGTGGCATTAGCACAGTCGGATTAGGACCAAACTCGAAATGTCTGAACAGTCATGAAATTTGGTATGTATATATGCCCCTTAAAGGCCCCTTTTTCATGCCCACACCATTTGACATTTGGGGACCTCGAGGAACCGCAGCCATCTTGGAAAATGTGGACCATCCAGGAGGAATTCGCGTTTTACTCTAAATCTACGTTCTTTATTCAATAATCGTGTAAGGCAACATTCAAGCTTCTAAAATTCTACATAAAATAGTTTTAGACATCTTTGCGAAAAAAAATGATCTTGCTTTAAAAAATACTTGCTAAACCCAGATTTAGCCCTTATACCCTTTCATGGGATATTCTCTTAATAGGAAACTTGGAAGAATAAAAATTCCACTTTTAACTATACATTTGTACATAATCTACCCCAATATCAATATTTTACTTGACTGCAACTTAACCAGAAAGTAGGGTTATGGGTATAAGTACTGAGGATTCAGGACACCTGTAGCTTAGGATACTGGACGAATTTTTTTAATGACGTATTATTTAGCCCTAAACCTTTTTCTTCCGTTAATTTTAGTAACTTTGTATTGCATAGCACTTGTATACTAACTGTGGATCTACTGATGTCTGTTTTACTGTACTCCGCTCAATAGTTTAGGCGCTAGAAGAAAAAATATGATTTAATATTCGGAGTTCTCTCAAGGCGGCTGTATTGATTTTTCTTTAATAGAACAAGTAAAAGTAGGTTGTGAATGGCAAGAGGAATCTAACGATACGTCATTTAAAAAAATCCGTCCAGTATCCTAATACCTAGCTACTGGGTGTACTGAATCATCAGTACTTACACCCATAACCCTTCTTTCTGGTTTAGTCACAGTAGAATAAAATGTTAATATTGGGGTAGACCACGTACAAATGTATAGTTAAAAATAGAATTCATATTCCTCCGAGTTTCCTTTTAAGAGAATGTCCCCTGGAAGTGTATAAGCGTTAAACTTAGATTCAGCAAGCATTCTCTATAACAAGATTCTGCAAATTGCAAGATTGTTCTGCAAAGATATCGAGGACTTTTTTGTGTAGAATTTAATAAGTTTTAATGTTGACTGTTGTGTTGATGGTACACATTTTCCAAGATGGCTCGGATTCCTCGAGGTCCCCAAATGTTAAATGGTTTGGGCATGAAAAAGGGGCCTTTAATTTATATACATAATAACTTTCATGACTGTTACAGAGATTTCGAGGTTGGTACTAATCCGATTATGCTACATTGTGCGTCCGCAGCAAATTCGGTTCTCCATACAAATGTAGTTTCGCTCTCATTTTAAATCGGCTAGCTAGATTGCTCTGAAACTTTGTACTTACAATAGGATATGGTATGTCTATGCATATAATTAATTTAAAATATAAATGTGAAATGAGAGCCAATTAAGTTCAATATTAAGAATATGTGTTTTTGTTGACTCGCCGACAACGGAATTGAGATCTATATGGGTGCCATGTTCTGTGCTGTGTAGAAAATCCTGAAATTATAAAGGATTTGTCTTGGCTAGTTTTTACGTATAGGCTACGTATCACCGAAACGTCACAAACACCACGAAGGTTCGGCTTGTACGGGCCCTCGTTTTTCCTATATTCTTATACGCTGCGGAGACCTGGACTATCCGAAAGACAGAGGAGAAGAAGATAGATGCCCTAGAAATATGGTGCTGGAGAAAAATGCTGGGGATATCCTGGACCGAGTTTCGGACTAATGTCTCCATCCTTAAAGAACTCCGTATCAAGCAGCGCCTTCCGACTCTCGTAAAGACCCGCATACTCAGTTTTTTCGGTCACGTCTCGAGGAGGAACAACTACTCCATAGAGCGTCTAGTGGTGCAGGGTAGAGCAAACGGAAAAAGACCGCGCAAAAGGCCACCTATGCGATGGACTGACCAAATCAAATCTGCCATGAAGGGTCCCCTGAACGCATTTGCCAGAATGGCCCCCAACCGCGAAAAATGGCGAGAAATCGTACGGCAAGCAACATCTGCGCCTGATATCAGCAGTTGACCACGACGCTCTGCAAAGAGTACAACGACAAAGAAGAAGAAGACGTATCATATTTGTCTAAAATTTGGTTTGTTGGTACACACACAAGGGATAGTCTCTAGCTAGGTACGGGCCACACTCGTCAGCGCGACGGCGATATTTTTTACCTTTTACCTAAAAATCTCAAATTTGTGTACGGGCTCAGCTCCTGTTTCGTCTTAAGCCTAAATTTAACAGATTCTGACTCACAGGGGGCTTTGAGCATGCTGTTGCGTTCGTTTTCAAATTTTGAAAAAAAAAACTAGCCTAACAACACAATAAATGCTTGTTTTTCCGCATTCTTCACTATATCTCCCTGTCTCACTACTATCTGACCTTCTAACCCAGAGGGGAAAATATACCTTATTGGGGATACTCCATCTTCCTCATGATAATATATTTTACTTTACTGAAAAGCAATCGGTACATGTTACAAGATGCACATTGTTAAGAGCCGGGGTTAGAACCCACGACCATTGGTTTTAAAATGAAGCTTTGTATATAATTTGTATTTTTATAATAAATCTGTTTTCTTGTTGACATTTTGTGGTATTGTATTGCTTTATGTTAATTGTCAAGATATTTTTTTCATTTGTCACATGCGTCACATGTACGTTTTTATGATAGATCTACATCGACGCAACTGCATGTCATTGTCAAAGAGCATATAATCACTACGTTTTAAGAGACGGGACTTCCATACTAGCGAGTGGAATCAGTTTGTTTCGCAAATCATTACCAAAATGTACGACAAAGAACTGTCAAAGAACCATAGTACCAACATAAGCGATTTAAATAGTGTAGTACGCTACACGCTTACGATTCTTATCGATATCGATAAAATGGGGAGGGTTGAAACATAGGCTCCTGTCTACAAATTTTGTACTCAAAATCAGGTTAGCATCGAGTCCACATTTAAGTTGTATGTTATATAGTGGATAGTTCTTAATTGGACTACTATCTGGTCGGGCTTAATGTGGACCCGAATAATTTTAATACAGTTTTTAAGTCGTGTTTTTTTATTTTATTAAATGCTTGATTTTCATAATGATGTGCACATACATGTTTGAATAAATGTAACTTTTCTATGGGAAGATGTATCAGGTCTTCGTTCCCAACAAATTTGGCCCACTGCCTGCATCTGAAAACATACAGCCTTGGAAAAACATGACTTTATCTACAGTTTATATTCCATGTGTTTGCTAATGAGATGATTAACTGATTATTTCGCGCTAATATGCATCTATAAATCATGTTTTTCGGCATCCAGTTATCAACAACCCTTTATCAATGCTTTAACTTTTTATGTATTTATATGTCTGTTAATCATGAGAACGGGTCTGGCCTTGTTGGCAGCGACCCTGCCTATGAAGCCGATGGTCCCAGGTTCAAATCCTGGAACGGGCATTTATTAGTGTGATGAGCATGAATATTTGTTCCTGAGACATGGGTATTTCCTATGTATTTATAAATACTTATAAATTAGGACTATGTACATAATATATATATATTCATTATTACACAAACTGACTTAGTACTAAAGTATGAATGGCATGTGTTGTGGGTATATATATATATTGTTGTCTAAGTACCCACAACACATGCCATTCATACTTTAGTACTAAGTCAGTTTGTGTAATAATGTCCTATAATATTTCTTTATTTATCATAAAAACAGAGATTAATTTTCTTACATTTTAGGTTAATATATTAAATAATCACTAGATAAAAAAAATTTGTTAACTAATGACCATTAATGCATAAGTAATAGATAATTTATGCAGTATTAATCTTCGACGAATTAATTATGGTCATATTGCATGCTAGTTCTAAGGAAATTTCACATATTTAATTTAATTATTTACACTGATATACAAATAAAACTACAGTTATCGATAGTTATAGTACATCCCTAGTTCACAACGAAAAATAATGTAAAATATCTAATTTTCGATGTGTTTATAGCCAGCTGACCCAAAATAAGGTCAAAAGTATCTAAAGCAATACTTACCAGTCTTCATCCAAGGGAAATTTCGCCATAAAATCCCTTTTTTCGTGATTTTCTCGAGTGGCTCGCTTGCCACATATTTCACACTTAGTAAACCGTTTTCTCGCTGGCATTGTAACAAACTCGCTCTTTACTCTGATCACGGTTGACTATTTTCGATTTTTTCACTAAACAATAAAGAAATTACACGAAATACCCGAACAAAACATTGAAGCCTTCAAAACAAACAAAGCAATTAGGCTGACAGTAGACTTGATGTAAACTTGACAGAATAAATAGCACTGATGTTTTCTTTTTCTTCGTTGGCAATGATTTGCGAAACAAATTCCATACAAAACTTTTTCCTTCCTAGTTGCGTCAGCCTGATCGGAATTTGGCAGCTAACTCCATCTTGCGTCCAGTAGAAGAATCAAAATCGTACAGAAAAAACTACTCTCTGCCTTAGGATCCCCTTTTAAATGTCATAAATCCAAACATGGCAGCCATACCCATCGACAAAAAAGTCTACCGTTGATCTAATTTCATTTGACAGTTAACTAATACGTATTCGACACGCTTATATTTGACAACTAGAATCCTGACTAGAGCTGGGACTGCGTACCAAAAGTACGTCTCTGTTACTCGTACCAAAAGTACGTCTAAAATACCAGTTTTACGAGTATGACCCCCAATAGGCAGTTTACGTATTTGTCGTGCTTAGACGTCTTACAAATAAGGATTATTTATACAAATATCGACTTATTATTTCGCTAAAGGTCGGAAATATGGTGACGTTTTGAGTGAAGGCTATGAATCTATTGTCATATTTTTGTTATATATTATTACATTATTTTTAGATACAACAGACACCCAGACGACCATCTGTTAACAAAATTTTATTTTACCTAAAGTAACGGTAAGAATGGAGGTACGAGGTGATAAAAGTTTCATATTTGTTTTATTTCAGAAATCAAAGTCCGTACTTTTAAATACTCGACAAGCTAAAAGTAGTCTATTACAAATAACCTGTTCCAAAAACTATTCCGGTACAACGCCCCGCCTCTAGTGTGGATATTGTTCACTGACAGGTGGTGATAATAGCAATTCGACAAGTCACAATATTTCTCACATCAAATGGAAATCAACACGAAACGTCACTTTTAGCATGTCGAATAAGGGCCCAGATTTCTTATCTCGAGTGCTATGCATATACTAATTGTATGAATATTCATAATTACTGTCATTATGAATCTAGTAGACAAGCGCCGGCTCGCCCCACGTGCCGCGCCTCTAATGAAGTTTTAGATATCACTGGCAATCATTTAATTGACAAAATATAAGTGCTGGAGTAAAAAAGGTAACTGAATCATTTCTAGTATCACTGCACATAAAGCTACCTAACGCCGCGTCTAGAGCAGTGAGCCTGAAATAACTGTTTACGATCGTCGCGGAGGCCGTAAATTCCCACACAATGAAAATATGACTGCTGGGAGTGCTGGGCGAGACGGGCGAGGCATCTAAAGAACAGCGAACACAACATATTTCTGCAGCACGTAGTCGTATAAGTACCTATTATTTTTATCATAAAATTTTGAAAATAAAAACTACTTAAGTAGGTAATAATAACGCAATAGGTACTTTAGTGCCAATTTATTCTGTTAAAGCAAGGACGCTAAGTACGAAGAATTTCGAACATTGACCCACCATTTCCCATACCTATCGCTCACGCATATAATTATTATATTGTTATTCCGCTCGCACAATGGCATTGACCGCCGGCATGATAGGCGAGACAGCAATAGATACGCGCGTGTAATAGAGATGGAAAATGGCGGGTCAGTGTACGAAATTCTTCGTGCTTAGCGTCCTTACTTTAGCGGTGTTTAATCCCACATTCAATTACTTGCATTAAACTGTATGTATGTTCCGTGTACGTTTGAAAACTTAGAAAATCATGTACATTTACTTACCTGATTCCGTATTTGTATTGTAAATTTATATGGGAAAGTGAATTAATCCACTTATAAAAGCTGATATGTAACCAAGATCTGTCATATCAGTTATATGCACCTCTCTACGCCGGCTACGCGTTCTCGCCACTAAAAAAATCACAAAACAGTCATATCACGCACTGGTTTTGTACTTACATACGTCCTTTCTAAAAACGAGTTTAGTATTGAGAATTATTGTTGAATCACGCCAATCGTTGGGTCAAGAGGAGTCAACTGCTTCCTCGTTGGCGCCCGGACTCTGGCATTGAGTACAACTCGAATTTAATTTAATTTTAGCCTAATTATACGTTCATAATAATAATGCATAATAGCAATGCCCTAACGCAATATTATCCTATCTTTTCATACAAGTCCCCTTGGCATACAAAAAGAGTGACCCCCCTCTGTCCGACCGCCAAAAAAATTTTTGTTTAATTTTTTCTAAGGCTTTCGCTAGCAAAGTGACCTTCCTGAAGAGGCTTTACGAACCCTAAGAGGGTCACGACCTCACGACCCCCAGGTTGAGAAATACTGCCCTAGTGCGTAAAAGGGCGTGTAGCCTAGACGTTTCCAATCTAATTCCACAACGTCACTGAATATAGTCCATTAGCCGCAGCAATGGTGAACGATTGCATAATATTGTATTTAAATACCTACACCTTATATTCACGATCACGATGATTATAAGTTTGTTAGTAGTTTGTGAAACTTGACATTTCAACGAGACATTACAGACAAGGAAACATCCTTTCGAATAATATAAACGAGGAAGTTGCTGCATCAATTGACGTCATTGCAAAAACCTGAGATGACTTTTAAAGCTAAAGAACTTACTATATCGCAATGCTTACCGTATAAGTTGGTACTACCAGACTCCTAATCAAAATCAAATATTAGTTATATGAGTTTAGGTGGGTTAAGGAGACTAAAGTTTAATAAGAAACAAATGTGGTCACAACACACAGCCCGCGTGGCCAACTTGCCAATCGTTAATGCTCCGTTGCGAAACGCAATTGTCACTGTCGCTCTAATATGAAAGAGTGACAGAGAGAGATGACCACGCTACGCCACGGAGCGTTAACGATAGCATATTGACTATACGCGGGCAACAAGTAAAAAAAAATTACCTTCCTTTACTATTACCTAAAGATCAGATAAATACCTCACCTACATTTAAGAGGATAACATAATTTTGCCCACGTGATTGACGTTTAGGCGCTTACCATCGAAAATTTTCAATTTTTTAAAGCATCATAAAATCTCGTTTAAATATGTCTAATCTAACTGCGATAGTTTCAAGACGTTGAGAGGCTTACATTCTGAAATCAACTTTTAAGTCTATTTTATATATTATCAAAGAACATATACCCATTTATCTCTTTCCTTTGTGTTAAAGAATGGTCAATGGACAAATTGGTACCTACCTAATACTATTGGTTACAATTTGCAATATAAAACGTACCCTGGAAAACCGGAAGGAGATCGCCACGCCGGGCAAACCATTCATAACCATAACTTGCTATAAATGATTAAAAAACCTCATGGTAGGTTTTTAATACTACCATCTCTTTTAGTAGCTTGGGGACTTAATAAGAAGTATCAGTTAGAAGTCATTAATAAACTTTTTTTTTTCGAGCGGGGCATCTCCATATTTGGTAACAGTGGTAACACTTACCTATTGTGCAAATAAAATAAGCTAAGTTTTGTTACTTTATCTCAACTATATTTTTATTAATGAAATAGCACAATATAATGCACAGTGTCAATCCGTTCTAAAATTTTGCAAAATAATGATGGTAGCTACAGACTGGTAATTTTTACCTTACAATATATATTATGCCCTATAACGAGTTAAAGATGGTCGAAGAATGCAGTTCTAGGTTTTATGATTTCGTCCGCATCAAGGGCAATAATTTCGCAGCGCTTTTAGACTTCTCGTAAACACACGTGGTGTTTGCGAATATAAAATGCATCGCAAACCTTGACAAAGACTGCGATGTGAGATCATCGATTAATCGAGTAGCGACGGAATAAACATGTTACTTTTGGGACTAATAAACTGATTGAATGTGTCTTGCTCAAATTAAGATTCACGATTTATTTCAGAGGTGACTGAGATATTTTTTTATTGTTCATAAATTTGTGTTGTGTTATTTATATGACGATTTTTGCACTCTTGCCAACTGTTTTTTCTCAGCGAAATATTAGATACTTACTGTATTACAGATGTAGGATTTCCTTTCTCAGTTTGCAAAGCTTGAGTTTTAAAGCTTTTTGTCATTTAAGCTAATAATATCTCAATCCTACAGCTTTTTTACGCAACTTATTTAAAGATGTGAAAAACTTTCAAAATTCAATCGTTGCCATATAAAAAGAGGCTCACTCGTGTGGAAGCCACGATGTTCCAAATTGAAATCCGATATGGTGCTTCGTTAACCTCATAATTAATTGTTACACCCCCTGTTTGGGGTACTAGACGGCCGATATTATGTAATATAATATAGATGTAGATAAATAAATACTTAAATACCTACATGGCTTCGTAGATAACATCCATAACGTAGGCACAAATATCTGTGATGAACCGAGGATGAACTAATTGACTGCTCTTTGTACTAGGATTTGAAACCGGGACCTCCTGCTTCGAAGGCAGGGTCATTGCCGGCTAGGCTAGAAGGCTCTTAAAAACAATAAGATATAACAATTTAATTACTTAATAACATAACAATTTTCATTCTATAACACGTCCATATCGCGATCGTGTCAGAAAACAATGTCGAATTGAGTTTCCGAGTCCCAATTTGCCTATTGAGAGCTATTTCATAATGCAAGACTTTAATCAGGTAAAGGTATCCATTGTCGTTTGGCCTGCTCCACATTAGCTTTATGGGGGTGACACACCTTGCCCTGGTGTGCCTTAATGGACAAATATACTTAGAAAGGTTTTAAAATGCACGGGCACTGTTATTTAAGTGACAACTCATCATGTCGAAGTAAGGATCATGTTTTAGAAACTCGCAGTCCTTTTTTACTTTTCTTGTTTGTGAGAGAGACCGGCAATATGATGATCACCGTATTTATTATATGTAAAGCAGCATTTCTATTAACGATATTAGCCTACTTAGCTACGAATGCTTTTTTGAATAAAGTATTAGTAACGAGAGTTGAACTGAAAATACCTAACATTTGTTTACACTGTACATACCAGTATAGTAATTACGATCATTATCTATTAAATTTTTAACAGCTTTAAAGCAATTAAGTACACGAAAACTTCTTTTTCTAAACGGTTTATGATTGTAATAAACCTTCCTATTAAACTATGAAATATGATTGTTTATGTGTGTATGTGTATAGTCTACGTATATGTATGTATGATTTCGAAAGTTAATTGCTTTAGGGTAGAAATAGGATTGATCTACAGCGCATCCTCTCGAAAAATACCGTATCCTATAAAAAGTTTTGGGTAAAAACTGTACTTTTATTTCCACAAGAAACTAATACTCATCGAGATAATTCTAAGAACCCCAAACACAATTTGTTTGCGTTGTTTTATCACAGAGTTCCTTTGGCCACCTCCTGTCTCCATCATCAGATCAGCTCTATGTCATCATAATATTGCATTGTCATCCAATTTACATATGTATGCAAAATTTCAGTTCAATCAGAAATCGGGAAGTGGGTCAGTTTTAGCTTCCATGTTTTAGAACCTACACTAGAGACAGACCAAGCTAAGTTGGCAGGGATTTTGACAGTCCAGCCAGTGCAAGTCTTAAGTAGACGTCATAATTTCATAGAAGTAGACGTTTAAAATAACACTTGCACTGTATGGGCTGTCAAAATCGCTTGCAACTTATATTGATCTGACTCTATCATACATACATACCTACAGACTACTCGTAACACAGGGCACGTTAAATAAAAGCTTGTAATAACAACCAACGGAAAAAACGCCCAATAATGGAGCGTTACGGGTCTTCTTTCTTCTTATTGTCCTATGTCCCCTAGATGGGGCAGAGGGCGTCCACAGTGCGCCGCCATCTGGATCGGTCTTGAGCTTCGTGCTTGAGTTCGCTCCAAGTCTTCCCAATAGCCTTCGCCTCTGCAATTATAGTCCGGCGCCAGGTCTACTTTGGACGGCAACGTTTCCTTTTTCCTTGGGGATTCCAGTCTAGGGCTTGCCTCGGTATGTGTTTAGGATCCCTTCGGAGTGAATGCCCAATCCAACTCCATTTCCGGCGCTTGATCTGCTGGTCGATCGGGGTTTCATTGCAGCATCTCCAGAGGCTGGCATTAGAGATTTTCTCGGACCAGTATACACCGAGAATGCGGCGGAGGCAGCGGTTAACACAGACTTGTAGCTGGCGCGAGATGTCTTTTGTAACCTTCCACGTCTCGCATCCATATAGCAATACGGTTTTTACGTTTGATCGGAATATTCTGAGCTTGACTCTCCGAGTCAGTTTACTTGATTGCCATACGGGTCGGAGCCGTGCGAAGGTTGCTCTTGCTTTGGTTATTCTCGAAGCGATGTCTTCTTCGGTCCCTCCAGTTTCTGACACGACGCTCCCGAGGTAAGTAAATTTGTGGACTTGCTCCACAGCCTCTGTGCCAATAAGGAGCGGCACGGTACTTGCCGCCCTGCACCTCATCTCCTGGGTCTTCCGGATGTTAACTTTGAGTCCCGTCTTCATTGCCTCACTTCGAAGGTCGTCCAGCTTGGCTTGCATATCAGCGCGTGTGTGACTCAGCAGGCATAGGTCATCGGCATAGTCCAGATCTTCTAAGACGTTGGAGAGTCCCCACTCTATGCCGCGGCGCTTATTGTCGATCGTGTGATGCATGATGCCATCGAGAACAACAAGGAAGAGGAGAAGAGAAAGAAGACACCCTTGTCGCACACCCGCATTCACTGGAATATCCTCCGAGACGAGGCCATTGTGCGTCACTCTACAAGAGTAATTCTTGTAGATAGCCTTAATGAGGTTGGTGATTTTCTCGGGGACCCCAATTTCACGTAAACGGTTCCAGATACAAGTCTTGCAGGTCTTCTAGCAGCATGCATATATCCTAACTAGATACTATAATGACAGGTCGTTTGTTCACTTTAACTTTTAATTTTCTGCTCAAATGACAGATCGATTGGACGTGTGGTATTAGTAAATATACACGTAGATATTATAGACTCTGACCACGCTAACTTTGCACAAACATGGCATTAAAAATGCATACGTATCCCTATAAGCTCTATATTTGACGTAGCACTTGGCATGAAAACAAAGCGTGGTCCGACTCTAAAAACAAAATCTAGGAGAAAGGAAAAGTGTTAATTTCAACCAAAGAGTTGATCGGACCATGATATGAAAATATGACGTTTATTGTTCCACTTCCACTCGTTGTAGCTTCCAACTGTGCAGAGATTTTGGACCTGGATATGTCCCTAAAATACGTCCAAAAGAGAGGTATGGGCACGCTTTGTGTGGTAGGGCACAGCACAGCGAATGTCATTCTAGATCTAGAGCAGAGCCCAACTGGGAAAGTATGTACACCTTACAGAAAACCGCAGCCAAATAACAATAGATCCTATTCATAGTGTTGTGATCCTGCCGTTGAGTAATGTTGCCAGAGCTCAACGAGGGTGCGGAGTGTCGACAACGCGCATGTAACACCTCAGTCGTTCATAGGTTATGGAGACTACTTAGGCAGGTCGTATGCCTGTTTGCCACCGACGTAGTGTAAAAAAATATTTTGTGGGTTATCGACTTTATCAACATGCAGTTTCTGAACCTAATGCACTTAAAACAACACGCAATCCAGTTTAATATGGCGACCTTAATAATGCTAATTAGAAAGCAATACTACGTACGGTACGTCTACACAATTCTTAATACGTATAGGTACAAGTTTGTACTGGAATAATAATGGATTAACGATTCGTAATTGCGTATGCACCTTGCAGAAGTATTTTCACTGACATTAGGTACAATAGGACAATCGTAAGGTCAAGTTATACTGGTTAATTAAAATATAATAGAAAACTGTTTATTCACATTAGCAGCATGGTATTATAAAATAAGTTTTCAACTGGAAAAATACTCGTAAGTATTTTTTTTCTATTTGCAAACTCATTATCAGTAGGTAACGGTAACCGGGAAAGAAATACCAAATTTACTAAGTTTCCCTTCCAATGTAGGTAAGGCACACATTGCATCTTCTTGTTTTTGATCACTTCTCATAAATAAATCATGAAACGCGACACTCGCGACAGGAATTGGCACGAGAACAAAATTATTGTAACAAAATAAACTGCAGCAAAATAAACGTGAACGGCTCAAGCCTTGGACGTGGACGTGAACTTTGCATTTCGTTGACAAGACGCCATACCGTAAAACACTGCTCCAATATTTGCTACAACATTAGAACTTTAGTTTAAATTTTAAAATTATTATATTGCGGATGGTATTTTATATACAGTAATTACCGTATGTACATTAACTAAAACCATATACTCAAACCCGTTAATGTTAAGGTCATATACTGACTAGTAACTTTTATTATGGGACCAACCCCGAAATAACGAAACAAGCATACGCCTGATGGTAAGCAGTCTCCATAGCCTATGTACGCCTGTAACACCAGAAGAGTTACATGCGCGTTGCCAACCCCAAACCCCCCCCCCCCCCTCGTTGTTGTTAAAGTGGAGTTCAATAAGAAATTGCTAACAATGTAAACAAACCACTTTACCTACATTTGTTCGTAGTCTCGCACTCTTTTGTTTTATTTTATCAACAGTTTATATAGGTACTTACATAGTTCGACTTATTAAATTACTAGTTAAAATATATGTTAATTATTAATATTTGTATGAAAACCACCATCGTATTATTTTCCATTTCTGTTGACCTACACTTCACTTAGTAAATATGAATCATTTTAAAATTAGAGAAGGATTAGAGAGTCAATGTTTCGTAACGATATTATAATGTGGCTTTCCATCAGAAAAGGGTCCTTATGCTTTATGTGCATACGATGGAATGCCACAAACAAATTATAATTCATCATTACTGGAGGCTGCGGGGCCAATAAAGTAAAAAAAAATCGTAACATGAACTTCGTGGTCCGTGTACCGTGAGTCTACTCGTAACTATCCACTAGGTACTACTTGTTCAATAGTAAACAACTATTAATTAAAATTTCTTTGATCACACCAGTGTTACGTCTACAATAAAATACTTATCGTTATCGAATAATAGTATTTTATGCAACAGTTGTATAAGAAGGGTCAAAAAAGGCGAGTGGCGTGAGTTACAATGTGAGCCGGAGCCGAAGGCGTAGGCGAACATTGTAAAGGAATACGCCACGAGAATTTTTTGACCTACTTATACAACGTTGCATACAATATTTTTCCTACGAGTCAACAAAAATAAATCTTAATTTAGGTAAACAAATTACAGCAAAAGTATATAGCCAAGACGCGCGAGCATACCTTGTTACGCGCCCGGCCCGCCCCGAGCCGCGGCCGGCCGTTCGGCGACACCTCCTCGTAACTCATGAGGCCCTGGTACTTGCTACTTGCTAAATTAATTTTTTAGACAGTTTTTTCTCAATTTTGGCCACCGTAGCCTACGGAGATTAACAAGCAACGCTAAGCGGTCTTCGTAGTCTATGGGTGTTTCTATATTACGGGTGTCACATGCGTGATTCTGACTTATGAAGTAATTAATTTTACTATGCAACCAAATGAATATTTTGTAAGTTGGCAGCAATGCACTTAGTTTAAAACTGTATTCGTTTTGGTTTTGTTAGGTTGGTAGCCATTAATCGCAGTAACGTTATAGCTTATAAAAGCACAAGAGCTTTTATGAGGAATAGACAATATATACTTTTCTTGAAATCTTTTATGTATGTTCTTATATTCGTGTTAATGAATGCATAAATGACAGATAACAGTAGAGGAGTAGGAAAATAATATTAAATATTGCAAAACGCTCCAGATTATTCCGATTGTTTATGAGGACTCGGTTTTATAAAACGCAACTAAAAAAACGCGCTAATTAGTTGGTCGATTTATTAAACGTTATTTCGTGTGCAAAAAAACCTCGACAGCCAACCATCTTCGCTCCATTTTCGGTAGCAAACCATACAGTTTGTTAAAGAAATTACCCCCATAGCCTAACTACGTAAATATTTGTACATATATTGTAATCGACCTTGATTTGTGTTTCTTAAACATAAAGAAAGAACGTTGACCGCATTATATCTGTTTATAGATCATTAAACGCGTTCCGTTCCATTATAAATAGGTATAATGAATATTTCTTTTCAGTCTGGCTTAAGTACGAAGACGGCTTCTATCATTTTACACATTTTATGAGCGCACCTGTCAGCAATTTTGGTTACCAATCAATAATAAGCCTGTCTAATGAAACAGTGGAAACCGGGTTTCATTTATAAATGATTCCTCGATTAGTCTAGGCCGAAGGCAATGCTAAGAACACGGCAGTACGACCTCGTGTCCCAAAAACAGAATACTGGTGCGCGTTTGTGAATATTTAACGATTAACCTTTATATGTTCACTACTGTGAATGAAATATTTCCACTGTCTTCAACGGGTTGACAAATCGGTTTTTGAACAATCCTTACCTTTCATGCGCTTGAACTGTTTAGAAGTAACTTTAGAAGTTAATAACAAAAAAAGCGGCCAAGTGCGAGTCGGACTCGCCCATGAAGGGTTCCGTACCATTTATGACGTATTAAAAAAAAATACTTACTAGATCTCGTTCAAACCAATTTTCGGTGGAAGTTTGCATGGTAATGTATATCATATATTTTTTTTAGATTTTTCATTCTGTTATTTTAGAAGTTACAGGGGGGGGGGGGGGACACACATTTTTCCACTTTGGAAGTGTCTCTCGCGCAAACTAATCAGTTTAGAAAAAAATGATATTAGAAACCTAAATATCATTTTCGAAGACCTATCCATAGATACTCCACACGTATTGGTTTGATGAAAAAAAATTTTTTTTTTAATTTTATGACGTATTAAAAAAACTACTTACTAGATCTCGTTCGAACCAATTTTCGGTGGAAGTTTGCATGGTAATGTATACCATATATATTTTTTAGATGTTTCATTTTGTTTTTTTAGAAGTTACAGGAGGGGGGGAGACACATTTTACCACTTTGGAAGTGTCTCTCGCGCAAACTCTTCAGTTCAGAATAAAATTATATTAGAAACCTAAATATAATTTTTGAAGACCTATCCATAGATACCCCACACGTATGGGATTGATGATTTTTTTTTTTAATTTTATGACGTATTAATATAAATAATTATACTTTCTACTAACACACTTAGCCGTAAGTCATTACTAACATAATATGGATGTTTTTGTCCGAAATAAATGCTTTCATTTCATTTCATAAAAAAAAAACTACTTACTAGATCTCGTTCGAACCAATTTTCGGTGGAAGTTTGCATGACAATGTATATCATATATTTTTTTTTAGGTTTATCATTCTCTTATTTTAGAAGTTACAGGGGGGGGGGGGACACATTTTACCACTTTGGAAGTGTCTCTCGCGCAAGCTATTCAGTTTAGAAAAAAAATATATATTAGAAACCTTAATATCATTTTTGAAGACCTCTATCCATAGATACCCCACCCCACAGTATGGGTACGTATGGGTTTGATGAAAAAATATTTTTTGAGTTTCAGTTCTAAGTACCTATGGTAAGTGTCATTTGGCTACGGAACCCTAAAAAATGTGAGTTTAATCTTTAGTACCTACGTTATAGACTAAATTAGGACGGCGATGGACGGTATTGTGCCTTATATGTGCAATTTCGCAGCTTACTGCACATACACAGTATGTCTTAAATTGTTTTAAAAATTTACATTGTTTAGCGATTCCAAAGAAGTCACGTTTGCGTCATAAGTACCCGCCAAATTAATAACGATTAGTACCTAGTGCACTTGTTTGCACTGACTGAACCAACCGAGAAAAACGTCTCTTGCTTTCTAGAACTTACGAGATCATAAAATATGAGTAAAAAAAGGCTAGACTTGATGAACCGGTAGTCCAAGCGAAACTCTAGCCAGCTCTACGTCTGGATCGGCCAATGATCGGCCATGATTGCACTAGTGGCTGCAAACAGTGCAAACGAGATATTCAATTACTTACATCCATCCTCGATACGAAAACTAGTTGACACAAAAAACACGATTATATAATAACTAGTAGTAGGTGTAAGCTGTGCAGGTTTTCCCATAGTAGGTAATACTTTGCTGTTAATCAATCAAAATAAATATTATCTAACGTTTTCCTCTTTGGACCGGTATTTAATATTAAAGGGCATTTTGACACTATCAAGAAAATTACGATTCGGATGAAATACGTTTATAAATAAAATAGTAACCTGTATATTTTGCATAAATAAGAAAGGATATAATAAAGGATATAGGATGATATTTACGGTGTGAATTTATATGGGTCATACTGAGCAACTTTATCATGGAGATAACTCCGGAATCGCGAAAAAAATTACTCTCACAGCCAAAATTTATGAAACAGCCAAATTTTTTTTTCATAGTTTCGGGGTTGGTCCCATAGTAAAAGTTGCTCAGTACGGCCTGTTTATTCACATTGTAAATTATTGCAAGTGACTAAATTTCCACTCTGTATAAATTATATATTTTAGAAAATTTATGAAAAACCGAGCGGATACTGCCCTTGCCCGTGTCATGGGACGCACGCAGAGGCAGCACCCGCCAGAGTGTAAGGACTAATTGAGAGTTTATGGAATCTAAAATGAATTGGGCTATTGGGTGAAAGCGATGGCCTTAAATACTGGGCTATGGGATAAAAAACCGGATGCCCGCCCAATAAAAAGGTATTAAATTTTATTTCCGGCGGACGGTGACTCGCCCCACAAGATGGGCCTCCACAAAAAGCGACATCTAGGGTGGCTCAAGGGCAACACCGGTGTGAGCGGCTCAGGGGTGTTGAGAGGTGGAAGCCGCTTACTACTACTGTGCCAATTCGTGTATTATGTAATTCAAGCTTTAACGACTATTATTATTAATCGTATAGCATGCATAAAGAAGGCAATTAGAGCTTAGCTTATACGATGATGATGTTTGATGACTGAATATCAGAATTACCAGAAGATATTCCGAAGGTGGACATATGTTCCGAGAAACTTATTGTTACGAGAAAGGATTCAAACCTATAAATCTGTCAACAAAATGACAACTTTGAATAGTGATGTAAGGAAAATTTAACATTTATTTATTAAGTAGGTAGAAGTTTTATTTGGAACAGATACAGATGTAGTCGTCTGACTCATATGTATTTTCCTTATTCATTGGATTTTGCGCAAATATCTTGTTAGACATAAAGTTCTGTTTATCTCAATGTATTTCTCATTTAATTCGTAATAGGACCTCGTGTCCTCCTATTGAAAACAATCGAATATTATCCATTAAATTTACAATAATATTAATCTAAGCGATCCAGAATCAAAAGTCATCGACTGTCCTCGGAGGACAGGACGATCTCGTCAATGACGTCAATATACCCGACATTCGTTGCACTTGATTTCAAAACTATAACTGCTTATAGGTAGGTATAACTAGTTTGTAATTAGCTGCTTTTCTGATTGCCTACGTAAAGATATTATTGCGTAAGTATCTTAAAATGCAATATTATATTGATTAATAAAATATTTCTTATCATAGGTATAAATAACTTATTTTATCAAGACATAGTGATATCATATGTTATTCTGCAAATTTTAAACATTTCTTAAGTTTTCAACATACTTTCCCGTAAAAGAAAGCTTGCTAGATAGCCTAATCCTTACAAGGCAAAATAATCTTAATACGTTGTTGACAATGCAGAATAGGAAATCCATACTTTGGAGATAAATCGACCAAATGAAGTAAAACTTTATTGAATGACTTCTTTCCTTTTACGATCGGCAAAGAATTTATTGAATTCATATCGACACAGTAGTCACAGTACGGGGAATTTGCCAAAACGAGTATTTTTAAGTATGTTTAAGGTATTTAACGTTAATGAGTTAACGCAAACAAACTTGAATAGCTCCAGTTTTTAAAGTTTAAATGCATAATGCGGGAATTTCATTGAGTAATTTTATAAAAAAAATACGTGAACTTCATTCAAGAGGAAATCGAATGTAGATAAGTGTAAAAAACCGAACAACAGGTTATTTTAAACAAAATGAGATGAGTCACTGTCAAGTCTCCTAATATAGAATGAGTTGGTTTTAAAGGTATGTGGTACATCTGAACCCTGATAAGCGCTGAGTAATTTCGAAATATACATAGTTAGATGATGTACCCACCGGTACATCATGTTTTAATGATAAATTATTTTATCGGATCCGTTTTAAGCGAAATAAATATTATGGTCATGCATTTTTAGTAATTACGACATGATTTAGACGCCTTTCAATTAACTACATAACTATTTATATTTTTTGCGTGGGTTATTAGCATAAACTCGTAGTTTTATTTATTTAATATTCAAATGAGGACGTTTCGGCTCGAAATAATAATTTACTTCGTACTAGATAGCTATGACGAACGTAGTTAAAATTGAGTAAGTATTTTAATTAGGCAGGTTAGTGGCGTGGCGTGGCACCAAAATGTGCTTTAATAATATTGTATTGTCTTGTCTATAGTTATAATTTAAGTAATGTTTGTATTTGTCATTATAAAATATTACTGATGTTCTGTCCCAAAACGCATAATAACCGTCTGTGACAATCAGATAGGTATCGTATGATACGAGTATGTATGAGATGAGAACGTGAATTCGATAAACAATTGAATGAGTTTTCAAATGTAACTGACGATTGTTATAATGATGGGAAAGTGTGACACGCACGCATTATCGGTCATTTAGTCGAAATACATGTATTATGTTATTGCATAGATACTTAGATACCTACATTTGAATGGGGAGGACAACTGTCAAAGTTTTGTTCTATGAGATATGGCTTAATGGGTAAGCATCCAGACCATAGAGTTCCATCGAAAATGGGACTTTGACACAATTCTAGGGATTTACATGTTTAACCTATGCTGGCCCCATCTGTAAAATAATCCGACCGGTCCACCCCATTGAAACCTACCCTAATAAATAACTAAATAAGGACTATTATTACACCATTGCTCTATCGCTTTCAATCAAGCTCATAGCTGAAGTAAACTCACAGCTGCATGTTTCATCTGCAATTGAGATCAACGCATCGTTTTGTCAACCATAGACCAAAAAAACAACAACGAGACGAGTGGAGGGCTCGCGTCGCGACTCGCGGGTCGCATTCCTCGGCCGAGATCGTATGAAACAAACACCGATACAACTGAGTCATCTTTCGTCACAACCGCGGTAGTACTCTCATGGCCGCCAGTTCGCCAGTTCGCGTGCACCGGCGACCGAGCGCGGTCAAACCTATCGCTCCTCGGCACTCGCGCTGATAAGCCGGCATTCGGCAATTCAATTTCACTCGACTCGCTCGAGTTTTCCGGCTCGGACTACATTTACCAATTTGAATTTCGTATTCGTGCGCGCCATACTCGAAACTGTCGGGTATTTTTTTCGAATTATACTTTTAAATAGTGACGGATGAGTGAGTTTTCGTTGTCTAAGCTGTGGGTGCGCGAGGAAGGCGCCATGGAGAGCTGCTATAAGCTATACACTTGGATCAACCACACGTTGCTGATGCTGCTGATCCAGATCTTCTGGAAGATGAGCCAAATATCGGACTATTTCAAAGAAAAGTAAGTACCCGCTCTTTCTCGGTATAGCCCCTTTATCAATGTCGTGTCAACATTATCAAATGAATGTAATACCTACTTACAATATTCCTCATCATTAAGGATAACAAACAATTTAATTATAATTATACAAGTTACTGTTTTCTTATCTGAACAATTAACAATAAAAATTCGGTTAAAAAGGAGAATTTGTGGTCTAGGTGAATTTGCGTTGAGTTTGAAAACATGTATCTGGTTATCAAGTTATTAGAATTAGTAATTTATTTAAACAGATTGCGGCGAGGTTGCAAGCGAAACCAGACCTTTTGCCTTCAGTCACGTGGGCGAAAGTGTTCATTCCAATAATAAACTTGTTCCTTAAGTAGAACCTCGATAATTAGGCATATTTTACTGCAAGTTCAACCGACTACAAATGACAATATTACAGTCGGACCACGCTAAGTTTTCACACGAAGTGTTACGTCAAAAATAGAGCTTATAGGGATATGTGTGCATTCTTACAGTCAAGTTCGTGCACAGTTAAAGTGGCCAGAGTCAATCTGTCTATTCTTAGGCCAATCACCAACCCTCCTGTCATTTCATATTAAAGCTGGGCACAATTATACGATTAGGACCTGCATTCTTATACGAATAATTGCATTCTCTAATAATCTATTCACAAGTGATGCTTTCAGATTTTTGGTAACGCGTGTCGTGCAAAAGCCACGAACAGTGTATTTTTTATATTAATATAATTCATGTTCGATTCAGTGGTGAGTTTGTTGTAGATTCTGATTCTAACTGATCATAGCCACGAACTCAGTCTAAATGCTAAGCTAACTCTATACTAACTAAAAATAAATTCTCATCCATCAATTCTGAGCCGCTTGTCTGTTATCTACATGCACCGGTCTAAACAAAACGGACGTACAATGCGGAGACCTATTTTTAACGACAGTGGCCTAGTAATCATTAACACATTCAGCGCTGAGCTACGGTCGTAGCGCTGCGTCGTAGTGTCGTAGCCGATAACATGGGTTTCCTGGTATGTAGCGAAAATGCTTCGTAGAGGAAAAACGTCAACGTGTTGTGATTAGTGTTGAATGGATTAATACATTAAATTTAGCTAGGGTGACTGCTATAGTTTTTGGCCACTCTTAACAATATCCCATAGCCCAGTATTTATTGCTTTCACCCAATAGCCCAGTTCATTTTAGGTTCCATCAACTTCCAATAGTCTTTGCACCTTGGCGGATGATGCCTCTGCGTGTGCCCCAATGACACGGGTAAGTACCCCTTACATCTCATCAATGTGACAAAAGGGGCTCTATGTGTTGGCTTCGGCTCCGCGCTCGCCTCCCAAAAGTCCGGAACACCATTAAGACAGTCTTCTATTTCCTCGTTTCTTTCAGATTTGTTAAGAGAAGGAGCCAATAACTATAAAAGTCACCCTTACCTACCAACTTACATAATCAAACTAAAACAGTGTCATCAAGAAATCATATCAGTCAAATATACATAATAATATTTAAGTCCTGATTACAGTCTAATAAATAGGATGACACTGACAAACACTGTTTTCTGTTATTTGACCTGAAAATAGACTGGAACTGTCTGTTGCCATAGGCTTCAATATTTGTTTTGCTAGACGAATTGGTCGAGTGGTCGTGAATCGTACATTCAAGAATATTTTCACTTTACGTACTAATCGACACCAACATCCAACATGATCAAACATTTTAAGAGGTTTAAGCCCTTTAACTGGACCATACTTTGGGAAAAGCATAGATACATATATACATATAATCTTGCCTATTTCCCGGAGGGGTAGGCAGATACCACGAATTTCCACTTGCTACGATCCTGACATACCACTTTCGCTTCCTTCACTTTCATAAAATTCCTCATACACGCTCGATGGTTTAGGGAGCTCTTGATCTGGCCTTTCTTCAGAATTTCCCCGATTTGATCGGAGAGAGTCCGCCGAGGGAGCAGGAACAGCCCTTCCAGCTCCCTCTTCTACTTTCCCCTTATACACTCTCTTTGTTTGTTTGTTGCTTGTTTTGTTGTGTTTGAATGTGACTAAAATAAATAACGAAAATGCAGGGAAATAGGACATATTACAAGATTTAATCATTATTCTATCGAGAATATCATTGGTAGAATTAGAATGAAGAATTCGAGTTAAATGGGCTCCCTGGGTTTATGCTGTCATACATACGTCGACTTTAGTGTAATAAGAAATGTAAATGTCCTGGCTGTAGTTCAGACGAGTAGAACATATCTCCGCAGATTTATGACGAACCGGCTGGAACATGGACTTAGGTATATAGGGTTTGTCTAAGATATCCGTCAATCCACGGTTTCTCGAGCAAAACGCCTAGGTATCATTAGATTCTCTTTTGTCCCATTGTCACAGAAGAATAACTTAAAACAACTGACCTAACAATAGTAAATGAATGTGCATTCAAGTGAACAATAGGTACACAATTCGTATAATGCGGCGATTAGAATAATCGTCAAGATAAGATAAAACAGGCTTCGAGATAAAATGCAAGATTTTTGGCATATTTTGTTGATTGATGACTCCTGACCGATTTCAGCCACAGCGACTGTGTTCTGGAGTGGACATTTAATTACTGTCAACAGAGTGCAGCTGTTCCACTCTCTGGTGCGCTTTTAGATGGCTCGCGTTCCCAACGACTTACGCATTTCATTTTTAGGGTTCCGTACCCAAAGGGTCAAACGGGACCCTATTACTGAGACTTCGCTGTCCGTCCGTCCGTCCGTCCGTCTGTCACCAGGCTGTATCTCATGAACCGTGATAGTTAGCCAGTTGAAATGTCTACAGATTATGTATTTCTGTTGCCGCTATAACAACAAATACTAAAAACAGAATAAAATAAATATTTAAGGGGGGCTCCCATACAACAAACATAATTTTTTTACCGTTTTTATAAATAACGGTACGGAACCCTTCGTGCGCGAGTCCGACTCGCACTTGGCCGGTTTTATCTGTATTGTCATGCACGTTTTTATAACGCGCACAGAATTCGTAATGAAACCATAAATATGAATAACAATTAAAGTGAATAATGCATAGGTTTCTATTATAAACCGACAAGGAAATTATGATAGCTCAGTCAATACAGTTAATAGAAAGTAGGTAGGTAGTTGAAGGGAGAGAAAACTGTATTATTAATGCTACAATACGTGGTACCTGGCCTACCTAGTAAACTTTAAATATCGGTGGGTAAATAATAAAACCTCTCCTCGCCGTTCTAAAATATATGAATATGTTAATATTATAAAAGCGAACGAAACGAAAATAAAAAATAGAACCAGCAAGCAAATGCACAAAAAATAGCTACGAGTAACAAAAATGTGTAAAATGGCACATCCATATTCTGCATCTGAAAAAAAAGGACATGAAAAGGGGTTATTTGAATATAAAATCATTTATCAGAATTACACGAAAACGTGGTATCTATCAATCGCCAGTTTCCGATAGGCGATAGCACGTCTAAAATAAACTTCCCGTCGGGTATAACAAATGAGCCTTTTGAGCCAGAGAATATCTTATTTTTATGCGATCCTATCGTTTTTAAAACTTTTATACGGCTACATTCCCCTTTCCTCCCACATAGAGAATTTGGTAAAAATAATTTGACTCTTGTGCACACGTTTCTAAACTAAATCAAACAATATGTTTAAGATATTAGTCTTCCAAATTACCTACTCACAAATCGTTAAGATTATGTTTACCAACGCGTTATGAATATGACGACTGAACACATAGGTAGGGCCTAGTTAATAACTTTACAGTTGCCTTCGTAGAATTTGCAAATTACAAACATTAAATAAGTATAGATGTTTACGTTCCAATGTCATAATAACAAAACAAATGTCGAATTTGCCTGGCATTTTAATAAATATGTTAATAAAAGAACATATATTTTAGATATTCGATATGAAAAGTATGTTTTAAATGAAGGTCTTGAGACGGATTTACGTTGCAAATTATAAAATAAACGTTAGACTCGTTCAATTCAACGCCAAGATAAGATTTGCGATTCTGCTATTCTTGTTTCCTTCCGCGTAGGGATTACTTCCTACTTTAGCTACCTTATAATAACATTGCTTTCGCTGGCATTTAATAGCACGCTATATGACTTATTGCTTCATTCGATAATCTATTATGCAAGTGATGGACCTTAGCCGTGTCCCAATAAAACGTGCGTGCACGTAACTACCTCGTACTGACCTTTGTATCGCTACCAAAACAAGTAGCAAGTGTAATTGAACTTAATATCAAAATACAAATGGATCATTATCCCTTGCCCGAATAGTTGGCAGAAGATCGGAATTAATGCTGTAAATGCAGTACTTTGCTCCTTTGTTTATTTTAAATCTGAATTTGGTACCGGTGCGGGTATAAATAATTATAATAATTTATTTAGGTGATACTACATATTGCATTCGTGTGCAAAGTAAATTATCACCTTGCTCGTACTAGCCACCTTTGTTAGCATATGCTAAACATTAGTAAGCAAAGCAAAGCAAAATGACACGTAACATGAAATGTCTCATGCAATGCATCAGTCGCGTCGGGCATCGATAAAATACTTATCAACAAACATTTCTGACGTATTCGCCTCACACCTAGATACTCATTTAGTGTCTTATTTTTTTTTTATAATAAATATTATACTGATTGTGATTAGCACCCGAACATTGCCCATAAGGAAGTAATTTTTGCTGATCAATAAAGATACGGGTAAATTTTACATGTGGTAGACGAGCCGACTACAAAATTTCGTACCGACTTGACCGTCACAAGTCGAAAGACAAGTCAAGTTCAAAAAAATGAAATGAAATGAAATGAAAAATGAAAAAAAAGAATTTGATAGTCATCAAATTCGGACTTAGCATCACTTTTATGGGAATAAACCATTGTGCATTTCATCGCGGTATCAAGTCGGTACGAAATTTTGAAGTCGGCTCTTCTAGCAATGGGTATGGGATGATTAGGTTTTGGGTTGTTGTATGGGGTTTAGATATTACAGGACATTGCTTTTAATGCTTTTAAAAAAGATTCGAAAAATCTTACATAGTTATGTACTACCTACTGAATGTTAAATACCGCCTCTATTATATAGTAGGTTGTACAGTAGACTGCATAAATGTGTATACATTATTTCACCTAATTGAATCGATTAAGGTGAAGTTCGATTGTAAACATATTTATGAACTCGACTGTATAGTTATAGTATATAGGTAGGTAAAAAAATATTTTGCATCCCATTCGACTCTATTTTTTTTTTGCGTAGCATATAATTATAGCATAGGAATAAAGGACCCAATGCTTAATATAGACATCAAATTCAAATAAACAAATACAACATAACGCGTTTGACAAGCTTTGCAGGTATCGAGACTGCATTATAAAACCTCATATAAAATGAATTTAAATGCGCACTTCGACCGCCACGGCATCGGCAATATCATGGCCGCGGTGACGTCACCAAAATGTATCAATTATTTGTATAAATTCCCTGGCAAAGTGTGTGCCAATGTTTCTAGGCGACCGAGCGGTTCACAACCTAGATAAACTTTTTTGTTCTTTATATCCTGCTACCATAAGTTTGTCTGGAAGAGATCGTTTACAGCGACAAGATTGCCTGTTGCTACGTTTATTTACATTGTAAATCTGTTTTGTACGAGTATGATGTGGTGCTATAATAGTAGTTTAGTATGTTGAAGCTTATGATATGGATATAGATAAAGCAGTGTACATATGTACGAGTACTATACATAATTAAGCATTAAAATACGAGTGTGGGTTTATAAAACGTATGAAAAGTAGTGAGAACAACGTATTGATACTCATATTGAATTGGAATAACGTTTGGATTAGATTTAGCTAAGACAGAATGTGGGCTCGTGCGTAGTTGATTTGATCGGTCTAAAGTACAGTTTGACTTTGTTTACGTTAGGTTATGAAATAATGTATATTGATACTAAATCTACGCGGTTAGTCTTTGATATAATGTCAATTAAGCATTATTGACACGCGATTGATTGGACTTTAGCTATATCAGACACTATTAGTTATTCTCAACGCAGATGGATTTTAACATTTTTAACTCCGTGGGATAGCTAAATTTATGTTGGTTTTGTGCATAGCTACATTAGTTACCTACTTAACAGTATGTCATATAGTACGAAAATGTTCCCTAAACATATTTTTTGCCACGACAGTGTCATTGCTTTTAGTTTCCACGCCACGCATAAAGCTAATATCAGGGAATATTGCGTTACAAAATGTATGAGTTTCAGAACGCGTGGTGGTACAGTCAACATCAAAAGTAGCGAATCATTATCATTATCTAATAACCTAACATAAAAAGATGTCTGTTTAGCCCGTTTTTTTAGATTAGAAATTTTATAATAAGTTAGTAACTAGATGTCATAGGGGATTTTGAGGTAAGAAAAATCGAACAAAAAAAAAAACGGAGTTTATTATGTAGAACAATTAAATATTTCCAAAGTACATATTCAAGGGTAGCAAATAGTTTTGGCGCGTTGTTTTTGTTTCATACGCTACAATTGATGCTGATAATTTTCAAGAATAGCAAGAATTTGTAGTTCGACAGTTTTAAATTTTTTTCTTCACACTGGCTCGTAAACAGTGTTATTGTAAGCCAGCATACTGAGATGGAGTTATATTATGCCCAGGGACGTAATAGTTTTTTTTTTAAGTGGGCATAATGTTTTTTTTGTCTCTTTTACTCAATTTACTCAATTTCTACGCAAGGAGGTATAAATGAGTAAAAAAATAGGTTTTACTTTTATAATATAAGTATACTACTATTACTTACTATATATAATTTGGTTAATTTAATAGCCGTTTTAGATATTTTTAAATAATTTTCAATCGTGGCTGAATGTCGCTTTGATCAGTGCCTTCGATGCCTAATCTATCAAAAATGTCAATATGGCGGACGAATGTTTCTTAAATATCAGCGTACCTATATAAGAACTTTTCGCTTAAAATTTAGTTTTTTCCTCACAAGTGTGGTAAAAAACATTGTGTGTGCCACGGGCGGTACAAGAATTACCAACTTCTTTTTCTTCAGGAATTACTTAATTCTTGTTTACACAAATTACACAATGTTCTGTTACTTGCATGTATTGCTTGTTGTCGGTTGCAATAATAAACTGGAGCGTGAGTAAATCACATTAAACTTGACTAAGGTCTTTGATTGAATGTTTGTTCAAAGTTGAAACAAAACAAAATCAACCAACGTCATTAAACAATGACTAAGTGCTTCTGAGGCAAAGAAAATGATTCAGTACGGTACCGGTAATTCTAAATACGTACCTAGTACAATAGCGTTAATAATTAAAAAAAATAAATATTGTGAATAAAGATGAAAAACTTTTGAAGCCTGATGATGGCTAGTGCAGTCAAAGTAAGCTTCTTTAATACGTCTCACATGGTAACAAAGGAGCAGATTCGTACCTACAACAAAATAACCTACCTTAGACTTGCAGTAGTAGTATTTACTTTATTGTACACAATACAGGTTTACATAAAATTTACAGAGATAGAGGGACAAAGGCGAGCATATAATAAGGCCCTTTTGCTTAAGAGGGAAGAATAGCTTTTCGAATCTAACGAAATAACGGATTTTTTTTAAAAATTCCATTTCGGGAGAAAACGGTTCCCACTAACTAAATCTTATATAACAAATCACTTTGATGTTGATATCGATTGCTTCAGCTATTCTAGGTTTATAGGTTCCACCTTTAATTTTTTTTTTGTTTTGTAAATTTTGAAAAAGTAAACCTATAAACCTAGCTTTTCATTGTGTCGATAACATGCTAAAAAATCATGGAGAATGAAAAATATTTAGAAGTGGAAAAACGTTTTCTCTTTTTGTATTCACGATAGATATCACCCATCTTATAAACCATCATCCATCGCACGTACGTTTGTATAAAATGAGCTATGAAAGTACCTCTGTATAAAATTACATTAGCATTCAATCGCCACTGTATCTCCAGTGCATTAGTATGGGCATATTTTATTTAAGTTAATACCCGTTTGTATCATAACATAGCACTCATTACTATACTCTTGTCTATAAATAAGTTGCACTTGTACTCATAGGTCCTACTGATGCAATACACGTCTATGTATCATAGGTAGTTAGGTACCATTTTATAAGAGCACGCACTTAATTTCTTTATTTCTTCTTTATTGCATCCATGGTCTGTACAGGTGTTACATAGTAGTTGTGAGTCTCACATGGACCCTGATAGGGTACAGCAATAGTCTTAAGTCTAAGTTATGTAACGAGGTTTTATAACAATGGTTAGTTGATTTTATTCTATAATAATTCCAATTTTAAATTTTATGTCAACAAATTCATTCACAACTAAGAGATAATATTATTGATAGTTAAAATTTTATATGCAATAAAATTGTAGTGTATATAATATTAATTTTAATAGTAATGTCAAAAACTAAAAAATAAAATCTCATATCATGTAAAATATTAACAATAATGCGATGCGAATTATAGCGATAAGTAGCGCTTCCTTTGATTGCCTTCATTTTGTGACGAAAAATACGTTGATTCTTAATTGCAATTCGATTGGACAATAGGGAATATTACGCGAAACTCTGCTTAGGAGGCGTCACTGCCACAATCCATCACAAACTGAGGACCGACCGCGAAACAAGAAAATCTAAATTTCGTTAACCTCTATTACTCTTGCATATTCGAGCGATAAAGAGGCAGATAACTAAAAGATTTTCGCGTTTCCCGATAGGCCCATTACCATTAAGATTAACATACCGCCTTGATGCATCAATGTCATATATTTTTATTATCTGCGAAAACATGTCGAAAAACAGTTTAAGGCACAGTATGTATAAAGTTATTCTGCGATTTACGATAGGCAGAATATTGTAGTAATACCCCCTATTCTTTGTTCATCAGTATCAATGGTAACGTAAGAAAACAACGCGCTAAAAGTATCTGTCAACGTCGATTACTTTTCCAAATAGTGATATCTCAACGGTTCGCGTTCAAAAGTAATGTAGCTGCAACAGTTTTATTGTTCTATTATTTGTAGACCATTGTCTACAAATAATAGAACAATAGTGTGTGTTTGTGTATCAGGAGGAATCCGAAAGATTTTATTCACGTGATAATCAAATGTTATTAATATACCTGTCACTTAAAATCAATTTTTACTTTTTTTTCTCGTAAAAAGTAATGAGTATTTGCAAAGTGTTATTTGTCACTTCACTTTTTTACATCTATCAACGAGGATAGGTATTTAAACTATGTACCTACGTTTAGCACTAAGTAACAATCCAAAAATGTTTTTATTTTCAATTGGTATTTCAGAAAAGTCTATAGGACTCTGATCACTACCTATTAAAATCTTTCGGGTTTAGGTTCATAGAACTTTATTTTCTCAAAGAATTATATTATACATTTCACTTCAGAGAAATTTAGCTAAAACAGAAATAAATAATAAGTGAGTATGGCGAGTGCGTACTCACTTACAAAGCACCTAACTAAAACTTAAATATAAATAAAAACTACAACGGTTGTTTGGTTGTTAAACAAAACAAAGTTTCTTACGCGCACAACGCGTACCTAATAAGAAACCCATTTAGTCTAATACTTGCAGATCGACTAATTACCTATTATACAAACAATAATGGGTTTCACGTGAAACACCGGGTATTAGAGAATGGTAAATGCTTTTTTACGCGTATTCTGGCTGCGTAGCCAACATGACAAATCCTCCAATGCGATCGAAACGCAACTGTCACTGTCGCACTAATATGGACGAGTGATAGAGAGACACCAAGCGTTTCGTTGACGTAGCGATAGCAATTTTCACCTTGGCTAGGCCGGCTAATCCGCTACTTTTGATGCTGACTGTACGACCACGCGTTGCGTAGTGAGGTCTGAAGCTCGTATATTTTGTAAGTAACACAATATTCTCTGATATTAGCTTTCTGCGTGGTGTGGAAACCAGGGGTCAGATACCAGTATTTCCTTCATACAATTAACCGGTTAATGATCTCGGTTAATCATAAACCGTGACGTTTTTGTTCTTTAAGTCATTAAATTAATAGATTGAGGCTAATAAACACCGAATAAAAAAAATAAAAATAGATTTTTTAAAAGTATTTAGGTAAGAAAGATATTCCGAAAATTATAAATACCAGTTACGGAAACTGAAAGTGAAGCACCACTGATAAAGATCTTCCAGCGGCACAAAACAAGCATAAAAAAACGTTTCACGTTAACACATCGTGTTAGAATTCTAAAAATACTATAGGTACTGTCTCGCTATGTTTTTTCAGAGGCACGTGTGGCGACATGGGATTGGGTGCGAATCAAACCGTGCGATTTACATCTGATTGAGAGTGCAGTGTTGTTACCAACTAAGGTAAAACACCCAATCTTCGACAAGGCACCAATGTCCGACATTAAAAAAGTTTTCAAAATAAAATAAGAATATTTTCTGACTTCTGAACGCATTCGAAGCATAAACTATAGACCAGGGTTATCTAGCTGTCATTGCGGATGACGTTTCATACATTCGGCCATTTTGTACAAAATGGCGTAATGATATGTTTAGTCTGCGGTAGATCTCGAAAGAAATCCAGTTTTATTAGTGAAATCGTTAAGGAGGTGAGTAAGATTTATTGCCCATAACTTTTAAATGTTTTGCTTTATCTAAAATGTTAGTTATTTATGAAATTAGGATAGACATTCACAACTTTTTAATAATTTCATTAGAAGGGTGAGGTTATATTAAAATGTCAAAACACGCCTGTCGGTAATTGGAGATATTTTTTTTCCATTTTCTAATCTTCGACAAATGTCGAAACATTTTTTTATTTTATTTTGTGCACTCTATTATATTATTTATCTAAGCTTGTTCAGCACTCTAAATATATAAGCCTTTTATTCAAATATTCAAATTGCTTCCAATGATCGACAGCCGTGTCGATGATTGGATATCCCATACGTTCCAATGACCGACAGCGGTGTGTCGATGATTGGATATTCTATATGCTAGCCTAAATGTCCCAGTAACCGACATTATTTGCAGGTTGCAGGCATGGCGCCTAAAAAAAATTACACGCCTCTTCAAATGGCCCAGGCGGTAGAAGCCTCATTAAGTCTCATTAAGTTTTGTTGATTAGTATTAAGCAAGTAAGTAGATGAAACTTAGTATTAGTAACCTACTTAAGTAACAAAAATGTAATTAAAAGTTGACATAATAAATAAGAAAAAACTATTTCATAATATAGAGACATGTCCTTGTTTTTATTTAGCGAATTAAAATGATTAAAAGACTGAGTAAGACTTTTATTTGGGAATGGTGTTCGAAGTTAGGTCGATATTTGGATGACGATAAATAGGATATGTTGATTACTAGATCACGATTATTGGAACATGTCGATTACTGGGTGTCGATATATAGAATTTTGCAGTCGATAACTAGGCTAAAAAGAGCCTAAATCTATCTCGTCTTATTTCCTAAGTTATTAGTATTACACTTCTTTTTACTGTAAAATAATATAGAATGAAGCCTAAAATTTCACTCAGTGCATTAAAGAACCGTGTATCATCATAAAGAAACCAGATATTTAAGAAAATGCTCGAATCTCGACGTTAAAGTGTCGATAATTGGGTGTTTTACCTTACTTAGCCCATGAAACGGCATCAGAAGGTCGTAAGGACACGTACTGGACCTAATATAAATAAAGAACCGTCAGATTTTGTTGTAGAATCATAAGTTGGAAATAAAGTGAGCGTCATATTGATCTTAAATTAAGTCTAAGTTCTCGGACTATTGTCTATGGTCTCTTATCATTGTTTATTTTTTTCAGTGACCACAAGCATTTGAGATCCGTGTGCGATGGCGATATGCGGAATGAAATCATTCCTTTAAGACAATAAAGATATAAATATACCAGGCAGCTTGAGTCAAGCGAAGGTCTCGGGGCTAATAGGGTTATCTAACGCGAATCTTCCTGATTGCCTATAGGTATATTTTTTTTAAATATTTTGCTGTATTTTTCCAAATATTCGTGGTGAAACTAGAATCTTTACTTTAGACCAGTTTTGGTGTGACCCCTTCATTCTCTTCAACCTTTATTTAGGTATTTTATTCCGCAATACCCTTTTTATTTAAAGTTGGAAAATTAAAAGAAAATCCCTTTTGGTATAGATCGTGTCATTCACGACGACGCGTGCCTTGACTCGTATTGTCATGTTATTAAAGGTTAGATTTGACACATCTGCGCGTCATCGTGGATGACACGAACTATACTTGAAGAAAAACAAAAGCAATACAGTATAACATACATGTGTGATGAAGTATGTATAAGGTTGGTCTGGTATTTTTATGATTATTAAATGAAAAATTGAACGGCAGATATTTTTAGTGCTTTGCGTGAACCATGGCGTGTGATAACAAATACTTAGGTACCGCATGATGTTTTACATTTCTATTTTTTTTTTATAGAAGATTTACCAATTGACGTGACTAGACGTGAGTCACAATGAGGAACATTGTCAGGAGTCAGGACTAATGAAATATTATAGTAACTGCGTCAAGCACATTTCAGAAAAATATTACTTGTGTGGTATTTTGTGTTCACGTTTTAAGGAATCAAATAAATAAAATAAATAAATAAAAAAATCTTTATTGCCACACAACAAAATTTACAATTTATGTGAAAATAGCTAAAAAAAATACAAAATAACTTAATCTAATTAACTTAAATTAACACAATAATTATAACTTAAATCTATAATGTGGCAAAGGGTCCCAATCTCAGCATGTGCAGTGCCAGAGGGCTCTGAGCTGATTTTCAGACTGGTACCGGGAGAGATTGGGGTCGGTCACTACTAGCATAATGTACCTTTCTTAGGTACAGCTCTATATTGACATCTTTATGTGTATTTGTGTGTGCCTGTACTATAGTTTATTAATGTGCGTATATGGGTATGTGGGGCTGGTATGTAGAAATAGTGTAGGTAAGAATGTACTTTGTATTGTGTATATTATGTTTTGTCTTTACATACAGATAAAAGAAAAAAAGAAGAATACATTAAATAAATATAAAAATAATAAAATGAAAATAATCAACTTGTTTTTTTTTTTAATACTTACTTATATAATCAACTTGTTTTTTCTTAGACATTTTTTTAGTATATGCTGAATTGTAATTCATGTCATTGTAATTCACAGAATTTCTTTGCTAATATTCATCATATATTTGTATAAAATGACTAGTAAAATATTCATACAAAAAAAAAAATTATTGACCAGTATAATACCTACTGTATATCACGTTTTTTTAAAACGAGACTTGAGACTAAAGTACTGAAAAAAATACCCTCTGAGGGTGCAGAGTAAAAATTTGCTTTTGACTATCTTAACTTTGCCATATCTACATAAAAGACGCGAACGAGTTAATAATATAATATAATGTGTATGACCTAACCCTACTTACTAGGAACGCGACGTCGTCGCCCGATAACTCAGTGTCATCTGAAATAGCGAATATTCTCAGTTAATAGTCTTTGTCTGGACTAAACACGTGCAGTGATTATGTGCTGTCAGATAATGTGAACGTATATTTAATTACATGCTTTCCTTGACTTAACATATTTATATCACTGGGAAAATTGCCGGGTCATCAGACTGTAAATTAGACATCATTGTACTCGTAATGTAATCCCCGACAAAAAAAAAGGAGTGTATTATATTTGTATCTGTCTGTGGCATCCCTACTATTCAATATACTCTATGGTGGCATCGTATCTCGGGAAGCTCCAACGGAAGCATCAATTTGGAGTGTATTTTTTCAAGGCCCAGTAAGTTCGTCTTCTTCTCTCACTCTTACTGAGTGTAAGCGTGAGTGAGATAGGTGCTTGCGAGGTAGCGCATAAATCATGTTTTTTTTTTTAATTTAAATTTTAAGTACGTATAAAAAAGAAGTTGGTTACGATACGTTTCCGATCACGAAACATGATATTGCCGATTTTTAGAAGCAGTTTTCATATTTTTAGCTTTAGTGCATAATTTGTTAACTAAAAATTTGTAAAGTGCATTTTAGACCTATGTTCGTGATTTTTCTATCGAGCGAAAGTCAAAAACTCAGGATTCGAATCGATACAATCCCTCGAGAAAGAAAATAACATCTAACATACTTATAAAAATTTAAGGACATCTGACTTAATTTCTTTCTTTACTTATGTAAGATTTCACACTTTATTATGTAACTGATAAATTATGTTACAGTACAATTGCATATCGTTATCCTAATCTTACTGCAAATTATCGATAACAGCGGTTACGCACGAGGGCCTACTATTTGAATTATAATAATAATATTTTAATCAGCGTATGGCTGTTGTTAATGATTTAAAGTTTCCTGTGGTTATTAAGTCACTATTAATTAAATATCGAATAATCATGGGTATTTAGTAAGTAAACTAACACATGTCCCCTTCCCCTTTTTCAACGATTTGCACCTTCAAGTGACAATTCATAGGCAGTGTCGTATGTGAGCGAATAACTCGCGAACGCGAAGCGGCGCGGCGCGGCTCGGTGCGGCGCGGGTGAATTCAATCCTTTGATACCTATAGAAGTGTCCTACGTGGGCGATCTCCGAATGCCGTTGGGCCGCCGCGCCGCCGCGCCGCACCGCGCCGCGTTGCATCCGCTAGTCATCGCTCACGTAAGCCGCTGCGACACTAATTGCTAAAGTTAATTGATTGAGTGTTAGCAAAGTTCTTAGTCTTAGCTTGGGTATGTCCGGATGTTCTCCACTATTTACTAGTCGCAATTCTCAACCGATGCTCGTGAAATTTTGTGAACAGGTTCAATAATTAATAGATTCACTTGATTTTTTCCAAAATAGCGGCGTCATACATTTTCCGGTTTTAAGCTATGCTTGCGTGCGAGGTCTATATAGCTCACAGAGCCGCTAGTTAATCATTGTCGCGAGAGGCCTTTAATCGATGTTTTTTTGTTAAAAATCAAATTGACACTATTATATAGCTATTGAAAAATTTAATAAAACCTTATACAAAGTAATTAAAATAACCAATCAAAATCTTTATAAATAGCTTTAGTAAATTTATAAAGTTATTTGTTACTGCCACATATGTATTTAATTAAATTCTCCTCGGCGTTCCATTTGGCACGTACGCGGTACGCGTAATATCTTAGTTATAAGAACGTTTATTACACTTATTTACGCCCACACGGAGCAAATGGGAGTTACATCTTGAAATAGCCCTCACGTCATTAACCGCTTAGTAGAAAAATAACAAAGTTACGTTATAATTGTTTAGTTATTGAATATAAGTTTGGGAAAGTACTAAGATGACAGGCGCTGTATACTGTATTTGGCCCATATTTACACCATTATATACCATTGGCCCATATTTTGGTAGAAATTTAACCACTGGCGCTATGTCTTAAGTTTGTAATACCTGTGCGTGCCTGTGCCTTTGACTCTTTATGGCAGTAGCGCCTTAGGTAACGAGTAACGACCTCCCGAGAAAAAAAACACAATTTTATATTATTACTAGATGTGCAAAGACTAAAACAAATTCGTGCTTCTGATTTGACAGTCAAGAGGCTGCGAAATGTCAATAACGAAAGCACGGCGCGTCAGCGTACATTGTCTATTTGCACCGGAGTAAATGAGATAGCACTTTCACTGTTACTGGGCCTTAAAAGGGAATAATAAGGGAATAATTAAAAATGAAAAAAATGTGGATTAATTTTGTAATATGTAATACTCGTTAGCGGTTTAGGTATAAATATTATGAAATTGTGATTTTAATTGCAGACCTATATTTAAGTCAAACACAAAATAAAGACAGAACCTTTTAATGGTGACTTTGAGACCAATCTTTCCGTCCAATTATGTGTATCGAGTAAGCCCGCGATATTTGAAATAAACATAATGAATAATAACATATATTTTATTTATTCACTAAAACAAATAGTTTTTCTTAAAAAACTACTTAAGTAGTTAACATCAATTTCAATGAAATTGGGTGCTATAGCGCTCCGTATATTATGCCGTAACAGTTGTCAAAAATTCAGTTAGGTAATAGGTAATAATTAGATAGCATTTTTTACGAGTCTGCTGTTAGTGTATGTTCCGTTAGGTATACCGTACTTATATGTAAAACCCAAATTTAGCCTTTAATCCATATCAGTAAGAATTTGTATGACAAACTAATGATAAAGGTAATTAAACTTAGCCTTAAAATTCCACTGTAGGTAATCTCATTTCTATTTAAATAAGAAGGTTAAGCGTGGTAAGGTGTCTTTGATATCTATAGATTTTATTATATTATTTAAACTTTATTGCACAAATAAAGAGAAATGAACAAATGGCGAACTTAAAGCCAAAAGGCATTCTCTACCAGTCAACTATTGGGTCAAACATTGACATTTGTATATGTTGGTGCAGGAGAAATTAATGACAAATAATAATAATTATTATTTTATTCAATAGATTTACCTGACTTGACACCTACCATATATTTTGATATCGTGTGGAGGAATGTATTACCCTTTAATGGGCAAATTTCGATTATATATGGCAAAAATGCATGACCACCCTGATTTTAAACTTAATTTCAAAATGACAGGTTTCAATTTTCCGTAATATCTGATATTCGTCTGACCGTTAAAGGGCAAACAATAAGCATCTGTAACTAAAATGATTTTTGGTTCAATCATTTATCGCTGACTGAATCTAACAGAAATTTCTTGACCGCTTTGAAAAACCCTATCGTGACATTTTCCCAAATTTTCGAACCGAATCTTTACAGCATATCAAATTATTTATTACCCACGAACTGCCCAAGCGTTTGCTTGTAAACAATTTATCGCATCGTTTCCGCTGACAGGAATGCAAGAGTGTACTAGATATGAGTAGCTAGACGAAATTCCTCAGCTCGATAGGAAACATATTGCCCGAGTTTGTTTATTTATTTCCTTACATCCGCAATCGGCGGCATTTTAATAGTTAAACGTGCTGAAAGAGTGTTATTATGAAAACACTCTGAAAGAAAGACATATTAAGAGGGGGCGTAAAGTCAGGAAATTAGAAGGGAACAACTTGTCGCGCGAAACTTGCATCGGAAGATGGCCATAGCGCGGGTTTTTACCCTTTATCTCAATTACCCTGAAAATATGTTTCTGTTTAGATCCCTCGGTTTTATCACTGGTTAAATTATACTTCTATGTTATGCAGCGTAAGGATAATATGTAGGTACCTACTACTGAAAATAATTGGAAATTAGATATTTCGTGTTCCTATTTCTATCGAGACAACTTTAAATTTTTAAGGTTTTGATTGGAGTTTGCCCTTTCAAATAGTTTCCGTGTGATTTTTGCCCCTGATTAAAACGCCTAAACATTCATTTTAAAAACTGAAATGTTGCGCCCTCTTAAGAAAATATAATCGTGACGTTTTCATTCACCTTAATAACTTTTACTAAAGCCTACTACTAGCCTGCTAGCTAGGTAGCTGGGGTAAGGTGTGGCACACTCGAGGTCGTGGGTTCGAATCCCTCATTGGTATATATAAATTTCGCGACTTACCTATGTACTAAATCTTTTTTGCATTCCACTGAAGCATAAATATTGTAAGGAAACAAATGTTAACTATCAAGAAATTTAAAGGGCGTGAAGTTCACAATAGGATTGTGATCTTAGTAAGTTAACATGATGGCTAGGCCCATAGTAAAATGAAAGGTTTGAATCCAGCAGTAGGATAAATATAAGCTGTTTACTAAAACTACTATTCTAAATTGTAGAGTTTTTCAGGGTATGTAGCGAAAATGACAAAAACGGAATCCTTATGGCGCGGGCGGTTTCAGACTAGCATTTTATACGAGTGTACGTACGCGTACTAGCGTGTAAGTTCGTATAGACTAAATGTAGGGAAAAGTAACGCACGTGTAAAGTCGTAAAAACCGAACGTAGGGAAAATTAACACGCGTGTAAGCTCGTAAAAACCGAACGTAGGGAAAAGTAACGCGCGTGTAAGCTCGTAAAAACCGAACGTAAGGAAAAGTAACGCGCGTGTGAGCTCGTAAAAACCCGAACGTAGGGAAAAGTAACGCGCGTGTAAGCTCGTAAAAACCGAACGTAGGGAAAAGTAACGCGCGTGTAAGCTCGTAAATACCGAACGTAGGGAAAAGTAACGCGCGTGTAATGTCGTAACGCCGAAATGGCCGTAACGCTCTTATACCTACTGTTGTCATGCACGTCTGTATGTCCCAGCCGTTTTACTCTGAAAATATACGTTTTTCTTATTTAACAGACACAGCAGAGTCGTAATCGTAACCTCGAAAACTATTAAAATCACTAGTAATTAAACATTAAATAAACTTAAGTCTTTCGCAATATTTAATCACGGTAGGTCGATGGTCTACGTAAAGGAAAATTTCTATAAGTCGCGACATAGATATTCTTGTGCAACTATTTACAGAGTGATAACAAATATAATATGATCTATTTATAAATAATGGATCTGAAATGAAATCGACGTCAGCCATCTAATTCTGTCATCATTTGGCATTTGGAATGAACTAGTTTATTTAATGATTGTAGTGTTATCATGTTGGCATTGAAAGGATCTCTGTTCCAAGTGCTCTGTTAGGTATTAAGAAATACCAGCTGAGTCCCTTTGCAGATTTGAGAATTTTAGGTAAATATTTCTATCGCGCTCACGGGGGCGGCTCCTGAAATTAGTGCGATAAGGACAACTGCAGCTTAGGCGAAAAATCATGTGTGAAAATCTCAGAAACCGAGGGTCCGTTCTTGACATTTACCTCCTCCAAAACTCGTAACAAAATTTTGGGGACGAAGAAATTATCTTGTGTCTGACCGTTTTGATTTTTGCGTTTATTGTTGCCGATTTTGTATGCTAGACGTCTGTTTACGGCGCATTTATTTGGCCGTTTGTAGCGCTTTTTGAAGGAACTTAGTTCTTGTAAAAACAAGAATTATTAACAAAAAAAAACCAAAACGTACAGACACAGGTACTGATAATATTGAACTCATTAAAAAAATTATTACGGCCAAAATCCAGAGAGGAAAATGCTGAGAATGTTTGTATGGAATAATTACCACTAATGTTTCCTCTTATGGCAGCTGTTTGAACGTCGACGAGAAGCCTGCCTACTAGCTATAGCCAGTTGTACCGAGCACGAATGGATCGATCGATTCAATGAAAACAAAGGGGATGCATATGGACTGTTCACACTGTCCTCCTTGCACTGTTTTCAATAAGAACAAGATTTTATCGCCATTTTTTAGACCAGCGTCTGCTACGTATTCATCATAACGACTTTAACGAGATCTAGCTAGATAATGTTGCTTTGATTCATTACAGAGTTCCTACGATCAACTTAGATTTCTAGCCAAGTGGTTTAAAATCTTGTTTGCAAAATTTATTGAATAATTTAAACAAATTAACAAAGACAAACAATTTAATAAGCGTGTATCGTGACAAATAGATATTTATCTGGCCTGACATAAAAAAAAACAACGGAATTAAACTGTATGAGAGACATAATTGTAGGTATAATAGTCCACCATACACGTATGAAGAAAAAACAATAATGCTGCGCCGACCCGAAGTGACAGCAGTAAGGGCAAACAAATGATTAATGAATGGGATACAAACAAGAAAATTATTGGAATAGACATGACCAGGGAATCGTTTTAAAACATTGCATACGACCTCGTCAGGTAATGCAACACGATGAACAGCACAATATTTAATGGCTATTTTATTGATACTGTGACCGTCGTTAACAATCAAAACAACCAATTAATTTACCTACACGTCATTATTATTGTACACTTTACAATTATCTTATAATTTCAAGGTATAAGTACCCTTGAACTGTTCTTTATCATCGGAAGGCGCCGGGAACGATTCCGATGCTATCAAAGGACGAATGGTGGATTGAAATGAAACAAGTACAGTCAAGGTATTAAATATCGATTCGGACAAAGTCAAAAATATGTATACACGCCCTTATTGCCCATACATTAAGATAGTGTGTACATATTTTAGCACTTTGTCCGTATATTTAATACCTTGACTGTACCTACAGTTTCAAGATATATTTTTTTATTATTATTATTTATTATTAACATAAAATAATACATCTCAAACAGATACGGAGTCCCACAAAACAGTTTACACGGTTTGACTATGAATAGGTACATTTTTTTACAATTACATTTTTTAAGTGGGAAGATGGGTATCAATAAAACGTTGATAGCTATTTTCGGTGCAAGGATTTTATTGCCGCTTCAAATACATGAGGTTTATTTTAAGCCACATGTTTAATTTTAAACAGTAGTTATTTATGCCGTTCAGGTTTGTTTGTGCATGCCTCCGATGTTGCAGGAAATTGGAAATTACCGATAGTATAACCGATGAATTCAGCTGAAAGTGACTGAAGTATCTAATGAATATAGAATGTGCTGGTGAAGTTAACAGCCGAATGAAATAGGGTCCCCTTTTTATTCGACGAAGTAATATGTCGTGTTTTCGCCTGCATTTACTTATTTTTATAACATATACCTATAATGGCGATATGCGTTATTGGAAACCCTTTCGCGGTTATAAACAAATTCTGTATCTACACAATATTAACTTAACTTTTCCTTCTTTCCAGGTCCGTAGAAGACTCGAAGAAAGAAACAATTTTCACAGTCGCACCTCTCACAAAGGAATCCAAATTCAGACGGCACATCCGGTCCATGTCGGACGTCCAGAGCAGCACACCCTACAAACTAGCCTTCAGGTCAAGACAGGGTAGCACACACACGCTCATGTACGACTCCGACACGAGAGCGAGACGGATCCGGTCCTACAACCTCCACAAACAGCAGGAGTCCTCCGATTCTAGCGACTACGTGGAACCGAGGAAACTCCGAAGTATAGAACACAACATACTAAAGCACACAGATTCCATGAGAATTCTATAGAATCTGATTTATAGTTGAGGCTGTACCGTCTAGTTATACTAGATCGGGATCATGTCGGACTTGGTACTGTGTTCTATAGGACCGGAAACTATATGCTGCACAAGACGAAGGAGAACCGGCGTGATACTATGGAATAGACTTTTGTGATTCCTTTTATGAGACTGTGATGAGGTAGAATATTTAGTTTTTAGTTAAGTCAGTAAAGATAAGTATTCTAATAGAATACCAATTATGTGATTTAGGGAGTACGATAGTAATACCATTTTTTTAATGATGATAATTATGTTTAAGGATGGTGTTAAAAGTGAATAATGTTCTATTAAACAGTTCCACACAAATGAGATACTTCTTAATCCCCTTAAAATTTTCAAGATTGTTTAGAAATTTATTAAGTGTAATTGAATTCACATTTTAAAAGTTCTAAGAGAGCTTTACATTTTTGTGCCATGAAGTAGATTTTTTAATATTTTTCAAAATGTTATGATTGTTTAATAATTCTGTTCTTTTTGATAAACCATGTCTTACTTATAAAAATACATGCCAAAAATATGGTATTCATAATTATGTAGGTACAGTCAGCTGCGAAACATGTGTTGCGATTGAAATGATATATTCAGGCTTAAAATATTTAAAAAATGGAAGTGTAAGTTGTCTAAGTATTTGTAGCTTACTGTACTTACAATTTTTTTTGAAATATAATTATTTAATTAGACTTAACAGAACTGATTTCATTAATTCATGAAAAACAAGACGAAAATAATAAAAAATGCCTATTGTTTTCTTAAGATCTCTAAACATATATATCTAGCCACGTGCCGCCCTCCATACAAAATTCTGGCTAAGGAAGTTTAAAACTAGTTCTATTTTTGAATTTCATTAGTTCGAAAAATTTATCAGACAAATGAAATGCTACTTTGTTTCTTTTTAATAAAGATTGACATTTCATCAAAGCGGTATGCACATCCAAATGGACATTGGGCGGCACGAGGCTAGATCATTTAATCTAACTATGTTATTCAAAAGTCCTAATCGTTTACTTGTATAATTATGTAGCTGCCTACTTATGACAAAAAGATTATTTCGCGATAGTGACAGGTAGGTACTTATCTAGGTAAGTATATTATACAGATAGGAAAAATTGTGACCACGTGCCTTGTAGTGACGAGTGTAAGTAATAAAATAAATACTACAGTCAGACCAAGCTAAGTTGGCAGCGATTTTGATAGCACAGCCAGTGCAAGTGTTATTTTAGACGTCAAACTTCTATGAAATTATGACCTTCACTTAACACTTGCACTGGCCGGGCTATCAAATTCGCGGCCAACTTATCTTGGTCTGATTCTATCTACCTATCTGTAATATCTGTATATGTGATTAAGAGGTAACATTATGCTGGAATTGCACTTGTAAAGTTATAAGTTTTACTTGCGTAAGTATTGCGACGAAATATTTTTTAAAACAAGACAAGTGATAAGTAATTCAGTACCCCTAATGTAATTAAATTCGATTTTGAAACGTGACGTACGCGTTTGCGTTTAGTCTCATTTTGTATTGGATTTAGAAAGAGCGCGCCAAGCGGGACGTTTTGGAAACTCAAAATCCTATACAAAATGAGACTTAACGCAAACGCGTTCGTCACGTTATGATGTCGATAAAATTTACACTAGGGGTACTGAATTACAGTTGCGTCCTGCTTAAGTGAACTCAAAGTCCAAGGCACATCACATATAAGCTGATTTGATTTTCTGAATTTCATCTGTATCTTACATATTTTATAAGCTCGTATAGGTATTTTAGCGCTGACGAGGCCGGAACAGCGCTGCAGTCCCGAGTTAAATTCCTAAACCATTTAAGTACATTCTGGTTTTGTTCCTATCTAATGAAATGTTTGATCGATTTTCGATTTGGATTTTTATATTTGACATAGTTCAGTACCCCTAGTGTAAATAAATTCGATTTCGAAACGTGACGTACGCGTTTGCGTTTAGTCTCATTTTGTATTGGATTTAGAAAGAGCGCGCCAAGCGGGACGTTTTGGAAACTCAAAATCCTATATAAAACGAGACTTAACGCAAACGCGTTCGTCACGTTATGATATCGATTAAATTTACACTAGGGGTACAGATTAATTTTTAACAAGCAGAAACGTCTGCGAACGATGCTATTAAGCTTAGAATAAAATATAAAAGTGGAAAAATTACTGTCTTGGGTAAGACTTGAACTCACGGCCTCTGGATCGATACTCAGATGGCAGAGCGCTGGAGTATCGATCCAGAGTCCGTGAGTTCAAGTCTCACCCAAGACAGTAATTATTCCACTTTTAAATTTATACTTCAGATTACTTATAGCCAATTGCATCAAAATTTTGGAAATGGAATGAGAAAGAAATACGTATTCTATGTCAAAATGTTTAATTTTTTTGCGTTAATGTTGTTGGATTTGTATACTTGCTGGGCTTCTGCTTGTGACCTTTAGTTTTAAGGTTTACGCACTCTTTGAGGTTTATGTAAGCTAAAATTAAACATATCAAATAGGCATATCAGGTGGAGACAGATAACTATTGATGATATCGATTTTAAATATTAGCTTTATATAAGAAAAAATGAGCGTAATGTTTCCTCTTAAAAGTTTGATCTGAAAAGAACTAAGATTGTATTAACCCATGAATTAGGTAGGTGCAGCTACAGTTTCAGTTCTAATTTGTTTTTTAACGATTAAATTGATAAAACCATATGAAGTTGTTTTCTTTTCTATAGTGTAGGTGTAGGTACCCACTTTTGTAATTAATTATTTCACTGACAGCCATTGACCAGTCAAAAACCTTTAAGTCTCAAGGGTTTTAGACTTTTCAGACATTTTCTATGAAATCGCGTGTGTAATTTTGCGCCCGTGGGGCTTAGGCGGTTATCACAGTCCTCCGTACGTCGGAGCGGCGTCCGGTGCTGCGGTTTTTAACTTTGTGTAGAATCTTGATTTGTATGCAACTGCATGGTATAACACATTAGCTTCGCCTATCTATGTGAAGGTGCGAATCGCACGACACGAGGTTACTTAGTCACCTTTCTAGATCCTTGGAGCGATAATATTTATCGACATCTTTTTACTACCCACCTATACTAGCTATATATAACTCCTATTATTACTATTGTAACTCCAGATAGCCTATAGTGTTCCAAAATTGAAGCGCTTAAATTGTACAGTTGCTCTTTAGTCGTCCTTAGGCAAGCGGAAAATGTGCACGTGCTAACGGGCTCCCTGAAGGGCACACTGAAGGAGAAAGAGATAAACTAAAAAAGGTGAACGAATTGCGAAAATGAATCAACAAAACAGATATCGCTGGTCAAACAAGTTTGTCAGTGGAAAAAAGCGCGAAATTCAAATTTTCTATAAGACGTTAATAACCCTTCGCGCATACATTTTTTTAATTGGCCCATCTATTCTACTGGCGGAAATGGCTTGACAGAGTATAATAACATATGGGTGCCAGGATGCCCAGCCTGTGCACTGTCTGAGGGCCTACCGCGAACCACGTTCGACGTGTTGCCTCTCTATTGCACTTGTAAATTCGTAGCTAAGTGTGACAGGGAGGCAACTCGTCGAACCTGGTTCGCGGTAAGCCCTCTGGTCTGACTTTATTTCCATCACTAACGGAAGCCCGACGTACAAGAACACTTGCAAAAAACTGATTCAAATAGTGAATTACATTACATAATATAACATTATATAACTCAACAATGCAATAAGAAAAAAAACATACCAATTGAACGCCTACATCAAAACTTCAGGCAAAACAAATTCCCTGGAGATCTGCTATTTGTGATACTTTTTTATATTAAAATCGCAATCACGTCGAACATCTAAGCATTTTTCTTTGGATATAATTTTTTAAAGTAAATTAAATTAAATTATCATTTATTTTGACCAACTAGGATAACCGTAGGATAACGTTAGGATCATATTTTTTAAACATCAACAAATTATTTGATCCGTTCCGTTTTGTACGTTTGACAACTTTGACACATAGGGTATCATTCCTAAAGAAAGTATTTTAATAATAGATAGTCTGGCAAACGCAATTTGTTAGTAAGTAAGAAGAGAAAAAAAACTTTAATGATTTATTTATTTATTTGGATACTAGTACTAACGTAAGATAAAGACAGTATGATTCTCTTTATCAGTGTTTGGAATGAGACAGTCCCTGGCCAAACCATATTTATTACATCACATACTTATTTTATTCGTCATTTTAGATAGTCATATTATTTTAGTATTGATTACATCACATAGAAACAAAAAACACAGAAAACATGTCTATTTGTTTATTTACTTTTTAGCGAAACATACTTCAAAAAAATGTTACTAGTTTTGGAATTGATCCTGAAAACGTGCGCGCGCATTGTCGCATAATTCAAATTTTGACATATTGCTGTCAGTCGATGACAGTTCTTTGTTATTGAGTTGCGTTGCATATAATATTATTATTCATTTCAATATTACATTTATGGTGTTCGGTCTTATTTTTGTAGCCTTCGGAATGAAATAAGAAAAAGATTAATTTAAGATCAAATCCGTGTTTAGGAAATAACTTGAATTCAGTACCTACCTATCACTTTGAGTGCATAGGTAGTTCAAAAGCGTTTTCAATAATTATTTTGTATTTTGGTGTCACTATCTGCAATAAACAATGAAGCTGGTGGTGCCGTTAATTAGTTTAATTCACGCTATAATCGTCGGGGCCGGTCAAACACCGACACCAATTGTACTATGGCATGGAATGGGTATGATATTATTTGACTTATACCTTATTTTTCTATATTGGACAGTTTTGCCGTTATTTAAATATTATAAATTTCAAATAAAATTTTTACTGGTGTTTTATTGATCTAATTCTTTATAATATTGAATTAGTGGTGTTAATACACTTTTCACGATGTGTTTTGACATATTCGGCAATATAATTATATATTATACATTATATTATAGTTTCTCATTACTTTAGCAGGCCCCATCATTGCATTGTCATTAAATATAAAAACAACTCATTAAAAATTAGTGCTGCTGGGAAATGCATGAAAATCCATTACCAAGAAGTTTGTGTTACAAAGTAAATAAGATCTTGAAACAAGTCATAAACATATTCTGAATTATTTTTCCTTACTTTCAGGAGACACTTGCTGTGCATTCTACAGTCTGGGCGGCTTCAAAACATTTTTAGAAAAACAAATACCAAATGTGTATGTCATATCTCTACGGTTTGGGAACAACACTATTGAAGACCGGGAGAGTGGTTTCTTCATGGACCCTAATGAACAAATAGACTATGCATACAAAGTACTAGAGGCGGACCCTAATTTGCAAAATGGCTTTAATGTGATTGGCTTTTCACAGGGATGCCAGTTTCTGTAAGTAATTTTTCTAGTTTTGCATTTCTTACCCACAACACAAACCTCATTAGTCATTGAGCTTACAGTGGGACTCGGTTGTTCTGTTTAAAATTGTCCTATAACATTTATTTATTCATTTACTCTGGGTTTTTCCTTGTGACAGAGTTATGTAGTATGTTTATATAATATTTTGATTGTAAGATTTGCCCCCATCAGCTTCTTGCCATTGCATCTCTTAGGACTTGCAAATCAACCATTGATTGGGCCATGTTATTGGTTTTATACCAATGTATAAACACTTAACAATGATATATTAAGGTATCATAGCCACTTGTTTCCTATGCGTTTAAAACTACATCAGTTTGGGTACTTGCAACTTTCAATCTGATTTATAGCTTGAATGAATGTATCTTTAAACTTCATTAGTGCTTCCTGAAAACTGCATAAGTACATCTGCTAATAGATAATGTGACTTGATAACTCACACTGGGCCAGCTTAACTAGCCTAGTAAATGAAGTGATGATGACTGGTCATACAGATTGAGCATAAAATTGTATGTGGGTCAACCTATACTTAAAATATTTTACATGTGGAATGTGGACTAGGTATTATAACTTATCTGTATATTATATTTAAATACGGTGGAAGTTGCGACGACCGGTTTGGCCTAGTGGATAGTGACCCTGACTACGAAGCTGATGGTCCCGGGTTCAAATCCTGGTAAGGGCATTTATTTGTGTGATGAGAATGGATATTTGTTCCTGAGTCATGGGTGTTTTCTATGTATTTAAGTATTTTTAAATATTTGTTTATATATAATATCGTTGTCTAAGTACCCTCAACACAAGCCTTATTGAGCTTACTGTGGGACTTAGTCAATTTGTGTAATAATGTCCCATAATATTTATTTTATTTATTTATTTTTTATTTATTAGTGGACTCTCATTAATTCGAAACTTGAAGGACTTCTAAAATATTACGAATTAATGAGTTTGAAATATCAAATGGTTCGAAATTTTAGCGATGATTTTTTTGTTTGATTTACCAAGTGCTTAAAAATATATTGATTTTTTTATAAATATCAAGAGATGTCCTAGGGAACTCATGATAGCTTCAAATTATAGAGAGGTTTGAATTATCACGGGTTTGAATTAACGAGAGTCAACTGTAATATAAAAGCAGATGTATAAACTTTCTATTGTCATTAAAGGTTGTACTTTTCTTAGCTATCTTTAAAGGAAATTCTTGCTTGAGTATTCACAGAGACTTATCAGATCTGCAACAGTCATTGTTATATATTATCTATGATCTATATATTTACTAGTTTGTTATAAGAATAATATATTGTACTTATAATTGTGTTTGGAAACCTTATGTTGAAATAGAAGTAATTTTCACTTTCTTTTTTCAAACATATGAAATGATGTTTCCTAATAGGTCTCTAGAAATTATTAAGTTCGATAAAGTTGAATTGTATGAAGCTGCAGCTACATTTACATTATTATTAATTCAAGAGGCAAAGTCTATTTGTCTTCCATTTATCTGTTATACAAGTATGTCCGCTCTTTGACCTTTATGATATGGTACAAGACTACATTAATATACTTAGGTAGGTATTACACTAATTTATCTTTACATCTCTAGCAAAATTAAAAATTGTATAATAAGATTTTTATATGTAGTATTTACAAAATTTGGTGTATATGGACAAACATTTTTAGAATAAATTAGATTTTGCTTCTTCATAGCTTTCACTGAAAGTTCAGGGTCTCGGGCGTTTCTAATTTTACTTGTACCCTCTGAATAAATCACACTTTAAAAACTTAGACAACGGAATTGGTCGGCACTGAACTGAATCCAGCAGTAGGTACGTGATTTGATACTTTCCTAACTATAGCTTGTGGTGTATAGGTACAAAGTTCTACGCCTTTTCCTGCGTAGGAAAGTGATTTTCTACAGTAATTGCTAGTCGTGCGATGCAAGTGTACGACCTCAGTGTTGAGCGGCCAAGCGGCTCATTTGGCACCTGGATTCGTAGTATTCGTTCCATATCTTCAACATTCGCGGTTGAATTTATCTAGTAGGGTTTCTTTTTAAACAAGAGTAATTAAATAAAAAAAAATAACTTAGGAAATCTAAGTGGGAATTAGGTTTTGATACATGGCATTTGACTGTCGTATTCAGTTTTGATTACTGTCGTGTCTTTTGTGACACCTGGGGGCCTACCGCGAAAATCGAAATTCGCAAATTGCGGGGATCTTTCTCTTTTACTCTCACTAAGACGTAATAAGAGTGACAGAGAAAAATGCCCGCAATTGACGAAGTTCGATTATCGCGGTTATAGCCCTAGTGACACCCCTTCAGGCAACTTAGATAAAACGATTGACGTAAGAATCATCAAAATTGGTCCACGTGTTTGATCTCTAGAGTGCCACAAAGGAACGAACATAATATACAGTTTTTTTTAATACTTCGTCGGTGGCAAACAAGCATACGGCTCGCCGGATGGTAAGCAGTCTCCGTAGCCTATGTACGCCTGTAACTCCTGACATCCGCTGTGCTGTGCCCTACCACACAAAGCGAGACAACATTCACAATGCCCCTACCTCTCTTTTGGACGTAGTTTAAGGACGTACCCGGGCCCAGATTGATAAGCACATAATCATCCTTTACATAGCGCAGTCGACTAACTCTAAAAAATACCGGTTTTAGGCGAGGCATGATCCAGCGTTATGGCCACAAATTACCTCCAATCAAGAGCTTCATTTCCCTCGGCGGGCAGCACCAGGGCGTGTACGGGCTCCCGCACTGCATGGCGGTGTCCCACAAGACCTGCGACTACATACGAGAGCTGCTCAACTATGCGGCTTATCAGAGGTGAGTTTCGTGTTTCGAATTTCCTGGTTTCTAAATGGCCCTGGAATCCTTCTTAAAACTCTAGAATTAACGCAGGCACAGGGCATCCATTGTTACCTACCAACTTATTGGAATTATTAGGTACTTCCTTGGGATATTTTACTTTATTGAAATGCGACTGTCTTTTCGATGCAGAAGAAATCTAGGCCTTGACAGAGTTTGTTCATTTTTTTAACCCAAGTCCTGTGAAACTTATTGCGTAAATAAGCGTCGTTTGAATCGTGTTCTCATGTCGGCTAACCCCTTATTCAAAAGCCAATTATTTTTCACATCAAATTTTTTTATCTTCTACTTTTTCCTCATCAGGACACGATACCGAATATGCCTAAACTGATCCTCACTATTTTTTTTAAACCTTGTAGGTTTTGAGCCCTGGAACCCTAATTCATGAATCTAGTAGGGGCTTAAAAACTAATTTCGTAAAAAATAATCATTATGTCACCTGCAATAATATTTTTCTTAAGGCAAATGTACATGTTCGTATGCCAGGCTTTTATACCTCTACAAATAGGACTGTCATATTTTTGCAATTGACTGTCCATTAGAGGTTAGATATAAATAGATTTATTTATTGGTACTAATCATACGCTGTCAACATTGGAGGCAAAGTTCCACATTTCATGATATTACTTATCACCAATATCAATCTAATTAACTGTCACGGATTTAGCATTCCCGTCACGCAAATGCCGCCCAATATGGATATGGAAGTATAGGATGGCATTGTTATTGATTCTCTAGTGTACGTCGATTGACCTTGGGTGACCTTCGTAACCAATTACTCTAGTATTTATTGCCATATCCACTATAAATTACAGTTTGCCCGCTACTTGATTGATTAGTCTCGCCTTATAATAAAACGTACTGTTATCTTGCTCAACATTGCTTACTTTGACAAACATTGCCTTGGTCTATCTACCTATATAGATAGACAGATAAACTATTTGGTATAGAATCACTGAATTTTCATCCTAGGTAAATATTAAGGTAATTGACGGTATTTAGGTATGTACCTATTTAGTCATAATGTAACAAACCGTAACGGACGGTTACAGTTTACGGTTCAATTTCTGGTTAATGATCAATTCTAATTAACGTTCGGCCAACACTGCTAATATCTGTGCCTTGTGGAATTCGATTTATGCCATTTTTAAGCGACTGGTTTCCAAAAAAAGTACCTACTGTATGTAATATTTGATCTCCAGTCCAGGGGGAACTCTGCTCCCCCCTGGCGACACCTTACCTAGCCTAAATATGTCCATCCTAATCAACGGTCCAAACTTAGGGTAGTATTCCACCTGTCCAATTTCTTGGCCAATGCGCATTGCGTCTCACTCTCTCATTGAGCAAAATGTGAGACGCAAATTAACATTGGACCAAGAAATTGGACAGGTGGAATACGTAAGCGTTCTGTACTTATGTCTAATTTCAAAATCGCTCCTCCTAAAGTATTTATAGCCGTGAAAACTTTAGAAACATAGTCAATTTTCGCATTTGTATTTAGACATTAAATACGCGAATATTTACTTTTATGTACATTTCTGGTGTTAGTTGCTAGTTACACTAGGCGACGTTTATATTAGACGCCAGTATTTGCACTCGATTTCAATACTCGATCACGATCAGCACACAGACCTTGACAGGTTCTTGATAAAAATTTAACACTTATAAATTATTTATGTTCTGTTACATTATTTACTGGTAAACGGACAATATAGGTACCCGATAACGATATGATAGCACGAGAAAAATGACTGTTTGATCTTGTTTATATCAAGCTTGTAATAGAGGGGGCAAAGTTGTTGTTTAACCGCTCGTGCTAATATTGATACCCGAGCAAGCGAAAGATTCCAAAATTGAAAATTGGTTCGAGAAGTGGAATCTTGAGCGTTGCGAGGGTTTCAAGGCACGGGGGCTCTTTGTTTTCCTTGCAATGTTTTTATCTTGTATTTTCTTAACCTAATTTCAGTTGGCTCCAGTCATCGCTGGTCCAGGCTACCTACTGGCACGATCCCCTCAACGAGGAAGAATACAAAAGGAAAAGCATTTACCTTGCCGACATCAACAATGAGTTGAAGATCAACGAGACTTATAGGTATGGTGAATAAACCTTAGTGGGTGAAATTAGACCTAAGGGCTCAGTCAAATAATAATAAGGGCATGAATACCGCAATTCCGGAATCCCGACATACCGGAATATCAGACTAATTTTTACGATAATTCAATAGTTAGCACTATTTTGAGGTTATAAAATGTCTTATCTGTAAAAAAAACGGGGTATAGGTAAAGTGTAGATTTTATAATATTGTTGTGAAATTTCACTTCCATTGGTAGTTTAGGATTGTTTCTTATTCTGATTTCGTATCAATAGAAATGTTGAAATATTTCGTAACAAAAAATAAATCGAAACCAAAGGGCGAGGTTTTGGTCACAAATGCGTAGGCCACCCCTCTGCAAAAGGCTCAAGCCCTAAACTCATAATATTACCAAAACACCAGTTGTCGAGAAACAAGCTTTCAGTTCTTTTCTTTCAAAAGTCAACGACCGAGACAATTATAATCTAATATTCCCAAACACAATGAAACGGCGTTGTTTTATTACAGAATTATGATCACCTCAGATCAGCGCGATGGTACAGTCAGCGTCAAATACTTCGTAGCAGTAAAAGTAGCCAAATAGTTCGGTACACCATATATTTAGTATGGTGTACCGAACTATTTGGCCACTTTGACTGCTACGAAGTATTTGACGCTGACTGTACTATCATATTGCATTGTCACCCAACTCACATAAATATGTGAAGTTTCAGCTCAATCGGATAGTGGGAAATGAGTCTAATTAAGCTTGCAAAAGTTGATTAAAAACGTATTGTCAGCATCAAAAGTAGTGTATCAGACTACGCGTTAAAAGTATCTACCATTCTCTGAAAAACTGTTGCAGATAGTTTTGAACGTGAACTGTTGAGATATATCTCTATTTGGAAAAGTGTAACAGATACTTTTGGTTGGCGCGTTGGACAGGTGAAAATAAATAATAGCTAATAACTTTTAATAAATGAATATTACTTATTTGGACTCGTGACTTATTATATTATCTATGTGTATTTATAGATCAAACTTGAAGAAGCTGGAGCATTTCGTGATGGTGAAGTTCGATAGCGACAGTATGGTGCAGCCGCGAGAATCCGAATGGTTCGGCTTCTACACTCCAGGACAAGGCTCGCAGCTGCAGACGCTGCAGCAGTCCAGGATATATACCGAGGTGAGGAAGTATGCTCAGGGAAGAAGGTGGAACATGTCGTGATGGTGAAATTCGATAGCGGCAGTATGGTGCAGCCGCGTGAGTCGGAGTGGTTCTGGTTTTACACTCCGGGACAAGGCTCAGAACTGCAGACGCTGCTGCAGTCCAGGATCAATTCCGAGGTAAGGAAGTATGCTCAATATGAGAAGCTGGAACACTTCGTAATGGTGAAGTTCGATAGCGACCGTATGATGCAGCTGCGTAAGTCGGAATGGTTCGGGCTCTACACTCCAGGACAAGGATCGGTGCAACAGACGCCATAGACTTGGCATCAGTGTTGGCCGAACGTTAATTAGAATCGAACATAAACCATTACAAATTGGACCCTAAACTGTAACCGTCCGTTACGATTTGCGATTAAATTTGTAATGGTTAACGGTCAATTCTAATTAACGTTCGCCCAACACTGCTTGGCATATAGACTAAAATAGTTCGTACATAGACTATTCTAGTTGTTTTTAATTATTTAATAAAAAAGTACTTGTGGTATTCCAGGACCGCCTGGGCCTGCAAGCAATGGACCGCGCCGGCAAGCTCGCATTCCTTTCCCAACCTGGCGACCATCTTCAGTTCGACGAGACGTGGTTCATTGACAACATCATCAACAAATACCTTGTTTAGTTAATTATGTTTAAGAATATATTTTATTTTATAGGCTATCATTGACTATATGGGATGTGTAATGTCTAACACATTCGTTTTTCGATTTTGACAGCTTATATGGATGGCGTTTTACTGATCGTCAAAACACATTTGATAATTCAGTTCTTCCTCGTTTCCTCCTGCTTGAGGGTCGCAACGACATGAGGTCATTATTGTGCCCACAATAATGACCTCATGTGGTCGCGACCCCCGGTCACAGAATAATCATAGAATGGAGAGCCTTGGTGCTCATCAAGGCTCTCCATTCTGCACGATTTTTCAGTTACCACAGATGAAATGGCGCTATGGCGCTAAAGAAGAGACGCTTTCCGTATACATTTTCGTACATTGATCCGCCTGTTGACATCTCTATTGGTGTCCAGCTCGCACAGTGACGTTGACAACCGGCCTCATGGGCGGGACAGCAATATAATTATGCGAGGGCAATAGATATAGCAACAGGCGCGTCAACTCTATATGGAAAGCGTCTCTGCTTTATACTTACATTGGCATCTATTTTAGCTGTTAAAGAGGTCCCCCTAACATTGGCATCTATTTTAGCTGTTAAAGAGGTCCCCCTAACATTGGCATCTATTTTAGCTGTTAAAGAGGCCTAAATTGTTTATTACCTGTTACCTGTGACCGCGGTTAGACAAAACCACTGTACGTTTTGATGATATAAAATATCAGTATGGTGACAGTTTAAATGTTTTAATATACATCCACATACGCAGCGTTGTATGGAGGCTGTCAGTCTTCCATATTTACTAGCCTCTGTTTTAGTATATTTCTTTAGTAGTAGACATAGATTAGTATATATTATTACTGGACTGAATTACAGAATCTCATTTTCGTAGGAAACGAAAATATTGGCATTCGTGATTTTATATTATGTACTTAGTGAATTACTTATACTTATCAGTAAATATATTTATTTACATAGAAAGTGATGATTGCTACTGCATTAATAGTAAGTTTTATCGAGTGTTCAACGATACATATACTTACCTTGCATAAATGATGTTGATTTTATATAATTGGGTATACTAGGCCTAGGTGAATTGGCCTATATTGCTTGTACGGGATGGTTAAATATAATGGACCCTCTAGGGCAGGGGTCTGTAACCGCGGCCGCATGCGGTTCCTTGGAAGTAAAATTGCGGCTCCTCGAGATACCTAATACTAGTGATTTCTAATTGCGGTTCTCAAAAATTTGCTGACCCCTGCTCTAGGACCACCCGAAAACGTGATAGCTCAATTTGCTAGAAAGAAACTTAATATTCTTTTTTCTAGGAAAAATAACAGATTCACGGATTAACTACATAAAGACCGTGTACCTACGCATTGACGCGCTTCTGAGGAGCTGGTATCAGTCGGTAACTTGACCTTTAGCGGCGTACCATATAAGAAAAAAATGTATCAATTTTATTAGAATATAGAAGTGAAAGTCCTGTTTTAAAAGCGAACGAAATAAAACATTAACAACTCTGTTCCATTTAATAATTATTTTAATTTTAATTGGAGGTAATTTGTACTATTAATAGGACGGTGGGACGCTAGAGGATAAAACAAGGTTTTTGTTAAGCTATGGCTGTTAAGCGTAGAAACAAATCAAAAGTGGAAAACTCACTGTCTTGGGTGGGACTTCACGACCACCGGATTCAAGTGAATCTAAGTGAGGCGCGTTTTATGTGATCTAAACTTAAAATGAATCCATTCACAAACAGATTACAAGGATCGTGAAGTCTGTCAGTTCTTTGATACACATCGCTTAATGTTTTTATACATTTAATTTTCTGCCTTATTATAATAATCATAAGGCCAATTTTACAAGCACTATAATAGGGTTGTTTCCATCTACAAATCTTAGGGCAGAATTGTATCCCAATAAATTCTTTTGGATTACAAGAACATGTTAAACTACTTTTAGGGGACCTGTAATGACCATATTTTTGTAAATATTGAATTTAAAATATCTTTTGGCACACGTCACGTGACCAAACTCGAAACGTTTTTGAAAATTCTGATGACGTCACAACTCTCGGATTGACAGTGTCGACAGTTAGACGATAAACAACAAATGACAAATGTTCGTTGACAGCTCGTATCTTCTACGTGTGTATGTAGTTATCTGTCAAACCGTAAACTGTGACGTCACACAATTTTCAAAGAGCGTTTTGGGCGCGAAAGCATCCGTCAAAATATATTTTGTTAATTTAACATATTTAAAGCCGTTTTTAGTATAAAAGTTGAATTTTAGGGCAACTTTTAGTTAATATAGAATGTAATACAAGCGTTTCAAAAAATTGGAAACAACCCTATTGTGGGTGGAGTGTAGTTAATATCTATTTTATTCTTTATTTATTTTATTTTATTTATTACAGATAAATCACAATTACAGAATATTTGATCAAAAAGTATCGTTAAACCACAATGGTTTGTCTCGCGATACTCCATTCCGCAGTATTTAATAATTAGAAATACAATGCAATACACATTCTGTTTATGTTAAAGTAGAAAATTAAATCCATTGGAGTTATGTCATTCGCAAATTAAAAAGACGACCTGTATATGTTATTGTTTATTAAAGCCACGCCACGATCAACGGATTCAAGTCCCACCCAAGGCAGTGAATTTTTCTACCTTTCATTTGTTTCTAAGATTAAAAGAAGGATTAAGATTTGATGCATACGTTCAATACCTACAATGTACAGTCAGCGTCAAATACTTTGTAGCAGTCAAAGTGGCCAAATAGTTCGGTACACCATACTAAATATATGGTGTACCGAACTATTTGGCTACTTTGGTTGCTGCAAAGTATTTGACGCTGACTGTATGTGTAAGTGTGTACTATTGCTGTCCTCTCGGTATAACAATGTCATCATTGTATTCTAAATTTGTTATTCATCTCCTTTCGTTCATAAACGATAATTTATGCAGGTCGTCTAAATTTAATGACAGATAGCTCAAACGGATTTGATTTTCTACCTTTTTTTTTATACTACGTCGGTGGCAAACAAGCATACGGCCTGCCTGATGGTAAGCAGTCTCCGTAGCCTATGTACACCTGCAACTCCAGAGGAGTTACATGCGCGTTGCCGACCCTAACCCCACCCCCCTCGTTGAGCTCTGGCAACCTTACTCACCGGCAGGAACACAACACTATGAGTAGGGTCAAGTGTTATTTGGCTGCAGTTTTCTGTAAGGTGGAGGTACTTCCCCAGTTGGGCTCTGCTCTAGATCTGGAATGACATCTGCTGTGCTGTGCCCTACCACACAAGGCGAGATGACATTCACATTGCCCATACCTCTCTTTAAACAGACACAAAATAATGTAGATATTAATAACACGCCACCCACAATTATAATGCTTGTAAAATTGACCTTACGATTATCATAATAAGGCAGAATTTTAAATGTATAAAAACCGTTCGTCAATCTCAAGCGAAGTGTACCAAAGAACTCATAGACTTTGTAATCTTTTTGTGAAAATTAGATGCATTTCATGTTTAGATTACATAAAACGCGTTTCACTTAGATTAAGCATTTTGTTACTGTAAACCAAAAATATTAAGAATTGCACTGCACTGAAAATGGGTATATACTTAGTCTAGGACAATTTCGTGCTTCGAATTTAACAGCTATACCTAGTTAGTGTCATCCACGACGACGCGCAGATTTGTCAAATCTAACCTTTAATAACATGACGTTATGACTCAAGGCACGCGTCTCCGTAAATGACACAATTATATACACGAGACGAGATCATAGACCACTCATCCTACATCCTACACGAGCTGGTGCTATACTAAAAATTTCAGTTTGGCTATTCAGTGACTACAAAATATACGGCGCAGTACAGCGTCATCTATTTTGTCTGTCAAACTAGGTGGCACCTTTTTAGAGTTCCGGACCCAAAGGGTAAAACGGGACCCTATTACTAAGGCTCCGCTGTCCGTCCGTCCGTCTGTCACCAGGCTGTATCTCATGAACCGTGATAGTTAGACAGTTGAAATTTTCACAGAACAAATATTTAAAAAAAAAAAACAGAATAAAATAGTACATTACGATACAAGTGCGAAAAATAGGAAATTCGAAACGAGTGGCGATAAATTAAAACACGACCGAAGGGAGTGTTTTAAATCGACACGAGTTGCGAATTACCTATTCGCACATGTATCGTACAATGTTTTACAGTACATATGGCCCTTTAAATGTTCGACACAGTAACGTAATATGCTACTTCTCGCACTAGTGCTATAAAGTAGCCCCATATGTACTGTAATAAACATTTAAAGGGGTTCTCATACAAAAAACGGGTTTTTTTGCCGTTTTTATAAGTAATGGTACGGAACCCTTCGTGCGCAACTCCAACTCGCACTTGACCGGATTTTTTTATTTAGACGTTACTCTCTATTACAAAATTACAATAATTATCTCATAATGTAAACATTTGGTTCTGAGTAAATAAAAACGTGATAATAGATCTACTTCTAAAACAAATCCATTATTAAACTTTTCTTGTGTTAAGAGCCCATCAACGTGCTCACTAGCGCCACTGCTAAGTAATTGTGATTATTTAAATTTAACGATATATATTTAAAAAAGGAGGCCGCTGTATTCTGTATTTAAGTACCTTTTCAATACATCATAATAATTTTTAAGTTGCTGGATTCGTTAATTTAGGCGTCCAAATTTAAAACGGCCGTTTTTTGTTATGAGTTCATAGATCGACAAATCCAGCAACATAGAAACTAGTTTGATGTATTCAAAAGGTACTTAATAAATACAAAATACAGTACGTAGTGGCCCCCTTTTTTAAATATCTATCGTTAAATTTAAACAATCACGGTTATTTTTCAGTGGCGCTAGTGAGCACGTTGATGGGCTCTTAAGCTAGTATTTTTTTACTAGGTACATTTTAACATACTAACCTACCAAAAAATTGCGTAAATCATCCCCAAACAATGTTAATAATGTATTACATAAGACTGGCAACGCGTATTACTCTAAAGCCCGTTCAAAAACGTTAACACTCATTTTGCCACACATCTGATTAACTGTATTGTTCAGACAGGTTATAAAATTAGTCAAAATTACAATTTGCACATGGTAAAATATTACGCTCGTTAAAATTCAGACGAAAATGATCTTTTATTTAAAGTGGCGTTTATTTATTTAAGCGTATGGCGTAACATTGTAGGCAATATTAATATACAATCTATTTATTATAAGTCGACATCCAGGCCACGCAGCCAACTGATCGCGTCCGGTGTCAAATTGGTATAGAGGTCCTCCGGGCTGCCTTGGAAACGTCTCTTTGGGCATCGTTCAACAATGTGCTGGGTAGTTTGTTCTTCAAGGCCACAGTCACACAACGGACTCTCGTTCCATCCCCGTTCCATCCGTTGGGGGATGAACGTTGCTCACGTCCGCAGGAGAATGCTTTAGATACCCTGCACGTGTCCCCTGGGTAGCGCTAAACGAGCAACTACAATAGAGGCGATTGTAGACAATTTGTTTCCACCTATACTTATTTCGAATGCAATAATTATGCTCCAGAACAAGAATACATGTCAACAGACTAGAGATGTTGGACCTTCTGTCCGCATCTGCCAACTAAACATCGAAGGCATTAGCCGCTCAAAATGTGACTACTTGTACAGAATCCTGATGGAGCAAAAAATTGACATAGTTTGCATTCAGGAGACGCACACCAAAGACGAACAAGACCTGGTTAATAGAGGTTCCATTCCGGGCTACTCCATTGTTACGGCGGTTCATCATCCTAAAGTGGCGTTGAAAACACTATTTTTGTTCACAATTTTAACTGACTAGTAGCGTTGTCATCTCTCTCTATCACTCTTCCATATTAGTGCGACAGTGACAGTTGTGTTTCGTTCGCTACGGAGCGCTAACGATTGGCACGTTGGCTACGCACACTTGTGGAACGCAACGCCCCACGTTAGGATATAATGCGCACGCGTTTCGGCACATGATTTAATTTCGAGCAACCACCGAAAGCACTCACTTGTGCGGCGTTTGATGGTATTTTAACTATTTCTTAGGCGTTATTTGGTTTACGGCGTTACAGTTCAGTGCATAGTATTTACAATGAAGTTTTTGGTTTCTTTATTGTTTATAATTCAAATCGCAGTTGCTGTAAAATACAGAACAGTGTTACCTATTGTATTATGGCATGGAATGGGTAAGATATTTTTATATAGTGTTTTCTTTTGTTATTATAATAATTTTATTAAGGAGTTATTCCTACTAAACTTCTGGGAAAGCAAGAAATGTCAGCTTTTACTAGTAGTAACAAATCGATGATGACAGGTGAGAGTAACTCGAGAAGGATTCATCCATAAAGCGTGTGCCATGTTATTACTTAGGTTAAAACATTGACATACATATTTTACGGGCACTAATAATGGTGCTAGTTCAGCGGTGTCACTTACGAATTCGAGCCAAGCGTGACACCGCTGTACTGCGGGCCTACCGCGAACCACGTTCGACGGGTTGCCTCCCTGTCACACTTACGCACGAATTTACAAGTGCGACAGAGAGGCAACACGTCGAACGTGGTTCGCGGTAGGCCCTCTGGCCCCATTCTTATTGCCCGTGAGGCTTGTCCTTAGATATATGTCAATGGGTCGGAAAAATATGACATCACCAAGGGAAATGATGACAAAATACCACGTGTTTTTTTTTATACGCTGCACGAAATTAAAATATTTGTAAAACTAAGCATAATTTATGCAAAACAAATTCATTGTTAGTGGAATTTCACCACAGTATTTATGTATTATGGTAATCCTTAGTGTCGGCTCCGAATGTGATAATTATTCAATTCAATAGCTTTGATCCTATAAGTAGGTCTACTGGTGATCTCGAATAAGGGGAGGGGGTAGCGTAAAATCTCCAAGTTCGGGGCGTGGTCAAAATAAAGGAAAAATGTTACTTACAAATATAATGATTTATAAACAACCCCAAACTGTCTTCAATTAACAGGAGACGTATGCTGTCTTCCCATAAGCACAGGAATCTTGAGACTCTTCCTATTCAAACACATCCCAGATGTCTACATCCTATCTATGGAGACTAGCGACAATAGTATAATAGCGCTGGAGGACAGTTACTTCTTGAACCCTAATAAGCAAGTGGACTACGCTTGTATGGTGCTGAGAGCAGATAAGCACTTGAAGAACGGGTTTAATGTTATCGGGCTTGGGCAAGGCAGTTTGTTCCTGTAAGTTTTTAACTCCACGAGTGTTGTAAGTTTTACATGTGTCTCTTGGTGCCGTCATATGAAATCTAACCCAATTAACAATAGCTACAACTAGATCCTAGTAACTATAGTACAGTCAGCGTCAAATACTCCGTAGCAGTCAACGTGGCCAAATAGTTCGGTACACCATACTAAATATATGGTGTACCGAACTATTTGGCTACTTTGGTTGTTACTAACAAGGAAGGGTACCCAACTGTCCGACTCCGATTTGATTCATTTTGATATATGTTATAGAGTAGTCTAAAATAACAGACACGTATTTTTTTTTAGCTGCCCAAACTCAACCTATTGGGAGAAATTGTCCTCCAAAGTACTAAAAAATTACTTGTAAGTATTTGACGCCGACTGTATAATAGCTGTTGAGAATAGTTACTTCTTGAACCCGAACAAGCAATTGGACTACGCTTGTGTGGTGCTGAGAGCAGATGAGTAGGAACTACTTTAAGAACAGGCTTATGTTATGCCGGTTCCACATGCTTGGCTATAAACGCCAAAAAGCAAACAACAAACACGAAAGTGTGGGTGGATGTTTGTCCGTTTTGTTTTGTGATTGCTAGTGATCGGCATCGGTGTCGGTTTTTTTACATAAAACAAAGGGGTGTTCGACAAACTGGCACGTTCGCTAAATTTGGGAAAGCCGTGTTTGTGTTGGGTGATGTTTGGAGTTTGTAGCAAACACCAGGCATGTGGAGCCGGCATTAAATTAATTTTGTATTAAGCAGAATACATTCTGCAAACGATGTCACAAAGCTTAGAAAGAAAAGTAGAAAAACTTACTGTTTTGGATGAGGTTCGAACTCGTGACTCTGGATCCCTAGCCCATCGCTCTGCCAACTGAGCTACGGAAACTTCACTCGAGGACAGCGAATATTATGCTGACTAGACGCCGACGCTCAAAAGACGCTAGTGTGTGGTGGCACTATAGCCAGCGTTGGTCTTCCGTATTTGGATCGCTAACTTCTTGCGTACATACTTATTTACGATGGGCAACGTGCAGAGAGGGTCGCAAATCTGAACGCGCCTTAAGAAAATCAATTAACAAAGTTCATATTTATTACACACTTTTAGTCGAGCCGTAATCCAGCGATGTGGCCACAAGCTGCCTCCCATCAAAAACTACATTTCTTTCGGAGGCCCCCAGCAGGGGATATACGGCCTTCCACAGTGCATAGCCTTGTCTCACCAGACCTGTAGCTCCATGCAAGAACTCCTCGAGTTAGCGGCGTACCACAGGTAAGTAGAGTTAGACCAAGCTAAGTTAGCAGCGATTTTGATAGCCCAGACGGTAAGTGTTAAGTAAACGTCATCATTTCATAGAAATTTGATGTTTAAAATAACACTTGCACTGTTAGGGCTAAGTATCAAAATCACTGCCAACTTAGCTTGGTCTGACTCCAAGCTATTATTTTGTTATTGCGATTTTTATAGATAATTATACCTACAGACCCAGATCTACATAACCCAGAAGATTCTTTCTCTGACTTGAGAACATATAATGTAGCCGTTTTACAATTATGACCACAATCAATAGGCGGTTAGTGAAAAACCTAATTGATCCAGTTAACCAATGGAATTAATCGTAATTCTGTTAGAAAGTGCAAGTGTCGTTTAATAACGACAAGAGTTTACTTTTCGGTAATGACGCCCACAGAACAGAGAAAAACATAATTTTCAGTTTTGTTATATTAGGTTAGGTTAGGTTAGGTCTAGGTAATACTTAAGTGGTTAAAACCAGTACCTAGTTCTTAATCTTTCAATGGTAGGTAACCGTAAACTCTCTATAATTATATTTTGCCACGAACCATCAACTGTTTTAAGGGCCTGTTTCACAAATTTCAAGTAAAGTCCTGAATAAGCTACTTGCCACTTATGTACCTGACGAATAAAGTCATCGTTGGCGTTTCACAATCTTGAAATAAGCTTAACTGGAAGATAAAGTGCTAGGGCCTGTTTCACAATGTCCAAGTACCAGATAAAACTTCCTGCAAATCTTAGCATATTTTTTGATCTTCAGCCTGTAATAGTGTCCAACTGCTGGGAAAAGGCTCTCCCTGTGACCTCCACAATTCCCATAATTTTACTCCAATTTCTAGCATGACTCAAAACGCCATTATACCAGCGACATACTGGCATGACCCCCTTCGTGATGATGAATATAAGAAGAAAAGTATATTTCTCGCCGATATCAACAACGAGCAAGTCATCAATGAATTGTACAGGTACATACCTAAAGACAGTAATGTACAGTCAGATGCATAGAGAGGTGACCCCTTCCCCCCCCCTGCATACAATCAGTCTATGCAGGGGGGTCAACTCTCTGCAGCTGACTGTACCTATAGTTTTTTAATAGGCAACTCGACGCCCATATGTAATCAGCAGAGGCCCTACCGCGAACATCTAATATCAAAATTTTGTTATACGTCTCTCGATCGGTCGAATATGCAAGAGAAGGGGATTAACGAAATTTTGATTTATTTATGTTCTCGTTAGGCCCTCAGGTGGCCTTTAGGTTGATATAGCGCAGATGGAGAGTAATCATCCTGTCTTCAACCGGTGTATACCGTGAACCAGTAAGTGACAAAATTAAATTAAATTAAATTAAATAAACATTTATTTCAGAATTAAATTTCCATATTATATTATATTATATTAGTAACTTATTACCTAATATACTAAACCTATATTAATAACTATTTTATTTTATAATGTAGAAGACTAGCTTGATTATTATGGGCATGTAGGCTACTCCAGTACTGCCAGAAAGCGCCATCTACCCTGTCCGCGACTGTGGCAAGGAGACTGTTGGCGCTGCCGCGCACGCGCCGCACCAGCGACGCCACCCGCTTGCGCATGATGGCGTGGAAGCCGTCGGTGCGCGCCTCCGCAAACATACCGCTAGCGCTGCAATAACGCGGCAGCCCCAACAGCATCCTAAAAGCATTATTATATTGCACGCGCAGGGCGCTGTAAGTTTTTTGAGTAAAGTTGATCCATAGGCTGCAGGTGTAAAATGACTGACAGTACGCCTTAAAAAGGGTGATTTTAACGTTGCTAGTACACCTTGCGAACCTACGAATCAACATATTACTTCTTACTGCCAGCGCCCTACGCTCCCTTTCTACATCTACATCATCTTTTAGCGATGCGGTTACCCAGTGTCCCAAGTACTTAAATTCCCTTACTACTTTAAGAGGAGTGCCATTCAGTCTCACTCACAAAACCTAGTCTAATGGAATTCGAAGCAAAAACTAGGTACTTACCTAATATCTTAAAAACCCAAATTTTGAGGCGAGACAACCGAAGAAACTGCCAAAGATCATCATCTTCCCTTTTTTTGCCACGGCTCATAGGAACTTCGGGTTCGCTTGGCAAGTAATCTCAAGAATTCGCGTAGGCATAAGCTTTCCAACTCAGATGTTTTGCTTCACCGAAAAGTGACTGTTAAATCAAATGATGTATCGTACATAAGTTCCGAAAAACTCATTGGTACGAGCTGTGGTTGGATGGAACCGGAGGTCACCGGATTGAAAGTTGCACGCTCTTACCGCTAGGCAACCAACGCTGTTGGAACGGACTGTAGGTATAGGTGTTTCTTATAAATTAGGGGATAATGCTACTATTTACTTAATCGGAATATAAATATTTCTCACAGTCCACGCTAAACTGATAATTGTGTCAATGTTATAACCGGAATATTGCCTTCATTGACATATAGCTAAGGACAGACCTTATGGGCACTAATAATGGTGCCAGTTCAGTGGTGTCACTCACGAATTCGAGCCAAATGTGCAGTCTAACGCAACTAGTTGCGACCAATCGCGTTGTGGCGTTAGACTGCACGATTGGCTCTATTAGTGTGCGTGACACCGCTGTACTGGCCCCATTCTTATTGCTCGTAAGGCCCGTCCTTAGATATATGTCAATCATTGCCTTGCTTTACCTGCACAGATGGAACCTTAAAAAACTGCAGCACTTCGTGATGGTGAAATTTGAGAATGACAGTGTAGTGCAACCTCGGGAGTCAGAGTGGTTCGGCTATTACACGCCTGGACAGATGCAGGAAATGCAGACGCTACGGCAATCTAAGATTTATCTGGAGGTACCTAATTACTTACTCTATTTTTGTTGCTTACTTTCTAAAGTGATAGTCGTAGACGGGATTATACTGAAAAGTTAATTTTAAAAATTTCATGCATAGGCTTTCTTAACCACATATTACGTTCACATCAGTCTAATCTTACGAAAAAATCTTTAAGAAAAACAATGCATGATGTAAGTAAATCTGTATTTTTTGTATGTTATTTGCAGTCCTTGGAGGAATGTGAAACTATGTTTTGCAATCAAAAAAATGTTATGCTCCCTGCGTAATTTGCGAAAAAGTGCATAGGTATATTTTAAAATACAGCTTTACATCACGCATTGTTTTTTTTGTTGTACCTAAGATTTGACCGATGTAGGTCGGGAAATAAAAATTCGAGCGCTTTGCTATGTGTAGTGTACCTTCTTATTAGATCCGGGTATCATGTTTTTCGAAGGCCAGACATGGAATCATTTAAAAATATTTTTGCCATTTAAGGCTTTCTTATTTTGATTTTATTTATTTATATATGTAAGTCGGGTGACAATGCAATATTATGGCACCATCAAGCTAATATGATGTGATGATGGAGATAGGAGGTGGCCCATAGGAACTCTGTGATGAAACAACGCAAGCTGTGTTTGGGGTTCTTAGAACTGTCTCGATGAGTATTAGTTACCTGTGGTAAGAAAAGTATAGTCACCGATAAAAACTTGTACCAAAAATAAATGTTTTGTCTAAAACTTATTGTGTATTAATAAAATTAAAGAGGAACGCGGGCGAGATACTGTCGCACCACTCCTGTGCTAGCCCGGCTGGTAAGTGTATCGCATATCTTCTGTTAAAATAACATTTGTCATTTTAGGATCGCCTGGGACTACAAGAAATGGACCGTGCCGGTAAACTTGTTTTCCTATTGCATCCCAACGAACACCTTCAGTTGGACTCGGCGTGGATGTTTGAACACATCATGCCATATCTAGTTGATAAACAGTTCAATCAAGCTACGGACTATGTGTCAATTAATATCTAAATTAGCAGCTCGAAATGAGTAATCCATATTGAGATTGAAAATTTCCTTTATCTGATAAGGTAAGATATTGCAACAATCTTGTTAATGAATCTTAGCCATTAAATCAGTTTAATCAGCGAATAAAAAGGTGTTAAATAACTTATCCTAAAAGTTACTTGAATTACATTTTAAAACATTGAAGAGTGTTTTTCAACTTAAATTCCATAAATTCTACCTGTACCTATTAAAAGTACAAGTCGAAAGCTTGAGTAGATAATGTTGTTGCAACAGTTCATTTATTCAGCAGTGTGGTGTGTAATAATAGTACATTACGATACAAGTGCGAAAAATAGGAAATTCGCAACGAGTGGAGATAAATTAAAACACGATCGAAGGTTTTAAATCGAACCGAGTTGCGAATTGCCTATTCGCACATGTATCGTACAACATTTTATAGTACATGGTCCTTTAAATTTTCGGCATAGTTACGTAATATGCTAATGGGGAAGGCGGCTGCCAAACTTTGCTACTAGGTGGCGCCACTGGAGTTTGTGGCCTGACATTAGTTTGGCCCGAGTTTGGCCCCACCTTTTTTCTTTGAATAAATAAATTATCATAATAATTAATGGAAATGTGAGTTACCACAATGAAATAAGTTTTGTATTCATTTAATGAGATATTTATGTACCGGTCTAAATAGTTTTTAATATTAGACATGATCGGAGCTTTGAATCGTAAAATATTAACCTGAAATAAACAGAAAATCAATTTTAAATGTTTATACAACTCGGAATATAAGGAAAATGTACAATTTTCCTTGATAATTTAAGCATAATATTTTCGAGTGAACAGTACAAAGCCAAATATACTTAACCTTTCTATGAGGTCTTTTTTTTCCCTTTTACGGATGCCTCGCGTTCTCGTGATTTTAACTGTGTTACAGTCAGACGTCCATATTTTTCATGAGAATCTATTTTATTGCGTTAAACAGACGATTATTACGTACATGGAAATATCCTACATGCTCCTGTCAAAACAAAACTTTTTTATTTGAATGGCTTTGAAAGTTTATCCGAGAGTTTCTCGGCCTCAGATACAAAGTTTAATACTTATACAGAGAGTTTAATTATGAAGTTTTATTAAACATTGGTTTATTAAATACAATTTTTTTTAAGTTATAAATTTCATACGAGTTGGTCGAGTTGTCTCAAACTCTAGTGGCGCCATCTACAATTAGCACCATATGTACTGTAATAGTACATTACTACAAAGTTTAGTCTAACCTCGCGCCTAGTAAAACTTCAAAATTAGGGTGCAATAGTGTTTAATATGGGTGACATCGAAAAGGTTTTACTTTTATTTTGTGACATTATCAACAGTGAATATTTGTAACAGTTTATTTTATTAGACACGTCGACGTATCGAACTTAGGCTCAGACGGCGCGTGAACTCGCATGTGAGTTTAATTACATTGCGGACTATTGAAGTTACATCCGATTCAGTCGACCGATCAAATACCGCAATGTAATTAAACTCGCATGCAAATTCTCGCACCGTTCTAATATTTACTCGACGAGGCTCTCCAGCTCCCTGCGTTTCTGCTTGAGCTCGGCGTCGGGTTGGTCGCGGGTGCGCGCGCCGACGTATACTCGCACGTAGCCGACGGGGGTGTAATGATCTCTATAACAACAAATTATCTATTTTAAATCAATATAACAATATATATGTATAGTATAATCTTGAAGGATACCGTCAACCGGGGTGATTTGGGATACAAGCCGGGATTGGCATTTACCACATATATGTAACACATAATAACTATTAAAACTTATATCGAAAGACTTATAATAAAGAACTTTACTAAACTTATTACCTAAAAAAGGTATATATAACTTATTCCTTATACACGGTGTTTTTGTAAGTCCGTTAATTTCAAGGGTGCATTTCTCAAAGAAACCGGTGCTCTGATTGAGTCCACTTTAGCGATAATAAATGATTTATTTTTATTTGAACCGTGCGAGCCCTACGAGCGTATGCACTTGCCTTAGGGCCTGTTAACATAGGTATTGATTTCTGTTTAGTATGAGTTTATACATTTGCTACTAACGGCAAGTACTATATCGGACGGTCGATATTCGCAAAGTCATTGATATATCATATATTTCAATTGTATGGTGAATTTAGATATAATGTCCGTGTTATAACAACGCTATTAGATTTTACAAAAAAATAAAAAATAAAATAACTATGCCATTCTGTTTCCTTGAATGTAATTAGCCATACTCCGAAGTTAACGGACTTTAAAAATAAAACACCGTGTATATACCAATTATAGATCCATATATCAGTAGTTGTTATATCGTTGTTATATAATACTCACCCGTGGCCAATACGAGTGCGCGCGCGCAGCGCCTTTAGTGGAAACTTCGCCATGCAGTGGAACAGGAGGCGCTCCGCTATCTTGAAACTGAAAAACATTAATCAATATGTTAATGACGTTGATGGCCAATAAACTAAACAGATCAAGTCAATTGTGGTGTTGTCTAAGAGCAATCTTATATTCGGGAGCTGAATATTTCAAATCCTTCTTTAGTCGCCTATTTTCAGTTTTAGCACTGCTAGAATGAGACGTAACTGTGCATTGAGTTATATTATATGACACGTGTAGAACGCAAAACCTTAACAAGCTTTCAAACACCGCTTTTAATGACATTGGACGTTTTATATGAAATTCTCTAATAGGTATTGTGCCATATTGTTACTAGAGGCATTTGGAAGGCAGGGGAAAGCTCTGCGCAATTCATCGATGCATCGCCCTGTGGAACTGAAGGCCGACCGCTAACCACGATCGACGTGTTGCCTTCCTGCACACTTACGTACGAATTTACAAGTGCGACAGAGAGGCAACATGTAGAAGGTGGTTCGCGGTAGGCCCTCTGAAGTAACTGCAATGATCTGTCTATGGTGCTACGGTAATATTGTTCTCAGTGTTCTCTCTTTGAACGTATTAAAATTAATTCGTCTTTTCCACTTTGACGTTTGTGTTTATTTGATGTCAAATAGCAGAGGCCTTTTATAAAGCAAGGGGATTACTCATGAGGGTTGACGAAGTCCTTTCGTACAACGTCGAAGCCCTGCGTCTTGGCCATCTCGTTGAAACTCTTCGCTAACATCATAGCTAGGCCGCACCGTCGATATTCTGGGATAGCATTTTAAAAGTTCTAATTTAGCAGAAACTGAAGAGATTTACACATGTGGATGATGCAGTTCATCCGTATGACGTCGAAGTCCGTCTTGGCCCCATCTCGTTGGAACTCTCCGCTAGAATCGTGGCTAAGCTGCGCCGTCGATATTCTGGGATAAATGTTGGCATTTTAAATGTTCTAATTTAACAAAAACAAAAGACTTACTCATAGGGGTTGATGCAGTCCATCCGTACGACGTCTTTGCCCTGTGTCTCGGCCATCTCGTTGCAACTCTCCTCTAGTACCGTAGTTTGGCTGCGACGTCGGTATTCTGGGATAGCTGTTAGCATTTTAAAAGTTATCATTTAACAGAAATTCAAGATACTTACTCATGGGGGTTCATGCAGTCCATCCGTACGATGTCGTAGCCCTGTGTCTCGGCCATCTCGTTGGAACTCTCCGCCAGCATCGTGGCCAAACCGCGCCGTCGGTATTCTGGGATGACCGTTAGCATTTTGATCTGGAAGAGCCATTTTAAGTCAACTTATTTGACACGATTTTTTTAATGCCGTCGAAATTCATATGATATTATGATCTCAATTAAAATAAGATGCGCAAATTTTATTAACTACGATTTTTCATATCACAGTCACGTCTGAAAATATCGATACGAACAAAGTGCCAAAAATAGGTATACACATATTTTTGGCACTTACATTACCTAGTTATCTTAAAGTTATTTGAACTTTAATATATTTAATAATAACTTCGTAATATCTACTACATTAAAACCTATATACTTTTCGTTTAGTTATACATCACCTCAAATATTTTAGGGACCTTAAACACGTCCCAGAGATTTAGAGTCTCCTGTAATTTGGCAATGAAGGTCAAGAATTCTTTCGTATGGGGATCCTGTAGAAAAGAGTTGTTAGATATTACAAAATAACACCAAAAAATTCGTTTGGTTATCAATAAAAATTAAAACCCAACAGATTTTTTTTGGGTCTAATCGTAAGATACGGGAACAAAGAAGATATATATAATTCAATTAATAGAACTGAAAACGAGAGGTCTATACCACTAGATTCCCAATTTCTATCGCTCGTATTTGAAAAATAGCATATCGCCGTTTTCCACAGATTTTCAAGTGACGAAATCGAGCACTTGGAATTCAAGAATAGGCCCTGTTCGTCGGCATATCAGCAAAAATTTAAAATAATTATTTAGATAAGATACAAACTTGTCTATAATGAGCATAGTCTCGCAGAATCTTTGAGTCCGCAGGGCCGCTGGCGATGTTCACACAAATGCCCACCGGTTTCCCGTCGTAAGTCTTCGCACATACCGTGTTTCCTGTTTCAAAACGATATAAAAACTTTAATATATGAAATACTAGCGGCCCGCCCTGGCTTCGCATCGGTTACACAAAACCTTAACAAACCATCCTCAAGAATCACTATTGAAAGGTGAAAACAATAAGAAAATACGTTCAGAAGTGTTTGAGTTAATCGTAAACATACATAAATAGGTGCAGACTGACAGACGTGGCAGGGGACTTTGTTTTATAAGGTGTAGTGATTAACAATAATGAATGTCTTGCAAGTCTTGGACCGCTTTGCCATAGATATAAGGTACGAGTACCTACTCTACGATTTGAATCATGTAGATAGGTAATACTTAACCACATTTACTAGGGCGATCCCGAAAATGAAAATGGTCACTCTACATATGTAATATATAAATAATAGATATCAATAAAAATAAAATAAATATTATAGGACATTATTACACAGATTGACTAAGTCCCACAGTAAGCTCAATAAGGCTTGTGTTGTAGGTACTTAGACAACGATAAATATAATATATTAATATTGATTAATACTTAAATACATAGAAATCAAAACACCCATGACTTAGGAACAAACATTCGTTTTCATCACACAAATAAATCCCCTAACTAGCATTTGAACCCACTGGTCACTACCCACCAGGCGAGATGGGTCGCAAATAATAGATTAGAAGAAATTATTGGGTATATTATATAAATCATGGATTTAGGCTAAATTTGGACGTTTTCAAGTCAGTCAACATTTTTCTGTTAAATTAGTGTAGGTCCTAACATGATAGAGACGGCTCTTCGGAATGAAAGCTTTACGAACCTTGCTTAAGAAGACTGTAGAGATATTCATCGAGAGCGTTGTCTTGCATAACGTCCAGGCCATGAGCACGAATGAGCACATGCTCACTCAGATAGTGCTCTTTTAGTATCTGAACTGCTTGGTGATACTGCTTTTTTAGTATCGGCTCTATAAGGATTTTGCCGGGCTGAAACACACATTAATAATTTATGTGTTTTTATGAAATAAAGTGTACAATTTTGAAATAAGTTATTTAAATGCCGGCGGTTCGAGGCCTCTGCTGCGTGTAACAATAGGTAGATTGTTGTTGTTGTCGTAAGGCACTCCAGAGGTGCAAAGGGCCTTCACAAGCTCGCGCCACGCCTTCCTATCTTCAGCAACCCTTCTAGCCTCGCTCCAGCTCAACCCGACCGCTCGTAGCTCACTTATGATGGACCATTGCCAAGAGTATACAGGGTGCCCGGAGCCACGGCTTCCGTCCGGCGGTGTCCAATAGGTAGGTATGCATAAAGGAAAAAATATTAAATAAAATCCTTACCGACAAAAGCAACTAAAATCATTTCGACACTGAAATCAGTATATATGTACCTAAAGGTAATGTGTCTGTGTTATTTTCGTAACCGAACCTCTACGCTCTAGTTGTCTGACACAAATAAATTTGTAAATATCACCCTGAATACCCTGCTATACGTACTTATTATTTACTGGGAGGCTAATACAAGGTGGTCGATTCTAATTTAACGATTATACGCTTTGGAACTGGTTTTGATATGAGCTTGACGATCGTCTTGGTGGTTGGCACACATCTCACTGTCATGCACGACTTTCACTTCATTTCGCATGCACTAAGTAGCCGGCCTAGCCAAGGTGACAAACTCTATCGCTTCGACTACGAAACGCTTTTTGTCTATCACTCTTCCTTATTAGTTAGAGCGACAGTGACAGTTGCGTTTCGTGCAGTACGGAGCGTAAGCGATTTGCATGTTGGCTACGCGGCCTGTATGAGTAATTCTCAAGCTCCTATCAAAAAAGTATTATGAGATCGATCTGCTCATTATGATATCTGCACATTTTGCGATCTTCTACTCTTTATGAGATTTGCACATTTTGCGATCTACTCATTTTACGTAGCCTGTACATTTTACGATCTTCTACTCTTTATGAGATTTGCACATTTTGTGATCTGCTCATTTTACGTAGCCTGCATATTTTGCGATCTTCTACTCTTTGTGCTCATTTTCATTTTGCGACTTGGACATTCTGCTATCTATCCAAATTTTTATACAGAATCGGGCAGAGATTTAGTTTGAAACAAACACTGGAAACATTTACAGTTGTAGTGTCTTATGCATTTTATTTTACCTTTTCTCGTTGCATCAAGTCTTCAATACCAAGCACATTGTGGCCAGCGAAATCTATTTGTCGTCTGTTCGTTCGAAACTTTTTTAAGGCGGAAGGTAACCATTTTGTTAGCTTTTGGGCAGACATCCGGTGTTAAAACTATACGATAATTTGGCGGAGGCTGCTTTGAAAAGAATTCGGTAATTCACATCAATTTTAAGACATTGTTGTCAGTTTGACTGAATGGAAACTACATATATTATATACTCTTTGGATGGGAAAAGGGTCAAATAAATGATATATTAAAAAGGTCATTTTAGAAAACAGCTCCTACTAATGCTGTTTTATACAGCAGTATTCCTTAAGCCTGATTTACATACGTGCTGAGACTTGCCAAGCGTCAGGGACGCAGTTAGAGGGAGCAAACGATATTGTTTTCTCATTCCCTGCGCCACAATACTTAGATATATATCATATATATATGATTTAAAAAAATCCAAATCATTGACAGCGCACTTCATTCCGTCAATAACGGCTAAGTTCTTAGCTTCTCTAGCGCCACTCTGGAGAGATTTAGATTATATTTATAGCTGACACTGGACCAACACTGGACACTTGCAATTGTTCTCCCAAGAGAGTTTTCTCCTTACCTCTACCCCCCATAGTGACAATCAAAAGAAGTGACAAACAACAAAGTTTAATACCAGTTTATCAATCATGTCCAAGAGATGACCGTGATATTCATAATAATGTTCAGCTAATGATATATTATGTGCCTGTGTATAGCGTGGAAGAATTTATTGTGATCTTGATGGAACGTAGGTAAGAAATCATTATTTTATTCATTCATAGAAGAATAACTAAAAAATCGAAATATAATGGTTATGATTTTATAATAATTTCCGCACGTGTAAAGAACGACTTTTTTTAATACAGTTGCGATAAAATAAGAAAAACAACAAGTACTTTTTTATGCATGTTCTATAAGACAGAAACAATTGTAAATATAAAATATTATACTATTATTACCTAAGTATCGTTATTTACGATTATTTGTGTATCGTATATTTAAATTGTACGATAACAATATCGAATGTTGCCTTCTTAAAACATTCTTGGTGTAAAAAAACGCCTCTGCTTTGACAGGCGTTTCGGCAGCTATTCCGTTCCATTTAGACAACTTATTAAGAACGGTATTTCAATATTCAATATTAAAAAATAAACGTGTTATAATGATAAAGAGGTAAGTAATAATGTAATAAAATATGAAATATGCTTATATTTATTATTTTTACTTTAACAGTAGGTTTTATATTGATTATGACTTTTAAAGGAAACTAACATTAACACTCATAATAAGTAGTCATGAATTGGAACAAGTGGAAAAGTAAAAAGCACTAGTTCGCGAAATCCAACTTTCCGCACGCCAAACAGCTACGTAAAGTAGTACTTTTTGAGCAACTGTATTATAATAGTACATTAACATACAAGTGCGTAAAATAGGAAATTTGAAACGAGTGGCGATAAATTAAAACACGACCGAAGGGAGTGTTTTAAATCGACACGAGTCTTGGTGGATCAGACACTGGTGAAAGAGCGTTTACGGATTTTTAATTAAATATTACCAAAAAAAAATCTAAATGGCGGCCATTTTTACAACTTAGTAAAAAAGCAGTGAAATTGGGGTTACAAATTAGTGCAGAAGTAGGACAGAGGCTAGTAAATGAAACTCCATTGCTTATAGCAAGGCGACTCTTAATTTTCTAAGCCGGTCCTCCGAGCGCTCCTTCTTGGGTGCCTCCTGGATAGCTATATCCAGCAGTTGACGCAGCAGGTTGCTGGTATCCACGTTAGTGTGAATGATCAGCTCGAAGATCTTCAGGTGGTCCAGGGCCTTCCAGTCCTCCTTGTGGTTCACGGCGACGGTGAAGAGCTCGCTCATCACGTCTCGGGACCGCTTTACCATGTACATGAGGAATCCTTTAAAATAAAAATACATTTTAGCCTTTGCGAGCCCATCTTGAAGGGTCGCCATGCGGTGTTATAATAGGTAAATGAGACCGAAACAGCTGCGTCCAGATTTAGGACCGTACTATTATATAGTTCCAACGATCATGTAGAAAAAAAAAACAGAAATTTACAACTTGAGAACCTCCTCCTTATTTGAAGTCTGCGATTCAGGATACTTGCGAAGCTGGAATCATTTTCGCTTCATATCAGAAAACCCATGTTGTCGGCTATGACGTACTCGTAGCTCTACATTCGTAGCTTTACAATGAATGAGTATAATAGTAATAGTACTGGGTGGATGGATATCGATGAAGTAGAGACGTATTGTCATATAGATTTTCGTACATTCATGCACTCTACTGCATGCACATAATTATATTGCTGTCTCGTCCATGATTCTGTTGGTGCCACTGTGCGAGCTTGACAGCAATATAAATATGCGCGCACAATAGAGATGGCAACAGGCGGGTCAATGTATGGTATATATAGGTCAAGTTCTTATTATGGATATGATTTTACAACTGTCAACAGTCACATTTCTTCAATCAGAAATGTAATAGACCGCGAGCCAACAAAATAATGGTTAACGGCTATGTATGATGAACCCTCGTGGACGTCAGCCGCCGCCCCGTTGGTGGGTTGAGCAGTCACAGAAACACGTAAAAAAAATTGTCATCGCCTCCCGTTTGATACTTTGTCAGATGATAGTTCAGATGCTAACGTTTTATTTTTTAATTTAAAACAGCATCTAAACTATCATTTGACAAAGTATCAGCCGGGAGGCGATGACTGACGAAATATGCTCCTGGCCCGCGGTTATTTGTTATAACCATTGATAATGATATCAATACATTTATTGTCTTATTAAGGGGGTACCTAACGCCAATGACCTTCGATCTGAATCCCTTAGTTTTCTAATGTTTTTTGTAGCTTATCATATTATTAGCAACGACCTTAAGCAATATAATATACCATATTTACTTTAAAGTTTACTGTCTTCGAGATATTTGGCATCAAAGTTGAACAATTTTAGGCCAAAAAACTGGTTTACTGGCCATAACTTTTGTGTTAATTAGTTTAAAATTAAAATCTCTGACCAGTTTTTAAAGACGTCAAAGACGAACCCAAATGTGTAGATTTCGTACATGTAAAATCCTTCACAGCGATCTAGTAATGAAAAAAGTGTTTTTTTAGACAATGTTTAAAAAAATGAATTTGAATTTTGTGCATGACATCTCGCTTTGTGTGGTAGGGCACAACGGAGCGGATGTTATTCCAAATCTATGAGGCCAACTGGGGAAGTACCTCCACCTTACAGAAAACCGCAACCAAATAACACTAGACCCTACTCATGTCTCATAGTGTTGTGTTCCTGCCGGTGAGTAAGGTTGCTAGAGCTCAACGAGGGGGGGGGGGGGATGCTAGGGTCGGCAACGCGCATGTAACTCCTCTGGAGTTGCAGGCGTACATAGGCTACGGAGACCGCTTACCATCAGGTGAGCCGTATGCTTGTTTGCCACCGACGTAGTATAAATATATATATATATAATAAGTGTTCATTTCGTAAAATCCGGCAGACCAGAATGGAGATTAAAGATTGAAGAACCGATAGACGTTTGTCTTATAATTCTATCTATAGTGCAAATGTAGGAGTAACGACTCAACTAGTCAAAAATCGACGGAAACCGCGGGGAATTGTGTGTAGTACACTTATAATTACCTATTCTGTACTCCGTTGTTCGGTTATATTGCGCTTTTAAATCGTCTATACCAGCCAGTTCCTTGCGTGCATCGTTTATCGTCTGCTCGATAATAAAACCAATCTTTTCCTTCATTGTATTATCCATTACTTTATTTATTTGGTCCGTGTCTGCGCCCTGTCTTCTCGCTTGAATCTGTTTCATTGAGCTCAAGGGTCTGAAAGGTTTGACTTTGTATCTCTGATAGAGTCGCGATCTGAGGTCCAAGCGATTGATATATTCTTTTGGTATGTCGATTAGTTTGATACCATTACTCTGGTATATTGTGATACATATTGCACCTGTAATATTAATTAATACGTTTTATTTTTATGTAAATGCATTCAAATAGAAGCTTCTCGATTAGTGAGTTATCAGATTGATATATCAGCATCAGAAGTAGCTTAAGCGCGTAATTATACAATACCTAGTTATTTGTTTTACACGAAGGGGAAAGTTGTTGTATTGCTCCTCGTGTTAATAATGCAACGAATGATACCCGAGAAAGCGAAAGATTCCAAAATTGATCAACGAGCGTAGCGAGTTGCGAGTTCTAAAAGTGGAAGAGTAGCGTTTCTAGGGTTTTTAAGGCACGACGGTTAAACAATCTTTGGTACAGAGCGAAAGACGACATTTTTCACCACACCAATGCAAGGAAAATACTAACTGTAAAACATTACAAATAAAACCAGAATAAATAAATATTAAATTATATTATAGGATACACAATAAGCTCAAGAAAGTTGTGTTGTGGGTACTTGGACAACGATATATATAATGTACAAATACTTAAATACATAGAAAACATCCATAACTCAGGAAGAAATATTTGTGCTCAACACACAAATAAATGCCCTTACGGGGGTTCGAACCCAGGACCATCGGCTTCATAGGCAAGATTATTACCCACTAGGCCAGACCGGTCGTCATACTATAGGACATTCTTACAAATTGACTAAGCCTCACACTAAGCTCAAGAAGGCTTGTGTTGTGGGTACTCAGACAACAATATTATATGTATATAATGTGCAAATTCTTAACAATTGGCTACTTGACAGTTTTTTGTAAATAATGTCAAACGATCATGATTTTCCTGAGGATCAAATGTCTATATAGGACTCATGGCATTTAAGCAACGCAAAGGTCAGAAATGAGAGTTAAAGTCTGACGCCCGCACTCGACGATTGAAACGCCTCTAACAAAATGACAATGTGATGTGACGTCACATTACATAGGTTTGTCCTAAATGTATGGAACATCAAGGAAATTGTCATTTTGACCCTGAAATATTGCGTTTTTGTGTATAGTTGTCATACAATTTATTTTTCAATAAAATGTAAGGAATCAAATGGATTCATTTTCTTTTCTATTTTTGAAAGACAGAAAAAAATCTTTTTTGAGACTTTGGAGCTTTGTATTTTTTTATAATCTCAATATATTTTTTTAAATTCCACTTTTTTATAAAGGATGGCTTATTTTCTATCCATTTAACAAAATTTTGTTATAATATTCAACATGTGTCAAGTACCCAATTGTTACAGTAAAGTTTATCTATTTTTTTTTTCATTTTCTTAAATACATAGAAAACACCAGGAACAAATAAATACCTGTGCTCATCACACAAATAAATGCCCTTACCAGGATTTGAACCCAGAACCATCGGCTTCATAGGCTGAATCACTACCGACAAGTCCAAACCGGTCTTTCGAATGGATGCTAAATAAAAGCGAATAGAGACTTTACGGGCTGGTGCGGTGAAAAAAAAACTAAAATCTCTTAAATGGGGAAGGACAGTGTAGTTGTTTTTAAGCACTTCATTGAGCTTCTTCTGCTGTGTGTATCTGCATAAAAATAAATTAAAATACTTACATACAAGGAATGCGATCGATTTCTTCATTTCCCCACTCGTTCAATATTACGGTGCTCATTGTCAAAGCATAATATTCAGCAATTATATATTAATGTGCATATTGTGTTGAAGAATTTAAGAGGACTCTTACATTCAATCATATAATATTATGTCCCACATGTGAATTGAGCTGTAAAAGTACACTTTATGAGCTCGTTTTGAGCTTAACGAGGGTGTGGGGTATTAGGGTCGGCAACGCGCATGTAACAACTCTTAGTATAGTCAAGTTAACGAAAAGTATGGAAGTAAGTCGTGTAGTCGTGCTTTTTTTGGATTCGTTAGATGGCGCAAGTAGATTATTTTCCCCGAGTTGCACCGTTTCTATTATGTACGGAAGACCGTTAAATTTTAGGTATAAACTATAAAGTGCCGTAATTTTGGAGTAAATTAAAAGCTATTGGGTTCAAGCTAAGTAGTGTATAGAGAACACCTTGGTGCATAGTATATCTTAATTAAAAAGATGTGCAATGTATGATACCCTAAAAAAATTGTTTTTTTCGATTGCGGCTCGAGGATAAGTCAGTCGGTTGGTGCAATCTCAAGTTAAGCTTTTTAAAGCATTATAAACATTCAGTTAACTTTGCACGCCTGGGCAAATTATGGAACATGTATTTTTAATTATTTTGTACATTGTGCTTCGGGGGAAATTAAGAGAGACGTGAAAATTTTAAAAACGGTACTTATCTAAAGACACTACATTTGCACTAAATAAAAAATAGATTTTTTTTACCGGAAGTTTGTTAAAAATTAAATAGAATTAATCGCAACGAACTGCAAGCGAAGGTGGTTGGCCGCACGCGGCGCGGGGCGCGCGGGGCGGGGAGATAGCGCAGCGCGCAGCTAGGGTTTGCAATATCCGACAATTTTTCGGATCCGGATTCATAGAAATAGGATATTAAGAACGACTGTCAAACTTCAAAAGTGCGACCAAAAATGAAATGCAAGTTTGTGCGTAAATTGTCTATGTGAGATCAAAAATAGTGATGTCATGTTGTATTAATAATCTATCGGTGTTTGACCGCTTTATCGACTACTTATTCAAATGTGTTTGATTGTATAAAAAAATGTTATACGAGTAGGTATGAAGGCGCTTCCCTTAGGGTCATATAGGGCCCAAAAGGTGCCTTTGATGAAACCAGCACCATATTTTAGTATGTTGTTAAGCATGTTATTTTGACAAAAAAAACCATCGGGAGACAGTTTCTAACGTGGTTAAGTCACCAGTTATGACGTCATCAAAATGGCCGGTGCCGTGTTCAGAATATTGCGTATACCACAGAAAGTATATCACATGTAAGCTTGTGTGGGGTGTCATAAAAAGCTAAATTAAATGCGCTACATTATCGTTTTTACATTTGACCTTGTAAGTACCATAGGTTGCGAGAAATTTTAAGTTTTATTTAAACATGACAGTGATGATGTTTGATTTGAAGACATGGACAGCCTCAAAAACACCCGACTGAAGTCCCGAAACGCGCCAGCGAAATCCTTTCATACCCATGACCCGACATGGAAGGCCAGTCAAGCTTGGATGAGGGACTGGGAAGCCCAGCAGCACAAAAATGCAGCAAACCCCTTCTTTGAGCTCAGCACACAGGAGCGGCCCAAAGGGTTTAAAGAAAGCCGCCAAATATGGTGCAGGCTTAACCGTCTGAGAACCGGTGTGGGCAACTGTGCGTACCTCTGGCACAAATGGGGGTGGAGCGAGTCGGCGGCGTGCGACTGTGGAGATCCGGAACAGACCATACATCATATAGTTTTTGATTGCCCCATCACTAGATACAACGGACCTGTCGAAGATTTTAAAGAACTGACAAAGGACGCGAGTGTATATCTGCAAAACTGTAAATTTTAATTTGATGTAATCATTATTGTAAAAACCAGTGTGTAAACGCCATACGATAAATAAATAATTTTCCCGAAAAAAAATCCGTTTTTTGTTTTCATCAACTTTACTAGTAACTTTACAGGAAAACATTGTATTAAGATATGAATGCTACATTAGTAAGCTATTAAATTCCATTAAAATTTTGAAAATCGGTTTATAAACAAGCAAATTACACTATTTTTGTTCCATACCGGATGACACCACCAAGAGTCGGATGGCTGTTTCAATACAATTTGCAAGGCAAATGATGTTTAAGTAAAGGTAACTTGCTGAACGATATTTATAGTAAAGTAATATTTTCGATAAAAGTATTATTATCAAAATTAAGAATACTGAGATCGTTTTATTGTAATTTACTCCGGATCTAGCTAATTAAAGTTACACACTAATTAAAAAAATTTTTTTTTACGTGATATTTTGTCCCAGAGCATGCACCTTCGCATGCGCAAAGCATAGTGTATTTAAATCCGTGTTTTACTCACCCACACCTTGTACAGCGTTCTTTGCACTTGCAAGACAATAGCTCCTTGCAGCTGAGACTAGCATCAGGAAGGGTTTTCTACAAAGAGGTGTACGCTGGTCCATCATTTTTCTTTCGCCAAGCCTAGTTGCAAGAATCTAGCATTTGTGGGTCGCTATTCAGGTAAATTGGTCCCAATGTGGGTCTGTTAAGCCCTTTTTATATGCTGTAAGAGAGCATCCTGTTGAAGGAATATACTCGATCGCTCTGTTTTTAGGGTTCCGTAGCCAAATGGCAAAAAACGGAACCATTATAGATTCGTCATGTCCGTCTGTCTGTCCGATTATTTCCTAAACAAGATCCTCCTCGCAGTATTTACATTACCTATTTGTGTCACTACTGGGTGTCACTACTATATGTAGGGTTTGCAATTAGAATATTGTGATATTCTAATTATTCGAATATCCACCAAAATAAATATCCGAATAAACGGATTTAGATAACACAGAAATAACAATACAATGATATTATCCCAACCAATTTTAAATGATTACTTGATTATTATAATAGCTAACATAATGTTATCTCTAAAACCGTACTTAATAAGGAGGATTTATATCTGGATTAGCTGGTGCATAGTTGGAAATACATCCAATGCCTCACCTCGTGTTCATTCGTCATGAAATACTAACTATGAAAGCAATACTTACTTACTTCACTGGATCAGTGACCCAAAAAGAATCTTGGCCTTTGACACAAGTACAACGTCACTCTGCTCTATTCTGCACCACTCCACGCTAGTTGGATACTCCGAGGGCGTTTTAGGGCTACATCGCTCCTATCTTCTCACAGCCCGATTCTCTCCCGTCCAGTCCAAGTGACCAAGTCTGCGAAGTCGTGCGGCTATAATCTCGCTAATTATATTGGGTGCCGCAACTAGCTACTCTAGCTCCCTATTTTTCCTACGCTTTCATCTTCTCTATCTTCATCTCTGATAGGTCCCTGAATATTCCGCCAGAATTTCGTCTTCTTAACTAAGAACTTGTTCTTTTTTTTCTGATTCAGAGTCCAAGTGTAATACTTACCGATGCCATTCATCAAAATATAATTATTGTCTTATAGACTTGAATCATGGACAGTCTACTGATCAGCTTGGATACTAGAACTCGGTGAAGCGCTGCTGAGCATCTTAGGGCATTTTGGATTCGAACATCTATCTCCTCTTAGTCCTCTTCCCGATTACTTTAGGTAGGTCTTTTCTTTTCGATCTGCGGTGGCAGCATGGTCCTATTGTTATCACTTGTCACTATGCCCTTCATGACAAATGATAAAGAGCCGACCATCTTAGCCCTATTCATTTGGAGACATTCTAGTGGTTGATTATCAGACCAATTTTCTCTCCTTCCTACTCTACTATCCTAGCCTTGGCCTCCAGGTCGCTTTTGTTTTGAGCCTATAGCCCCAAGTCATCAGGATATCCAATGATCTAATGTTTGCATTAAGCAACATTCGCATTCATTGTATAAAGTTACTGCGTGACATGATGTACTTATCAAAATCGATGTGCTGTTAGTATTTGAATTGCTTAAATATATGAAAATACTATATTTAAATGACAAAATTATTCATAAATTTCATTAGAAAATTGTTTCGGTTGTAGGTCAATAACCATATTTAACGGATCCGTAATATCCGGATCTTATGACCCGCTAGATCCGGATCTTATAGTTGACGGATATCCGGATATTTCGGATATCCGGATCTCAAACCCTACGCGCAGCGATTGTTCCGAGACAGTTTGTTTGACACTTTTGACGGGCAACGAGCACAAATCTTTCTTCTGGCATTAAAACGGAACTATTGTTTTAAACAATCATTGAGTGAACTAAGTAGTCTAACGTTTTCGTAAGTATATGGAAAAACGCGATTTTTCGAATTTAACAAACATTGAGCGTACCTGTATTTAATTTGTTGACTGTCTGTCTGCATACTCAGAAACCTTTTACGAGAGGTATGGGCATTGTGAATGTCATCTCGCTCTGTGTGGTAGGGCACAGCACAGCGGATGTCATTCCAGATCTAGAGCAGAGCCCAACTGGGGAAGTACCTCCACTTTACAGAAAATCGCAGTCAAATAACACTAGACCCTACTCATAGTGTTGTGTTCCTGCCGGTGAGTAAGGTTGCCAGAGCTCAACGAGGGGCGGGAGGGGGTTAGGGTCGGCAACGCGCATGTAACTCCTCTGGAGTTGCAGGCGTACATAGGCTACGGATACTGCTTACCATCAGGCGGGCCGTATGCTTGTTTGCCACCGACGTAGTATAAAAGAAAAAAAAAGCTCAATAAGGCTTGCGTTGGGGGTACTTAGACAACGATATATATAATATATAAATATTTATAAATACTTAAATACATAGAAAACACCCATGACTCAGGAACAAATATCCATGCTCATCACACGAATACATGCCCTTACCAGGATTTGAACCCGGGACCATCAGCTTCGTAGGCAGGGTCACTAACCACTAGGCCAAACCGGTCGTCAAGGTTATCCCGAGGGTCTACAGTATGGGGTTCTTTAAAAAAGGAGTGTACAGGTTTTTAAAGGGTCGGCAACGCGTATGTAACACCTCTGGAGTTGCCGGCGTCCATAGGCTACGGTGACTGATTACCATCAGGTGGGCCGTATGCTTGTTTGCCACCGACGTGGTATAAAAAAAGTACAGTCAGGTGCAAAAATATGTATCGAGAGAATCGTCTCATAAATATGGTACTACGGTCTCATTACACTGAAATGAGATGCTATGGGACATATTTTTGAGTAAGATGTGTACACCCATATTTTTATTTTACACTTGGCTGTACTTATGTCTAAATCTCATATTATGGAAATCCGTAATTTGGAATCTTTAATTACAAAGCTAGAAAAAAATCTTCCATTTCTTATGTTGATATTTAGGTAGGTACAGTCAGCGTCAAATACTTCGTAGCAATCAAAGTGGCCAAATAGTTCGGTACACCATACTAAATATATGGTGTACCAAACTATTTGGCTACTTTGACTGCTACGAAGTATTTGACGCTGACTGTACATACGTACATTATTGATTAAAAAAAATATTTGTGCCGATTCTGTATAAGCGCCCTTAAAACACTTATTAGGTACTAAAACAGGTTGTAAAATTTTAATCATCATCAAAGCGGATAGTAATAAAATGAGAAATTAAAAAAATACTACCAGTGGCGGTATCATGGTTCCATTTTTATCACTTGTCACTATATCCGTCACTTTCGCGCTTACATATTTGCTAGAACGTGACAGGCATGGTGACAAATGATAAAGAGCCGACCATCTTAGCCCTACTGCCTAGGTATTAATATTACTATAATACCTAGTAATTTCAGTTACATTGTAAACATGCATTCCATTTAAAAATATGAATTTAGGTCGGTAATAAGTAAAAAAACTCGGAATAAAATTCCTGGTGGACTGTATTTGGTCAAGTTATTCTAATCGTCTGCAACGCGTAACAATACAACGCAATTATGTTAGACATTAATTATTCTAAATCTAAAGAAACATTGTACAAAAGTAGAAAATAAAAATTATAACATTATGTTCACATGCGTTCAGAGTAATTTTTATGTCTTAATTATTTAAATAAATAGTTACTCTGATATTATTAAGAAAATTGATGTCCTATCCACCTTTATTCAAAAACATTTTTCACGCTAAATTACTCAGCTCCCTTCCATTATACGCCATAATATTTACCTACAACTACCCTCCTTATTAAAAAATCCTCAACCCAAAAACAATAGAAGTGAAACAATGCATCATGTATCAAACCACACATCTTATATAGTCACAAACATGCAATATCGTCAACGGTGGCGCTAGTGTGTAAGAAAAAAATGGAAAAAGTACAAAAAAATGATAGTTCCATATTTCGCCGCACGACATTTTAAGTTGGTACATTAAGTAAAGGGAGGTATATGACATCTCACCTTTTCCAGTCAGTGTTTGCATTTCCATGGCTCACTTTGCTCAAGCGAGTTGAACGCTCAGGCCAGCTAGTATAACATAGAAATATTTTTTTAAGTGCTGGGAAGATACGCTCTTTTGCTTCTACGGCTTTTTGTATCGTATGAACCCGGAAGGTATGGAACCCTCCATTATGGGTAGTCCGACACACACTTGGCCGGGTTTTTTAAAGATAGAGTCCTAAAATTGAATATTGTAGACTTTTCACTAGGGTTATCGCAAACGGATTCCCATTTTGGAGAATTTGGAGCAAACCGACCATATTGTACTGGAACTGAATTCTGAAACAAAAATGAATCCAAACTAAGTACTTCTGGCCGCGTAGCCAACGTGCACATCGTTCACGCTCCGTGGCGAACGAAACGCAACTGTCACAGTCGCACTAATATGGAATAGTGATACAGCAGCACAGCAATATAATTATGCACGAGGTCAATGTACGAAATTCTTCGATCTTAGCGTCCTTACTTTATAACCGCCTTACCTCGCTAAGCAATGGGAACACGAAGCCAGTAATTATTTGCCGCTGCACCTGCGAGGTAGTGCATTAGGTGATGACGTCACGCCTTGATCATGTCGCGTCTTATTAGAATGCTGGCAGAGAAAGGTAATGTTGAGGTGACTTTTTGTCATGCTCGGGGATCATGTAAAAATGAGTTATACATGTGTAACCTGTATCGGTCTATAAGTATACGATATACAGCGTGTATATTATTGATACGATCACATAATCAAAGGGCAGTTAGTCTAGGCTGTAATTAACACACTTTCATAGGTTTAATAAAAAAAGGACGACTTTTATTTTTTCATACAAAATATTCAGTAAGCAATGTATCACTACTTTGTTTTAACTCAAAAGTGATCATGATGTACGAAATACATTGTCGCTCGAAAAAAAATCAAAAATTAATTATGCTCTGGTAGTGTAGACTAAACTAAAAAAACTTTCAGAATTTTTTATAGCACTAAAACCTTCGTCTAGTTTAATTTTGAGGTTATATCAAAAATACACACCGTACTCGTACAATATTGGCCTTTGTTATTTTAAAAAGGTCTAATGAACACAATTATGTACAGGTGTTAACGATATGGTTGCAATTTTTTTCTATTCTTCACCTGAATAATATTTACTACCCCTTCCAAAAAAATAATCCTGTTATCTAAAGTGCAGCCTGCATAACGAGCTGTAGTTTAGATTTATTTATTTTTAGATGTAAAGTTTTTTCCCACCATTTTCTCCGTACAGCACAGCTTTAAGTCATTTTTGAAAAAATACCTCCTTCCTCCTTTACAATTTTGAGGAAAAAATATATGCGATTTTACAGCTTTTATGGCAAAGCACAGCTCGGACGCACACCGCGCCGCGCTACCAAGCTTGATAAAATATCAGTCTTCCTCCTAATTTTATTGTAAGTATATCAAAATCCCAGTCTTCTTCAATGAAAATATCCATTCCCAAACAATTCTCGTAAATCCCGAGAACGTCAAAATTACCCATAGCCAGTATTGCCAGTGGTTTCCATAAATAATAAATAGTTATTAAATTGTACATGCATAAATAAAAAAAAATAGAATTTAAGATTTTTCTCTAGTAAGTCCTTTGCGCTAATTAGATAATAAAAATTTAAATCGGTATTAAATATTATAACTAGGTTTAAGAAATTATAATATTTACCAACATTATAATTGAAATAAACAGATATTTAAACTTTTAATCATTAACTTCATGAATATCATGATAGCTGTTAAACTAACTCAAACTCGCATCCGCATGCATCCAAACAATAAAGCCATTGCATAACTCAAAACAAACCAAAAATGGAGCAATAGCCAAATCCTCATTCATCTAACGTGCCGTACCGTCCACACAACGAACACTTCTTAAACCTTATTACCAAACCATAAGGTCCATCGATGGTTAGTTGTTGCTGTTACATACGGAACTCCAATTTGCAGCGTTGCCGTATTGCATAAAACAATGGCGCACAATGGCGGGAGTTTTTGGCGTAACTGGACAATGGCGCCTAAACGTGGAATAGCCAGTTTGGGGATAGGGGCTGTGTACATGAGCGGATAAATTATTATTAATAGTTTTTAAAAAAATGCGCTGGTTTGGACATGTAATGAGGCGAAAGGATGACCATATGTCCAAAAGACTGATGAACATAGAAGAGGAAAAAAAAGGGCCTGGATGACCACCAATGACCTGGCTTTTTGAAGCCATAAAGAACGATATGCAAGAGAGAAACACAACAGAACAGACATCCCACAACCGTGTGATGTGGCGAAGGATTACTAAAAGGGCTGACCCCAAATAAACTGGGACAATAGCCAGGAAAATACCTATGTCTGAAACATGCGAAATATGGCGATGCATAGGGTCAAACGCAAATTTCATCCTGTACCTAACAATGTTGTGATTATTCCCAGGGCCGGATTTACGGGAGGGCAACCGGGGCTACTGCCCCGGGCCTCCACAAAAGAGGGGCCCCCCACAATAGAGAATTCGGTAAATTTACCATTTTATTTGGAAAAAATTTGGGGCCAGGGGGCCTCCACTCCTTTATTGCCCGAGGCCTCCAGACCTCTAAATCAGGCATTGATTATTCCGGTTTGCTCATGATATTTTCTTTCACTGAAAAGCGACGATCTTTGTATATAACAAAACATCGTCATAAATAAACATGAAAGATATCATTAATCATTAACATTCATTACCAACATGTTATAAGAAAATACTGAGCCAAATTTTGCGCTTTGAATACAAAAAGTCAATTACATGGACTTTGTTATCGTTTTCCCTCTTCTTTTATAGATATTGCTTTTGTGCTGTTTTTTTTTTGGTCTTTCGGTGTAGTAAAGCGCATTTGTTTCTGAGTCCTGTATAGTATCACAGTTTCAAAGGGACATTTTCAAATGTTCGTCTTACCGGTAATTATAAAAACATTCGTTCTTTATGTGTACACGGCACTATGTAGCATGCACCCGCCTAAATATTCCATATCGTACCCGCAACTACCTGATACTTTCGAAAACGGTTTCTATATTTATTACAAGCTTTTATTTAAATTGCCCTGTTAGTTACTTAGTGTGGTTCAAATCTTGGAAGCTAAATTTGACCCACTTCCCGATTTCCGATTGAGCTGAAAATTTGCATAGCCACATTTGTAAGTCCGGTGACAATGCAATATTATGGTACCATCTAGCAGATCTGATGATGGAGTCAGGAGGTGGCTGTAGTAAATCTGTGATGAAACAACGCAACCTAATTGTGTTTGGGGTTTTCCGAATTATCTCAATGAGTATTAGTTGCCTGTGGTAAAAAAGTACAGCCAGCGATAAAATCTTGTAATTATATTTAAAGGGCTATATGTACTGTAAAATTTTGTACGATACATGAGCGAATAGGCAATTCGCAACTCGTGTCGATTAAAAACACTCCTCGTGTAATTTATCCCCGCTCGTAGCGAATTTGCAATTTTTTGTAAACTTTTATCGTAATGTACTATATTGGGGCAACAAATTACATTTGTCACATGTTTAACACCTGTTATTTGTAAGATTGTGTTGTTTCAAATAAATAGTTTTCATTGTATTTTATTTCCCTATTAAACACTTTTGATACCATCAGGCTGCGGAGATGTAATGTATGATACTGCTCGTTGTGCGAGCCACAGAAATGGTCGGCACTTAAAGACTTATCTCCCTAATCCAAAAGTAGGGAGTGGGTATTTATTTTTGATGTAGGTAAATTTATCTAATGTCATCATTTATATCTTCTTCTTTTTGAATAAAAGGCCGGCGAAACATTAGTCCATGGAATTGGTACATTTTACCTAACATCAAATGAGATAGTTTTGTTTTTTTTTTATGTTGGTAGTGATGAAATGGTAATAACAAATCCAAGTTTTCGACCTCGAAAGCCCTTGGGATCATTGTAAAGTACATGAAAATCCATTCAATTCTAGGACTTTTTCAGTTTTTGTAAAAAAACCACCGATAACCGGAGTTACGGCAAATTCACTATGCAAACTTTCAAGAAGATGAAATTAGCAATTTATTGACAATATTGTCTTAATAGTCGTAGTAAGCCAAATCGTTTCTACGGCTTCTCAACAGTTTGCAAAATTTTGAACTAACTGTAACTGCAAAAAATAATGTACCAGCAGTTGTGGATGCAGGGAAGCAGGACTCAAATGCTCAGCTGTTTGCAACTACAGCAATGGTCAATTCTGCGAGAATATACCAGACCGGAGATGTGTGCCGACATTGAAAAATCATTCATTGATGATCCACCATCAGATGACGATTTCGACCTGCCTGATCAGGTTGACGAAGAAATGCTACCACAAAAGCTGGGTGCAAAAGAAGTGCTGTGGATTCAGAGGACAAGCGTGGTCCATCAAAGATATACAAGAGATGCGAGTTATAACAAGTTCCCTCACTGTACTGTATATTATAAACACAATGATCCGAAGGGCTTTCGAGGTGGAAAACTTGAATTTGTCATTACTATTTCATCACTAATAACATGTATAAAAACAGAACTACCTCATTTGATGTAAGGCAACACCTCTTTTTTGGCACGATTTCCATGTATTACATTAGGTATGCTTTGTATGAACATTCCGGCGAGATGATTTTTCGTATACATGGCGGTTGTTTCAGGCATAGTGTTAGAAAGTTGATTACGCTAACTAAAGCTCCACTAAACCTAACTGTAAACCTAAACCTAATACTACTACCTACGCCTTAGATACTAAACCTTCTACTATATTACAAATAGAATCTATCACGGAACTACCATACCAACTACCTAACACAGTGGTGGCTCTGTAATGTATTTTTAAGGGACCTGCGGTGTATTCCCATCAAAAAATTTTTTTTTTATAATAAAAATTTAAATTTTTACAATCAGATTACTTAGCATAATTTATATTTTCCCCGCCGGGCCCACATTGGAATAGGTGCTACGTGCTACATACAAATCATTCCCATCTCCGCTCATCTCCTGTATGGCGGTGGTCACGTGGGGCGGGCACAGACGGGAATACACCGGACCTGCAAGTATCAAAACTATTCACCCGCACTCCTTATTGTCATCGGACTTGGTCAGTTTCTTTCATCCGCGGATTCACCAATTGTGGCATTAAACAATAGGACCTCTTAGCTATACGTCCACTCCGAACTACAGACGATAAATTATACAAGAGATACTTTTTAAAGACAATGGACTTGCCCAGTGGTTTAACAATGGGGAGTTTTGGGAGAGAATAGGCACACCTTGTTTTTAAATGCTGAAATAAGTTAGCTTTTCAGAGGTAATGGAGATGCGGGTTTGGAAGAAAACCCTTTTGAATTGTTTTGATGGTAAAAAATGTTTGTTGTTACTTGCAGGTTTGTACGTATGTTTTGTATTTGGTGCTAAAGTGGAGCCATGAAAAAATGATTTTAGGGATATGGGAGTTTTCAGAAAATAGCAGTGATTAACGTGAGTTGTTAAGAAAAATTAATCGCTGTGAGTTTAACTTTATCAATTCACGCTAATTTGATACACCATTTTCTGATATATTTCCCATACAAACTCTACTTCGTATATTTTAAATTGAAATTAAATTAAATTTAATTACGCAATAATTTTAGGACAGCATTAAATATTTTAATGCAAATATTGCTGATTTCTTTAAAAAAACTGAATTCCGTTATTGATAATACTTACCTATTCGATTACGTATACGTACTCGAATGGTGCTAAAGTGGTCTGCCCTGACATGTAACTCTTTTAACTTGGCTGGACACGCTACCGCGTGTCTAGAACTGTTTCTATTTTCCTATTTCAATCTGAAAATATATCCCGTGAATATTGCTAATGATGTCTACAAGTATTTTCTTAAAATTTAAGTTAAAGTAGGTACCTATAAATTAATTTCTTAATTTATAGACATTAGAAATCCTATTCATTACAACATTTTCATTATTCAATCGATAGTCGTTTAATCAGAGTAGATTTTAATTAATTAAATTCATTCAATGCTAAAACATCACTTGCCATTCAATGCTTTGCAAACAAAGCTCAGTGTATTATTTTATAGACAAATCGAAACATGGCAAAATTCAATCCTTATATAACAAGATTATGTTCCTTAATTTTGAACTTTACAGCATAGTCATTAAGGTTTAAATTCAATTTGCATGGTTATACGGTTAGGACGTTTTGGTATTTGTATGGAATATAATAGGGGATGGAATGGGGCGTGGTCGTGGCTCGTCGCAAATATAATCAAGAATAGGAAAGAGAGTAGAGTAGATAGGCGTTTAATCATATTTATTTATTGTAGAAATTGAATTGTGAATTCCTATCTTACATAATATTTCTAAGGTTACGTAATTAAATACTTTGATGCAATTTTCTTGATGCAATTAGATTAAATTACGTTTTGACTCTTTTGAGATCCTCACGTTCCTACAATGTCCTCGCCTTCGGATCGGGTAACAATTTTACACGCGGCATGCAATTTCCTACTTTTCCTCCCTTGGGACACAAATAACTATTATATTTCACAGAAATCCAACTCGCATCGCTTGTTCATTTGCCGTGTATTTTTATCACAGATTAACCTAGCACTAGTTTCTTCTCCCGTCGATATGATATGACATCTACCATATTTTTTAGTTTAAAAGTCTATATACCTATCACAATATAGTTACAACGTCAAACGATATGTAATCCTCCATCATTCATATAAATAGGGTGAAGGTTGCAAAAAAAAAATGTAGTTAAGCATAGTCAAGGAGCTGTAATTAGTCTTAAGTTAATTGAATCCATTGTGTTGCGAAAATTAACCAAGTAAATCGTATTGTATTATATTTATTGTATTTAATTCATACACATATGGGTTTATAGCAAAAACTGCTTAGTTGTCGTAACACAATGGAGTCAATTACCTTAACACTAATTACAACTCCTTAACTTGTTTTTTGCAATTCACTCGTTATAAATGTTATGATGGTTTGGTAATTAATGTCAGTGCATTAAAAACCAAACCATTAATTTTGTGTGCAAAACGTAAAGTTGATAAACAAGATAAAATGGGGGTAATCTGTTGATATCAACTTTAGCCAGTCTTCGACAGCAAGGGAACAATACCTTCCTCGAAACATCGTAGGTAATTTCAAAACTTAATTATTCCTGCAAACTGACGTAAGTGGCGTATGGCACAAACGTATTCTCTTTTTCTGACTTCAGGAGCTGTATTTGATTGTTATATCTGTTGTAGACCTAATCTTTAATATGGAGTATTAGGTACTGCAATGTTCTGCCGCCAGTGCTGCAACTAGCACGTATCATAAACCATAGAGTAACTTATACATATTGTGCCTTAAACTGTATTTTGATAAGCTTTCATAGAAAATAAAATGTGCATCAAGGCGGTTTGTTTACAAAGGGCCTACCGGGAAACGCGAAAATCGAAATTAGTGATCTGCCTCTTTATATCGCTCAAATATGCAAGAGTAATAGAGAGGTTAGATAACAAAATTTTGATTTTCTTGTTTCGCGTTAGACCCTCAGATTGTGATGGATTGTGGTAGTGGCGCTCCCTACGCAGAGTTTCGTGTAATATTCCCTATTATTCGCGTGTAAGTCCCGTTTTTGTAAATAATGTAAGTGAATTATCGTCTCCACGCCACTGTAGTGCACTAATCAACGCTGTACTTCTGCACAGCCCTCTATCACAATGCTGCTATTACATTTGCTCAATAATTGCGCCGGCGCCGCCCCTTCAGGTAGCTATGAGGATTAAATTAATATTGCCTTTTGTGTTTCCTGTTTGATTAAATATGAATGGGATAAATGTTTTGACAATGGAATGGTTTTGGTTATGGTAAATTGTTGACCGATTATGATTAAAATATGAGATAAAGATTTACAACAATTTAAAGCAATGTTAGAGTGTTTCTTTTTGAGTGACTCGTCTAACTTGTTAAGGCATTGCAAACATTTAATTACTCTATTTATACGTATGTATTTTTTTTTGGCTATTGCATTAACTGCTTTTTAATTAGGTACTTATTAAATTTCTTGGTTAGTTGTTGTTGTGAAGAGTTGAAAAGTCTTATCTTAAGTTGATATCTTTAATCTTAATGATGTCTAGTAATTAAGGGTATGAGGTGATTCAATTCTACAGTAACCTCAATCAGACTCAAATTCAAATAATCCTCAAAACCAACTGCCCAAAATTCACCATCTTTCAGCCATAAAACCCTTTTAAACAAATTAAATGCAATAAAACACGCTGACCGCAACCCACTTCATTCGATGACTGTCCACCGTACTAATACACTTAATTATTAATCGACTTTATTCCTTTATAATAAGGTCTAAAAGTGGTTAGCAAAGTCCATCAGAGGGCCTACCGCGAACACCGAAGTTTGCAAATTGCGGACATCTTTCTCTGTCACTCTAATTACGCTTAAATTGGAGTAAAAGAGAAACATACCCGCAATTAGCGAATTTCGGTATTCATGGTAGGCCTTCAGTAATAGTACGAGCTAGGTAGATTTGCGGGCCCAATTCATTAACGGCTCTGATTAAAACCCAACAGGTGAGCTTCGGTAATGCCTTTACGGTAAGCAGGTAATATAATGACGGCTTGATTAAAACTCGTGCCGTTGGCTTACCAATTTAAAGGACATTTCATACAAGGTACAACTTGCTCGTTTAATTAAATTCTTAATATTATCATTATTTAGACGACCTATCTGGCCTACTGGGTAGTGATCCTACCTATGAAGCCGATGGTTCCGGCTTCAAATCCAGGTAAGGGCATTTATGTGTGTGATGAGCACAAATATTATTTGTTCCTGAGTCATGACTCAACACCCATGACCCATGGGTGTTTTCTATGTATTTATATATTATGTATACACATCGTTGTTTAAGTACCTACAAGTCCCATAACACAAGCTTTATTGAGCTTACTGTGGCATTTAGTCAGTTTGTGAAATAATGTTCTATAATATTTATTTATTTATTTCATTAATAACAGTTTTGAATGATTCACGGTTAGTTTCACTAGACTTACATCTACCGGGATATAAACCGTGATTATCCTTTATATTGTTTTTATTTCATCAAGTAGGCAAGCCAAACACGACGGATCGCTACTCTTTATCATCCTTTGATGGATTGATCATTATGTAAACACAATTGAATGCAAGAAACATAACTATTAAATAATTACCTACGAGTATCATACGTAAGAAGGATGTGTATATTATATGAGATTTATTGTGTACGATAATGAATATTTCTCTTCCAAATAATATGCTATCGTTCTTATGGAATATGATAAATTGACAATAGAGGTTTCATTCATGAATTTAAATTCTCCAATAAAATTTTGTACTTATTACAGTTTATTTTCCGTCAAGCAATAAATTAAACCCTTTTGCAATATAAATTGGAATTAATTAAGATAAATGAAGCGGAAGGAGATACCTTTGAGCTCGGGCTAAAACGCTTGAATTAGGAAAAGTGAGGTAAAAGTAATTACTCCGGATGAACCGGCTGATGTAAAGTAGTTTAGCTAGGAACTCCATGCTTTCCTGATAAAAAAAAGCATTTAAATACCTGTGAAAGTATATATTTGCCTTACACATTATGATGAACTTCATTGTTTATTTATTTATATAGATAATTTAAACAATCTATATTGACTAACTAAAATATAATATTACAAAATTAAAACTAAAATTAAACCTAGAAATAAAATAAAATCATCTACTATAAAATATACTTACCTACAAAAAAAAAGGAACCAAATACATAAATACCTTAAAACCACAACTGTAATCCAATACTACAATTATGACCCACAAGTTCAATACGTACTTAAAAAGTATATTTTTATGGTAGGTAAATTAGGAAAGGGGTGGGTAATTAACCGCAACCTGAAAATTGATCATTTCTACATTAAATGGGCAGGGCAGCTGTCGAGTTATCAAGTAAGATAATTTCAACAAAGTAAAGTTATTAAGTAAGTATGATAATTTCCAGTGGAAGCTAATATACATATGTGACCGAAATCGGCAAAACGTCCCACTTTGTCGCTTGCCATAAAGAGCCTTTTACAGGTTATTCGTATAAAGATACAAGCAAATCTCTTTCTGTCCTTATGGCAGGCGATAAAGTGGGACGTTTTGCCGATTTCGGTCACATATAGTAGATAGGGTCTTAGATCATTTAACCAACCGGAGTCGCGTTTAAGAGCTTACCCCCCTATCGAAAAACTGGCTTCTATCTGACATGGCTATTTGTACGTTAAGAACAAATACATTTGACGTGCCCCTCCCCCGCAAAAATCGGCAGACTGTTATGTACAGAAAATTACAGATAAGGCGTCTCCGGTTGGTTAAATGCTCTAAGACGCAGGTAGGTACCGCATTTCCCGACTTTGCCGGTGACGTAGTCACCCTGTGACCGATGATTTAATTAAAGGATTGGCTGTTGTCAGTGCTTTCTACGATAACCTGAAATACGAAAAACGAAAACGTTATATACGAAAAAGTGACCAAGGCCTCTAATGCCCAGGGCTGGGATCGAATTATTTCAGTGCCACCAACATATAAGTGTGCGCGCGACCGCGATTACGTACGGGCGTGCGTGTGAGGTGCACTCGAAGCGCGATTAAAAATGTCGTCATCTCAGACGGTTAAGTGCGCGAATTGCAATATTGTAATATGTGAACTATTAGCGTATGTTCAAAATAAAGCGGGTGTGATGGACAACGATAGTATGTTGAGGATCTGTTTATCTGCCTTCAACGAAAAGGAAATAAGTGAGGCGAAAAAAATGCTTTTCGAATCCATGAGTGATAAAACAAGAAGAAATATTGCGAGAAGAATGGAGGGTAAAACGCTTAGGGAGCTGGAGGACATTATGCTGGTATTTAATGAAGTGGAACGTGAGCTGTTGCCAATCTTTGTAGCCAGAGACCTGAATAGGCTACCAGCGGTTACTTTTGATTTTTTGGATGCATCGTCATTATTAAAAGATATAGTTAGGTTGAAACAGGAAGTACAGGATATAAAAAATACATATGCGACTAATAAGCAAGTGGAAGAACTAGAAAACAAATGGTCACAGGATAAATATGCATCTTTTTTGTACGGGCAGGCGAACGTTAATAAAAGAAGAGGTGCGTGCGTTTTAAATAGCGGGCCGATGGGATTCTTATCGCCGGGCGGCGGGTCAATGATCGGGCAAGATGGCAATGACCGCGGTGACTCGTCGTTCTTGAAAGCGCAAGCGGAGGCGCCCGCGCAAATTAACTGGCCGCAGCGAGATACGCCGTCCCGTTCGCGCGGGAGTAGCGAACGAGTACTATCTCCCTCACACGAGTTAACTAGACAGAATGCAGGTTCACCGGGCGCTACGGACGATTCTACGTCACAACAACGTTGCTTGGAGCGGGTACAGACGACCGTCATTAGTGGCAATAAGGTTGAAACTCGTTCGGTGCAGCCGGATGACAAGGTTGTTAACGAGTCAAGACAAGAGGTAAACACATTAGCTAGCGGTGCGGATGGAAACAGGTTATCTTTTGCGAATATGCTACAAAATGGGGTTGAATGGAAACAACCGAATAACGATAATGGTTGGGAGACGGTGCAACGTAAAAAACCAAAATATAAGTATATCGGAAATAAAGGCAAGGCCGAGTCGAGCTCAAACATGAGATTTAAAGCCGCGGAGGTCAAAGTGCCATTATTTATTTATAATGTACATAAAGATGTGTCAGAGGACGACATACGGGATTATTTATTGCAGAAAACCGGTGAAAATGTAGCCTTAGTAAAAATAAAAATGAGAAAACAGAAGGCCTATCACTCCTATAAACTATTCGTGGCGTCAGACAAATTAAGTATTTTCATGGATGACGCACTGTGGCCGGAGGGGGTTTACTACAGGCGGTTCATCTCTCTGAGGGATCGCGGAGAGGAGGCACTTAAGGAAAGCGGTGAGAATGGAAATATTATACAGAACGAACAATATGACAGATACACCCATTAGTCGCTTAATAAGTTTTAACTGTAAAAGTCTGAAGAGGTCGATAGAGGGTGTAAGGGATCTGTGCAAGGAAGGAGACATTGTGGCATTGCAGGAGACCTGGCTATTGCCGCACGACTTGCCGCTTCTCGGGACAATACATGAAGACTTCGCATATACGGGATCATCTGCAGTCGACACAGGGGCCGGTATACTTATAGGGCGGCCACACGGGGGAGTCGGGCTGCTATGGAGAAAGTCTGCGTTTTCGGAAGTCACCGTAGTCGAGTGTAAAAATGTGCGGTTAGTGGCAATAAAGGTGAAAGTGCGGGAGTCCACATTCCTAGTATTTAGTGTATATATGCCGGTAAATGAGCTTGAAAATGTGCCGCTGTTCACTGAATGCTTAGGCGAGATTAGTGCTATCAGCGAGGACAGCACGGACGTTGAGGCGATATATGTTTTAGGGGACTTTAATGCGCACCCTAAGGAACTTTTTTACCATGAATTGCTGCAGTTCTGCGAAACGCAGATGTGGAGTTGCGTGGATTTGGAAATGCTGGGCTCTGATTCGGGGACATTTACATTTACGAGTGAAGCGCACGGATGTAACAGGTGGTTGGACCACTGTGTTGTCACGGAGGCAGCGAGACAAACGGTTTGCAACGTGAGTGTGAAATATGACGCATATTGGTCGGACCACCTGCCGCTCATAATTGATTGTAAATTAAATAAGCTACAGATTAAATGTACTACTGGCAGGGTACGTAACGACGGGGTAATGTGGGGTGACAGGCAACCTTCGCAAATAGAAGTGTACCAAGCACTGTGCAACGAGAGCCTGAGAATGCTAGACTTTCCGACCGAGCTAACGTCATGTGCTGATAAATTATGTATGGAACGAAATCACTCGGTAATTTTAGATAAAATGTATGACGACATAATTGACACATTGACGGATGCGGCGAGAAAGTCTAGCAGGAAAGGGCACGCCAAGCGAAATGTCGTAGCGGGGTGGAACAAGTACGTCGCGGGCGCCCATAGACTCGCTAGAGAAAAGTTTATGGTGTGGATGTCGTTAAATAAACCTAAACAGGGACGAGTGTATGATGATATGTGTGATTCCAGGAGGGTCTTCAAGTCAAAATTAAAATGGTGTCAAGATAGGCAGGACCAAATTAAAGCCGACATCCTTGCCACTAAACGAGCAACAAATGACTTCAAAGCCTTCTGGAAAAGCACTAATAAGCTTAATGTGAGACCTAGTGTCCCTGGGAGTGTAGGGGGAGTTAGCGACAAGAAGGGCATCGCGAATAACTTCAAGCGAGTGTTTTCTATAGACCCAATCCTCCATAAACCTGTAAAAGCGGTGCTATGTGCTGAGTCCGTTATGGGTGAAAGTACCCTTAGTTTCTCAGCGAAGCAAGTTCAAAATGTGATTAAAAACATGCAAAGGGGTAAATCGCCGGGGCATGACGGGCTCAGCATAGAGCATCTCAAGTATGCGGGCATACACCTGCCACGGGTGCTGGCCATGTTCTACACGATGTGCTTAAGACACGCTTATCTCCCTAGGAAGCTAACTAGGACAGTTGTAGTGCCGCTGATAAAGAACAGAACGGGGGATTTGTCGGACATAGGAAACTACAGGCCCATCTCTCTGGCAACTGTTCTCGCCAAAGTACTTGATAGCCTTATTAATGAGCAGCTTTGTAGATACGTGAAGCTGCATGATGCACAATTCGGCTTCCGTCAGGGATTGTCTACCGAGACTGCAATATTGTGTGTTAAGAGGGCTATCAGGTACTATAAAGACAGGAATACACCCATATATGCGTGTTTTCTGGACCTGTCGAAAGCATTTGACCTGGTTGTGTACGACGTACTGTGGGACAAGTTAGCGAAAACGGGTATACCAAGGGAGTGCGTCGAACTGTTAAAGTACTGGTACGGCAGCCAGGTCAATTGCGTGAGATGGGCGGGAGAAGACTCAGACGAGTATAGTCTCAAATGTGGGGTTCGTCAGGGTGGACTAACATCTCCCATTCTGTTCAACCTCTACGTTAATGGGTTGATCGAGGAGCTCAGCAACACACATGTCGGATGTCATATAGAAAGAACGTGTTTCAACAACATCAGCTATGCAGACGACATGGTGTTGCTGGGTCCGTCGAGCGACTCGTTACGAAAACTCATCACTATATGCGAGGGGTATGCTGAGGAGCATGGTCTTAGGTATAACACTAGCAAGAGTGAGTTCGTCCTCTTTAAAGCCAAGAAATACAACCCAACAACAATACCTAAGATCATGCTTTGCGGTGTGCCCCTGAAGAGAGTGGAGAGGTTCAAATACCTGGGGCATATCCTTACAGAAGATCTGAAGGATGACCTAGACCTTGAGAGGGAGAGAAGGTCGATGGCGGTGCGTGGTAATATGATTGCCCGCAGATTTGCAAGGTGTAACGAACAAGTCAAAATGACGCTTTTTAAAGCATACTGTCAGACGTTCTACACCTGCAGTCTGTGGGTAAATTTTTACCCAAAGGGCATACAACGCACTGAGGGTCCAGTATAACAATGTGTTGAGGATGCTGTTGCGACTGCCCAAGCACTGTAGTGCATCTAGCATGTTTGCGGAAGCGCGAAGTGATGACTTTTTCGCAATCAGACGCAAGCGTGTTGGATCATTACTTAGGCGAGTGCGTTGCAGTGGCAATAGCCTCCTCAGGACATTGTCGGAAAGCCTAGACTGCCCTACAACAAAATACTGGGTCGAAGTCGCCATTGGAAGGGCCAAATAGGAAGTTTTTTTTTGTTTTTATTTGGTTTTTGTTTTTATTTTATGTGTTTTCTCAAACTAACATAGTTATTAAGTCTAGAGTATAAGTACTAACATAATATGGATCTTTGATCTGAAATAAATAATTTTTATTTTTATTTTTTATTTTATTTTATTTATATAGAATGCTAAGTTCGTGGTATAAGAGCACTGTCCCGACTAGTGCACGAAAGCAGTCACCCCCAGTCTTTACGACCGCTGCTTTAATTACCGGATTGGCCGTTTTTTCGCGCCGCACCAACGGATGCTATCTCTGGTAGTGAATTTGCATGCGAGTAGAGTCAGGAATGACCCGAAACACCAATGTATTTTGTTAAAAAAATTTGCCGCTGTGGCTCTAGCTGTTAAGATACAATTGTAAACCAAATAAACGATAAATAAACAATGAACATATTGAAAAAAGAAAACTTATCTATTCATCGAAATTAATTTGTATAATTTTCCTAGTCGGCAATTTGAATTATATAGTTTCTTCTTAACTTTATTGAATAAAGATTTACAAATACAAAATTACAAATTTCTTTATTTCATAATAACATACATTTTTGTGATGCAGGGGATGGAGCCGCCCGGTAAGCAAATAACGCTTGTATTTGGAGTAAAGTAGCGGACCAAATCTATTTCATTAACTCCAGAATCCTTTAAAATACTAGTCGGGATTATGAACAAAATATTTAAGCATAACTTATCAATTATCATCTAAATAAACTAAGTTTAATATAAATTACTATTTACATCCGATATTTGAACATATTTGGAAGAAAGATTATTACAACTATGTATGTATAGTTGTAAATAACATTTACTTTTCCTGCTAACAACTCTAAGAGTTTGTGTTACTTGCGTTCGTATCAAATTAGTTTGATCAAACGGAAGGTGTCCGACAACTGGCTTTTTCACGATCCGCTACATCCGCTGAAACTCTTTACAGGAATTTGTTTAGTTGCATTTAGAACCTATGTAATGACGAGGTACCTAAGTCTACCTCACGCTGAACATTTCAAACCAAACTAAAAATATAAAATTTCTGATAATATAAATAACATAGTCATTTGTTAATCCCACATCTATCTAGTGTAAACAAATTCGATTTCCAAACGTGACGTACGCGTTTGCGTTTAGTCTCATTTTGTATTGGATTTCGAAAGAGCGCGCCAAGCGGGACGTTTTGGAACCTCAAAATCCTATACAAAATGAGACTTAACGCAAACGCGTTCGTCACGTTATGATGTCGATCAAAGTTACACTAGCGGTACAGGCCAATTCTAGTTTTAATTATTATATCTGGTTCCAATATGATACTGGTATGATACTGATCTCTCAGTGTCAAAAGTTAAGTTTTTGGTTGAAGAAATGTCACCTTTGACACTGACAGATCAGTATCATATCAGACATAAACACGGACATAACACTAGAATTGGCCTGCAAGTCTAGCGACGACAAATAATACTTATGTGTGGATATTTCAAATTTGAAACCATAACACGGAAATAATATGAAATAAAAACTTTTTATAAAAAAAGGAGAACCGGTTTCAAAAAGGATATAATAAATTATTATCCTATTTAAGTATAAGTGGTACCACCATACGTTGGTTATGGTGGTGTTTATTTATTTACCTACACTTACATTAAATAAAAGAAGACGAGTACAGTAACAGTACTATAAAAAAATTACATTTGCAGCGCTGGCGGTACCTAATATAGGCATAAACAAAAAGACGAGAACCCTTTTGTGCGTTATCTACTTGCAGAATATCCCGGCGTACCTATTATTGTGCGCTCTTTAACAAACTGCATTCGAAATTAAAATTTTTCATTCCGCCCCCCTCTGTCCTCGGTCCTTGGCGCGCCGATTCGATGTCGTGTCGGAAGTCGATTCTTACGAAAGCGAGTATTTTTACCAGAAATGATTCTTATAGTTATGTAAGTAATGAAATTAATATCAAAATTCGATCAGGTCGATAAAAAACTTTTTATTTATGAATCTTTACATATTTTTTCGCATTTTTTTTGTAAAATAAATGATACCCATATTTTCAAGTATGTTCATTACTAACGCCCTGGGCTCCAAACAGCTACGATTTTTATAAGCGCGCGGTTGTATTATGCGATCTACCCAGCGTTGAACGCATGCGGAAGGTGGGGAAAATGACAATGCGTCCTCTGCGTCCACCGCGTAAAACAATATTCATTCATTCATCATCATTCAGGGTCATTAGATTATCTGATTTAAAATGGCATTTTTACCACATCCAATTGATCGCATGCGTTTAACGCTGCGTTGATCGCGTTAAACAAGCGCGCACTATATACCGTTCCTATTCCTACAGTTATAATTATGTAGAACGCACCTAAAACATTTAACTCTCAATTATTTCTATTGCCTTTCGACACATAAATTTTATCATTTGTAATATTAGTTAAATTCCTTAGGCATATTTAAAAAAATTGTGGTACGGAGTAGGCGGCCAGGAGCGAGATCACTTTTGATTATATTCCTCCCGCAACGTAATTGGGATATTTTGTTGGCGCAACAATGGGCTGCATATTCATTCGTTTTACCCATTATAATTTCTCTTCTCTGTGCGTATTGTAAAATATTTTAACTTGAATTGAGATGATATTATGATGATTAGGATTTTTTTCAACTTAGGAAGGTAATAAAATGTATGATCTCTTAGGTAGGTACTAAAACAGTAATCTTAGATGTTTTAATTTAACATAAAAACCAGTACCAGCCAAATTTCAAAACAACTAAAAACTGCTTTATTTGTATTACCTACGTTTTGGCCTACCTATTTAAAACATTTGGTTTGGTTAATTTAGTTTCTTCACAAATTATATAAAAGAACACAAAAGTAGTTACTATTCGTCGTAAAATATTCGTCGAATCTTTAACTTTAATAACCGAATTGAAATCGGTGATCGATACTCGTTACTCGTACCACTAATGCGCTTCGACAACTTTTAATAATACGAGTAAGTATATTAAAAATAATACTATGAGACAAATTAAAATGAACAGTTGTATATTAATTCGCTGAACCTATTTAAATATTTAATCACAAAATACACCAAAAATGTCTTAATATTTAAATTTTGACTTATAGAATAAATTAATGAAAAATATTTTTTTAATACTATTGTACCTAGATATATCTAGGTGGTAAGTGATGTGGTGGTGTTTATACTTGACTCTGCTTCTCGTACCGCCTTCCTCTTGCACCCCATATCAAGAATCAGCATCTGTATTCTTAGTACAACGCTAAAACGCCTTTGATAATAATGAAGATTGCACTGATTACAATTAGTGTCACAACAAGTGTATGGTATCTACTTTACAATTTTGTTTTTGGTATTCATGATCGCAAACGTATTCAGATCATAAATTTTGATATTCACCTTATTATATGCTTGTCAATTCTGTCATTGAATTTAATTCGTGTAGCTACCTCTGGCGTTAGTTATGAACGCTTAATGCCGTGCCACGATATGACCCGACCGGACCGGTACTGGTACGTTCGGTCCGTCTGCGTAATTTTTGTATCTCTTTTTTGTATAAGTTTGTCTACTGTGTGTAATTTATTTCTGTTTATTGTACATTTCTTTCCTTTTGTCTGTTACCTTCCATGATTATTTCTCACTTATATAAATATTATAGGACATTAGTACACAAATTGACTTAAGTCCCACAGTAAGCTCAATAAGGCTTGTGTTGAGGGTACTTAGACAACGATATATATAATATACAAATATTTAAAAATACTTAAATACATAGAAAACATCCATGACTCAGGAACAAATATCAATGATCATCACACAAATAAATGCCGTTACCAGGATTTGAACCCGGGACCATCGGCTTCGTAGGCAGAGTCACTACCCACTAGGCCAAACTGGTCGTCAATGGTGATGGCATCATCGGAAGATCAGCGCTGGAAGTCGCCAGCAACATGCTGAGATGCGGTCATTTCATGACAGTCTATTAATTCTCACTATGTTCTCTTTTATATATGTTTATTGACTGTTTGTGTGTTTACCAATTAATTCGAATACTTCCCGATTCGCCGGATTCCTGTTTCGTCGGATTCTTGTTTCGCCGGATTCTTGTTTCGTCGGAAATATTAATATACAATAAAATCAGAATCCGGCGAATCAGGAAGTATTCATTAATTCTATTCTATTTACAATGTGTATTTTTGATATAACCGCATACTTAAACTAGACGTAGGTTTTAGTGCTATAAAACGTTACTGAAAGTTTCTTTAAATTTATTATTGTTTATTGTATTTATTGTATACATGTACAGTACAGTAATGCATCAGGATACATGGTGTTAAATATAATTTCTTACGAATAGTACATGCTACCCTGTGAGGGCATTACAATGTCTTATTTCTATACTTATACCTATGTTATATTTTGTCCATCTTATGTTAATAATAATATTTATTATATATTATTGAATTACATACATTTAAATTTATTCTCATTTAGTACATCTAATAGTATTTGTAACATCTAATTGAATATGTCTAGTTAATTTAAATCTTTATCACTAAGAAATTCGTCTATACTATAGTAACATTTTTTAGTCAGTAGATTTACAAGTTTTGCCTTGAATATGCCGTCTTAAGGGGCTGTCAACACCCAATGTCCTTGAAATTGATGTTACTTAAACAGTTTTTTAAGAAAGACTATTTGTTTTAGTCAAGTATGAAAAATATATGTACATATTAATTATATTTCAAATACCGTGGTTGTACTCGATACATGATTGAACGAAATCGGCTCGATAGAAAATAATTGCAAAGGTCTTAAAATCACAATTTCAAAACATTTAAATCTAAACCGTTGACGAGTAAAATATTACACTAATAATCCACTTTTTTATTTAAATAAATTTCTTATTATTCCCTTACCCAGGCCCACTAACATGCGCTAGTGTGCTATCTCATTTACCCCGATACAAATAGACAGTGTGCGCGCTTTAGGTATTGACAGCCTCTTAAATGCGACGTTTTGAGTTAGCAAAGTATTGATAGGTACATTGTTTGCTGAATTGTTTTATATGGAAAAATTAAAGTCGTCTGATTTTTGTTAAACCTATGAAAGTGTGTTCATAAAGCCTAAATTAACTACCCTTTGGTTATGCGGTCGTACCAAAAATATACGCCGTATATCAGCTATGTGACGAGCTCCACACTACCAACGAGCAAGAAGTATATTAGGTACTACAGACAGTGTAGTTGTAGTTTCGCAAAGTATTACCGTGACACTGTTTATCAGACGCGAGGTGCGTGCCGCGACTCCGCAAGTAATCAGTCTTGCACCTTGTCAACCCTGACATACACCACATGGAAATGTCACCAAAATGTATTTTGCACCAAATCCACCTTATTTTATCCACAACTATCCCTCCCATTTTTATCGCCTGGCACCATGCCTGTCACGTTCTAACAAGTATGTAAGTGCGAAAGTGACAGCCATAGTGACAGGTGGTAAAAATGCAACCATGCTGCCACCGCAGCTATTAGAAAACCAGTTTGAATTTGGAATTTGTAGTACGAGAAGTCATTAAACAATTGACTGAGTTTTCTAATGCCTAATAACACCTAGCCACGATGACAATCGCATATCGACAAATGCCAAATGTATCGAGATAATAGATGCTACGAAAAGTCACGTGACTATTTCCATTCATTATCTAACCCATTCAGCGCTAATCAAAACACGTTGTCGTTTTGCCTCTGCGATTTTTGCATTTCTGCTGCATATATACCGGGAAAGCCATGTTATCGGCTACGACGTTGGGCTACGACCGTAGCTCAGCGGCGAATGTGTTAAGTTTAAAGCATTTTATGTCAATTATTGTCATTTAGGCTAGGCCTCGTAATATGTCTGGTGGAGCGTTTCGCTTAAATATTACAAAACTTGAGGCAAATTCAGACAAGCGGTATTAGGAAATTAATTCTGAGTTTTGCGCTACAAACAATATGCCGGCTACGCCGTAGCAATTCGTAGCACAACCTTCAATTTTACGGGGTAGTGTCAATTCCGACGTGCCTTTTCGGCACTTCCAGCAACCCTCCAATTAGTAACATCCCCAGCTGATTAAAAAAAAAATTAAGATTTAAACGACGTCTCTCTTTGTAGTGCAGTTGATGACGTCACTAACGACCTCGATAATGATAAACGATTTGCGATAAATGCGAAAGATCCCACAATTGTGTAATTTCCCACGTGGAAAGACCTTAAAAATTTCCGAAATATTTTTTTCTCAATTTTTTTCGGTCTTACAAAACCTTGGAGATTTACTATGGCGAAGTTTCCAATATAAAAAAAATCTTTTATACTTGTAAATTTTCAAGAACTTTCCGACAATTTTAGTGACCTTATGAAAACTTTTTTTACAGCTATGTACAGCTTGCACATCTAAAGTTGGCACTTCCAGCAACTCATCAATAAGCAACATCCCCAGCAGGTGACGTCTCACCTTGTAGTGCATTAGTTGATGACGTCACTAACGAGCTCGTCAGCCACAATGCCTCCATTGTGACGTGTGGTAATTCCTATAAAAGATTGGAGCCGCCATTTACACGAGGTGTAATGAGAAAGCTGTTGTTCTTTGTGTAATTGGAGGTGGGAATAATAACACCCTCTGCAGAAAAAATACGTTTGACGTTCTTTTTTGCTAACATATGTATTATGAGAATAACACTTAAGGTAATTTTTACTTTTTTTTTTGTAGTAATGATCTGAGGTTTTAAAAAGCTAAATATAAACATAAAGATGGTTATTTTTATCACTTTGATTGATAATCTGATTCTAAACGAGAAAAAACTATTGTGATATAATATAGATGTCGGTGGCCGATCGTAAGATCAGGCAGATCATAATGTAAATAAATAAATAAATAAAATAATATTACACAAATTGACTAAGTCCCACAATAAGCTCAATAAGTAAGGCTTGTGTTGAGGGTAGTTAGACAACGATATATATAATATATAAATATTTATGAATATTTAAATACATAGAAAACAACCATGTCTCAGGAACAAATATCGATGCTCATCACACGAATAAATGCCCTTACCAGGATTTGAACCCGGGACCATCAGCTTCGTAGGCAGGGTCACTACCCACTAGGCCAAACCGGTCGTCAAATGTCCCTGTGTAATGTTTTGACCGTAGTCACATTAAACCAATAGATACGTAGGATACCCTATTAGATAGGTATAGGTAGGATTCCCTAAGGGCAAACTGTCCAGGACTCGTCGTCAACTCAGGGAACCAGACAAAGATTTTCACGTTTCACGATATGTCTAGGAAAATCCCGATCTGCCTGCTCCTACGGTCGGCCGCCGACATAGATATCTAATGAAATAATTAAAATCTTAGAGGTGACAGTGGTAAAAGCTGGGTTGTCAAAATAGTAGGCAGATAAAAACAGTGGCAAAGCTTTCTTAGATCTTGTTCCCACTAGCCAGTCTATGTCAAAATGAAATGAATATCACAATTTTACGATAACTACATATGCTAAATGTAATTACTTGTGTTGTTTTGCCTAAAACTACGTGTAGGTAAAGTGGGTAGCAAATAATTTACAGAGTGGAATGGTTTGCGATCTAAAATATGTACTCGTATAAGTACATACACCGACGAAAGTAGAGTAACTTCTCATTACAAAGTAGAGTCCTCTTCCCGACAAACCCACCGAAAGCGAATAAATGTCGATGAAAGAATGAAATATATTACGTAAATGTGTTTCTTTTGTGCCGTTTGAGAGTATATTTAACTGTTCCGCCAGTACCGGACTTTTCATTTGCTCCTCCCCCACCCCCTATAAAATTATATGGAACAATCCACGTGCGGCCGCCGACTGTTCTCAAACTTTTGCACCTCCTTAGTATTTTGTGGATGAATGATGAATAAGTTTTGTTGTTTACCATTTCGTTTCTAATTAGAAGAAGGCACTTTGCTTACTGTTCTTAGATACGCTGGCGAGACTCAATTTGTTTTGATAGTTGTACAAGTTGTACAATTTCAGCGGTAGCTTCATAGGTAATAATTTTTTCAACAAATAATATTGTAAAACTAATTCAAAAAATGTTAAATTAACTTTATGAATCGACTGGTATTGGATAAATAATAAACCTAGTTCTCTGTAATCTTGAAACCCACAAAACAAAACCTTATTGTACGAAAAGTAATATTATGTAATATTGTAATATTCTGACTATTATGAAATATTATTACCAGTCATTCTCAAGAGCCGGTACCCCTTACGCACTTATTTATTTTGAAGTTGTCGTTACAAAACTAAAAAAAAATCTTTCAATGAAGGAAAAATAAAAGAAACCGTTTATTAAATTCAAATATGTGGACATATCAAAACTATCTTTGCTAAGTATAAGAAAAAAAATAGTTAAGGGAAATAGCTAGACTTCATTAATTACAATTCGGATCCAATCAACTTGCCTTCAATTCAAGGTTTGTGTTGCATCAAACCCAAATGTTGACAACCGCTGCTGTTCGACTGCGCACTCGGTAAAAATTACAAAATGAAAATTGCGGCCCGGCGCCGCTGAATACGTTAATATCGAATATTCAATACGTTTATATCAAAATATTGAATACATTTACGGAATATTGGATGAGTACTCTAAACGCGAGGCGAGCGATTCTGAATACTCTGGAGATTTGTTCGAAATGAGATATTCGCATTATATTAATATCTCGTGTTTTATTTTCTAAAGATCTTTAACTAATTTAAAAGATCTGCTACTACAGTTAGTCTTAAGATAAGAATTGTTAAGAATAAGAATTGTTTATTTAAAAGAAAAAATCTTATTAGCATTTATACAATATCCTGCGGCCCCACACTAGGCTATACCTGTCACGTAACAGCCAGAAAAGTGGGAAAAGAAAAGAGGGATTTTTATTTTGTTATTTTCAATCATTGTCGAGTCCCTTATTAGTTAAGCGCTGGTGGCCTAGCGGTAAGAGCCTGCAACTTTCCATCCGAAGGTTTCGGGTTCAAACCCCGGCTCGTACCAATGAGTTTTTCGGAACGTATGTACGAAATATGAATTAATATTAACCAGTCGCTTTTCGGTAAAGGAAAACATCATGTGGAAACCGGATTAATATCAATAAGGCCTAGCTTACCCTCTGAGTTGGAAGGTCAGATGGCTCGCATGGTCGCTTACGTAAAAACTAGTGCCTACAATTAGTTACCAAGCGGACCCCAGACTCCCATGAGCCGTGGTAAACATGCCGGGACAACGCGAGGAAGATGATGAACTGTCGAGTCACTTATAAAATATAAATATATATAGAAAACTGTCATATACGACAAAAACTACCATCAAATAACAAAATGTTTTTGTATTTTTTAATGACTTGAAACAGGCGATGGGGCTTGAATCGTGTATTTTTATTTATTTATAACTGTTATTTGTAATTGTAGAATCAGTTTAAGCAACCTTTTCTAATCAAATTCAAAGTTGTTTCAAATCAACATAATAATAAATACACGCATGCATCCTGTAACGGTGATATAGCCGTTTATATTATTTGTTTAGACACAATATGAGATTCTTGCTGTAGTACAATCCAAACGGGACATTACGAAAGAAACAGAATGCCTATTGAATTACTTACAGCTTCCGCGCAGCCACGTATGCAATCATTGTGCCGGCCGCTCGTTTTAATCAACTTGCACTGCACTCAATCAATTTGCGTATTCAATCATACTCAATCAATGCTTGGTGATTTGCTCTCAGTATGTGCGGACCTTATCTTTTGATGTTCGATGGATATTACGTAATGTACCCGTGTGAATTTATGATGTCATGTTTATTACATAGTATTATGCATAACAATGCTCACTGTAAAGCATCGGAATCCATGAATACTGAATCATATTTAAGATTTTAATTAATAAATATCACGTCAATATTATTTCAAATTTCGACATAGTCATTACGTCTAAGTCTAAAACACTCGAAACATATGTTTTATAAACATAAATTGAAAATACTAAAATATATGTCATATGATGAAAAATTACCAACCTCTCCAGTAGCCGACGCCCGATCTTTTAGATGTTTAACTAGCGACCCGCCCCGACTTTGCGCGGGTTGACAAATTATACACTTAAACCTTTCTCAAGATATAAGTGAAAACGGTATGAACATCCGTTCAGTAGGTTCCGAATTGATCGCGAACATACCTACATACAGACAGACGCGGCGGGGGACTTTGTTTTATAAGGTGTATTGACACTCTTAAGATAATTTGATTCGTTCCCTAGTTGAACACTTGTAATGTTTATGAATCTAATTAGTTATTATAGCGTTCATTTGATCAGCCTCCAAATCACTGCACCTATCCATATAAACTAAAGATACCAAGTACCTTAGATTATATCTTAATAAGAAAGTTAAGTTTTAGTTTATAGTTATATGTCAAGTTAAACTGCATTTAATTTTATTTATGTACCTACTTATTTCTAATAACTCTTCCTAAACATTTGCGTGATCATTTTGTATTATTCAAGATCAATTTCTCTTTGTCATTCATCGCTATCCCCTAATAAATCATTTACAACCACCGTTCCAATAACTCCACTGACGTCCAAATTACCCTCCAGACCCATTGAGAGCCGACAAATCAAATTCGTGATTAAAACTAACACACCACCCGTATAATGGTGTGTAATCACATCACGAGGGGTTATTCGGAAACGAATAACGAATGTTCTAATAAATTTAATACCAATTCATAGTGAGTACGAGCAGCCTGCCTGTAATATGCAAAAGTAACTGTCAGTCTGTCTTTTACATTTTCACATCTAAAAAACTGAAGTAATTGTGTTAACCTTGGTTAAATTGTACTTTGGAACGGAGAAATTTCAAAAAACTTTAAATCTTTTGTATAATACGATAGGCTATTTTACTTTTTCAAGTCAACTCCCCGAGGGAAGAGGGAATTGTATTCCAGCCACCTATTTATAATCAAATAGATGAATGAACGTTTTCTATGTTTCCCCACCGAGCACAATCATTGCTTTTAGTTCCCCGACTATGCACGTCATACATAGCCAAAACTTGTATAAATGCATATTTTTGCTCTTGACTTTTTGCTTTTGACTTAAGAAGTTATGGGAGCTGAGGTTTAAATATTTTAGGGCAATATATCCGTCTCGCTAACGGAAGCGGCTCCTAAAACTAGAGCGATAAGGACAACGCCAGTTTAGGCGAAAAATCCTGCGTAAAAATCTCAAAAAACGATGTTTCGTACTTAACTGTTTCCTTCTCTAGAACTGAAAAACTTCTCCAGAAATTATCTGCGTCGGACTGTTTTGCTTTTTAGGCTAATTGGTGTTAGTTTTGAATACCATGCTTCTCTTTGCGGCCTAGTATAGTAAATTAGGCCTTTTTTGCGAACATTTGAAGTGAACTAGCGCTTTGAAAAACAAAAAATATCAAAACAGAAGATATTCATAATCTGTGTTGAAAAAATCTTTTCTCTAGCTTGAAAAACCACGAAGAAAACAGTCGAGTACGTTTGTATGGAGAAAAAAATGACCACTCCTGTACCATTTACATTACCATGAGTCACTGACAGTGCCAAAACTGACATATACTTTATCGAGAACGTAATTTACTTTCTATACATCTCGCTCGCACTTCTATGTTTTTTTTTTTCGATATCATTCCGATACACCAAACACGCATTCGAGAATGCAGCCCTCGGTTCCGTAAGAGTGCAATCCCATTAGCGAGTGAACCCTAAAATTTTAATCTGTGGCACAACGGGCCGATCGTGATTGCAGCGCATATGCATAGTCTTTGGGGATCGTTTAGCTTGCACTGGCGGACAATGGAAGAGTACGTGCTACGAAAATAATGCTTGCTGGTTGGTGGATGGATTCACAATCCCATTTGTATTTTGAGGTTGTATGTCTCATAACTTAACTTGAGAATCAGTGTTTGTATCGTATTAGATTTTTAGTATTCTATACTAATTTATTAGCAAAACATACACACATACAGTTCAGTTAATAAGTTCGTTTTCCAGTGATTAAGTAGGTTAATTCAGGCAAATACAAATTAAGGCTGATACAGATTAAATTTTGTAGATGATCTGTTGATGCGTATTTGGAATTAGAAAAAACTGATCAGTCTGATACATATTTTTTTATAGCTTCGTATGTTTATTATTACTTCGTAATGCTCCAATATTTTTTTATTGCTTTTTGTATTGTTGGTACGAACCACTCTATTATAGGTACGACTGTCTCGTAAAATGTTTATAGAAATTTTTTGGAAGTTAATCACATATAACATTTTTTAATGTTAAAGTAATAAAAATACGGAAAATCTGATTTCTTCCATTATTTTTTAACTTCATTTAACCCAACCAAAAAAGTCTTCAAGTTATTCGACGCGAGAGGTAAAAATTCGTGTGCACCCTGTAAAATTGTCCCGCAGTGCATGCGCAGAATCGGCGAGGGACGAATTGTTTTCATATTAATAGCATGTCGACAAAGGCAAGAACACACTGTGAGCACGCTCCCTCGCCTCACAGCCATTTAATCAGGCATCATTGCTAACATGTCTCCACTAAGAGTATTTCACTACCGCCTTTTTGCTCAAAAAATTGATTAAAATTTGTTTTTTTCTTTAATATTTGTCAGCTTTTTAACTAGTTGCATCGTTTAAGGTTAATAATAAAATAATAATTCAGCCTATATCCGTCCCACTGCTGGGCACAGGCCTCCTCTCATGTGCGAGAGGGCTCGGGCTATAGTCCCCACGCTAGCCCACTGCGGATTGGGGACTTCACATACACCTTTGAATTTCTTCGCAGATGTATGCAGGTTTCCTCACGATGTTTTCCTTCACCGAAAAGCTAGTGGTAAATATCAAATGATATTTCGTACATAAGTTCCGAAAAACTCATTGGTACAAGCCAGGATTTGAACCCGCGACCTCCGGATTGAAAGTCGGACGTCATATCCACTCGGCCACCACCGCTTCGTTTAAGGTTACAGTTCTTTTTTTTATACCACGTCACTGGAAAACTAGCATACGGCCCGCCTGATGGTAAGCAGTCACCAATTAGGACGCCTGAAACTCCAGAGGTGTAAAACCTGTACAGTGTAAACTCCTTTTTTGAAGAACCCCATACTGTAGTCCCTCGAGAAAACCTCATATATTAAGTATTGTAATATTTAGTACCTAAGTGATTTTTTGGTTATGACTCAACCGAAATTAGGAAAATTAAGTACCTAACACGTTATGGCTATTGTTTTGTTTTTATAGACGTAAATATAGGTATATGGCAATTTTACATATTTAAGAACAAAAGTCGTAAGGCGTATAAACATTATGTATTGCATTAGCGTACAAATATTGAATATAATAGGTAATAAAGTTTATATAGAACCTTTGTCACCAACCCAACCTAAAAAGTTAAATAACGAGTATCTTGCAAAAACTGTCGAGCAAATGTCGCAGGCTTACATTTTGGGTGTCAGCCAATCAATTTGTACTAATTAACATGAAACCATTCATGGTTGTAGGCCTAGCACATGATTGGCGCGACAGTATCTCGCGGCGAAATAGACTACCCGTCCTTTTCTAACAATGTTAATAAAAGAGGGACGAGTAGTCTATTTCGCCGCGAGACACTGTCGCGCCAATCATGTGTAAGCCCGGCTAAAGTATTAAGGATCGAGATAGGAGAACACACCCATCGCTGATTAGTTTGGTAACATCTTAATGTCTATTTAAATAATAATATTAGTTCTAATCTTATAGTAGTTAACGTAGTTTTGTTCTTCAAATCTGGCTTCACCAGTCCCTAAAACAAACAAACCCTCAAGCTCAATCTTCCCAAAAGAGTAAACAACTTGGTACTAAAAGCAGAATCAAAATGGTTTACGCTACGTGCAGGTGCGCCCCCCTCCCTAGCGCTCCCCCCACTAGTTTCGTCGCGTCTGAAAATTAATTCCTCTACATAATCAGAACTTCCGTGCGCTGCTGAGTGTAGCTTCACTTCGGAATTTTGTTGACGAGTGGGAAGTTTCGCGAAAGGCCTATTAATTGGTTTGTGGATATGCTACGAAGTTTGCCATTTCACATGTTCTGCGGAAGTAATGAATACCGCCGTTACAGAAACAGATCAACATGTTATGCATGCTTAAGTAGATACTTGATGTGGTGGAGAAAATTGTGACAGATAGTTTAATAAATTATGTAAGCAAAGGCGACTAACCAAAGGAGATCTGCACGCTTTAGTACATGTGACTTATTTTACCTACCCACGTTACGTTCTATTTTTCTCTTTAATTTTAGTTTTAAATTCCCGTAATAACATTTTGTATTTAAAAACCATGAATAATTTTGTGTTAAATAGGTACTAGGATGCGTGTTTAAGGAAGAATTCGATGTAACAATTTTTCTTTGTGTTCCTTTCTCTTATAAAAAACACGTTTAGTATTTTAATATTTATTGCTGTTACTGATTTCTTAGCAATTTTACTATTTTGACATTACAGATAGCATAAAGTATATGTTCAACAGTTGTAGTCCGAAAGCCACAAACACCCTATATTTAAACACTACGAGTATATTTCTAATGGAATCGAACACCATTCTTCCGCAGCTCTCACCAACCACCCCATCGCCCCGCTGTAGCGAAGACAAAAAGGCCCAACGTCATAATTAAAAAAATCTCGTGCCTGCAAAGAAAAGGGGGAAGTGGCGTAAAACGAAAGCAAGACGGATGGGGCGCCACAGAGCCCCGGCAAAGACAATGTCGCCAAAGGAGGCGCTTTAATCATAAATATATCAAGCGGAGACGGGTAAGGCACGTGTACATGTACATGGGGTAAATATGTTTAATGAGGACGAGGTAAGGGCGGTGTGCACTAGGTAAGTACCTACATGATCATGATGTATGACATTTGGGTGATCGTCAGGAGGCCTCGGACTACACCCACACACACTCTAATCACCATACAAGAACAATAAATAAGTAAATAAATTGTTCACAATATACAAAGTATATCGGTGTTGATTGGTGCTTAGTACGTGTCAGTGCAGACTGGGATAATTTAAAAAAATATGAAAAAACCGGATAAATGCGAGTCGGATGTTTCTTGGGCCTTCAACGGCCGTATCTTTGTTTTACGTTAATTTAGAAGTTTGATTTTTTCACATGTGAGTAAATGGTCTGAAGACGCGGGTCCAAAACCTTCCACTCCGACTACTGGAAGAAAATCCTCGTTCTTATAAAATATTTCATCGATTTTAATTCAGTTACTTTGAAGTAATTAGTAACTTTGAATGAATATTGTCAGTCTTTGGCAGGCACTTAGTTGACCATCATTAGTTATCATTGTCACCATTTTTGCTTGCTAATAGAACTAAAACACACTATCTATGATATTTATTTACATACCATAGTACCTACTCATTGCTCCCCATTGTTATCCGCACATAACACGGTTAAAAAAACCCATTAGATATCACAAAGCTTTTAATTTGCCCCAAGGAATTAATAACGTATTCTCAATAGCTCCAGACGGTGTGTACCCGCGCTAGCACATGAGGAAGTTAAAAGGGGGTGTTAAAACAAAACGAATGAGCTCGGACAAAGGAAGGAAGCGCGCGAGGACTCCGGCCTTTTGACAAAGCAGGATCTAAACATGTTTGATTAATGCACGTCTGCGCTGCTGTATTGTTTTACTTTACAAATGATGCCTAATTGTTGTTTGGGTGACGATCGACGGTAGTCTGACAAAGCATTAGAATACCTACCTACATGGCTGATACATTTTTGACTAAATCAACTAATGTAGCTAAAGTAATTAGTTTTGCTTGGCATTTTCCGCAAATCGGCAACCATTGTAACTATTATGCGTGAAATACGAGGTAGCTAGAGTATTGTTTTATTTTATATTTTTTTACAAATGATGCCTAACGTTGGTTGAAGATCGACGGTAGCTCGAGAAAGCAGTGGGGTAGATATCAAGGTAGGTAAGTACCTATATGAATAGTTACATAACTATACATGTTTGACTCTGTTTTTATTTGATAGTTTATGCTATTTGCGCTAATTTACTCTACAAACAAAGTCGTCAGTATTGTATGGGCGGTGATCTACGGTAGTTTGAAAAAAAAATTGGGATATCTACATGAGTTATTGGTAATTACCTAAACTAAACGTATAGTTTTTCTTTACAAATGATGCCTTATTAGGGTTCCGTACCAAAAATTGATTTCTAAAGGAAAATGTAAAAACAATACTATTTATTGTTGTTTTACTTTACAAATTGTCGCTTCGGCGTTCGACGGTACTGCTTGCTGGTTGTAAAAAGAAATCAAATATGGAATTTTTAACTACTTATAGGATTTATACAAATGATGCCTAATTGTTGTTGGGGTGACAAACGACGGTATATTGATAAAGCTAGGATGCCTGAACATGTTTGTATAATGGATGTCTTCACTTGAATATTGTTTGTCGCGGATTCAAACCCCGGCTCCGGCGGCTCGTGTTTTTCGGAACTTATGTACGAATATCATTTGATATTTACCAGTCGCTTTTCGGTGAATGAAAACATCGTACGGCAACCGGACTAATCCCTATAAGGCCTAGTTTACCCTTTGGGTTGGAAGGTCAGATGGCACTGCCATTATGGCAGGCGCTTTCGTAGAAACTAGTGCCTACGCCAATTCTTGGGATTAGATGCCAAGTGGACCCCAGACTCCCATGAGCCGTGGCGAAATGCCGGAACAACGCGAGGAAGATGAGTTATCACTAAATTATGCTTAATAGATGTTTAGGCAATCAATACTTATAGGTAGGCTGCAAAAACAAAAATATTAATTAAATAGGTAGGTTATCAATCAATCAATCATATTCTTTCTTTTTATTTCAGACCAGGTCCATAATTATACATTAAAATCACAACATTCATATAATATTTAAAATTTAATATTAACATTTTATGTTTAATGAAATTTAATTGGTTATGGTTAATGAAATTTAATTATTGTACCATTACTTTCTGTAGAGGATTTCATGTTGACGGTCGCATATTGTCCTACATCACAAATTTAAAATTGAATGACTCTACTGAACTTTCTAAATATATCGTGGGTAACTTAGAAATCATAAAATAAACTTTATCAACTTTACACAAATCGTAATTTTTCACCGTCATGCGCAACCCTAGGCCAACATTGTTAACCACAGGGTTGTCGCCATCAGCTAATTAGCAGTTGATCAACGAACGTAGTTTGAAGCGCATTAGTCCGGCGCATTGTGTCGCCGGCAATAAGTAAACACTGTTACTCGTAGTTAGGGCTGCCAACACATTGTCACATATCTCCAATATAAACGCAATGTTTCTGCACATTATCACAGCAATCTTGTACAACGCTAGTCGATAGGTATACTTATACATTTAAGGACACCATGTTCCACCAAATCCAACGAATCACACATTGAAAAAGTAATAATAATAAATAATAATGATAAATAATAAATATTATAGGACATTCTTACACAGTTTGACCAAGTCCCACGGTAAGCTCAAGAAGGCTTGTTAAAAAGTAACTAATAAATAATGGGCATATACATATTCGTGATTGTTCATGATTACGGAGCGTCAACGATTGGCATCTTGTCTACGCACCCTAAACCTCAGTTACTCGGTGCGGGAGCAGATAAATTATGATTAAAAAAAATAAAAATAAAAATACTGAAAATTCGGTCAGTATCCTTATCAGGAATCCCACGAATATTCGCATCCGCATTCGTATATACGAATAATCGTATCATTTTAAAGATTCGCTTCGACATTTTGTATTCGCATCAAATGAAGCGAATATTTTGCGAATGCGAACGTGCGCAAGTTCTGCCTCGCCCGCGCCGATCGCTCTCGTCGACTCGGGCATGGGCAGGACGTGCAAACTGTTTTAAAGTAATGCAGTTTGACCAGTAAACAGCTGAGCATTTTATAACACTTCATAACAGGTTAGAAACTTCTGGCTTGAAAACAATAATTTAAATGTTAACATAAATAAAACTAAAATGATACAATTTCAGACACACCCAAGTAAACATATTGATTTAGAAATTAAGTAAGTACAACGGTTCAAAAATTGAAGAAGAAGATTCTGCATCATTCCTTGGAATAAACATTGATCACTTCTGTAATTGGAAGAGCTACATTGATAGCCTACGCACTAAATTGGATCGATTTGTTTATGTACTCTATCGTATTCGCAATGTGGTTTCGGAATCAGCCGCTCTTTCGGCATATCACGGCTATTTCATCCTTACTGAGATATGGTTTGATTATATAGGGGAACTCAGTCGATGCTGATATCATATTTAAAACACAAAAGAAATGTGTAAGGCCTCTATCTGGGGCTTGGCATTTAGATCACTACAGACCTTCATTTAGGCACAATAAGATTTTGACATTACCTGCAATGTACATCTTTGAAATATGTATTTTTGTCAAAAAGCACCCCACATGTTTTAAAACTATCACCATGAGGTCTCAAATAGGTACATATCGACATAATCTGTACGTGCCCAGGACAAACTTTTCAATGAGCAGAAAAACATACATTACATAGCAATACAAATATGTAATACTTTTACTGACGATTTTAAGGCCCTTCTAATAAAAATTTTCAAAAAACATTTACTCGACCACTTGATAGAGAGCTGTTATTATTCAATTGATGAGTTTTTGACATTATGTCGATTATAGGTTACAGATAAATTGTTTGATTATTAATACCGACAGTTTTATAATGATTATACTTTTTTATATTAGACAAATTGTAATCTTAAAATGATATTTGACAATTTAGGATTTTATTATTAATTATTATTAATTGTGTTTTTATTACTTTTCAATGTGACATTTTAATGTAAGTTTAACATTAGATAGTAATTTAAGAATATTTGTACGCCATGTATTATGGTAAATTAAGGTCTGGAAACAATATTACTTAACATTAATTTATACCCTTTTTTACACAAATAAACGATTCATTCATTCATTCAACATCCCGTTCTAAGATAACATATGTTTTATGTACTAATTGATTTTTTCTAATTAATAATGAAAATAAGAACTACATCCCTACCTAACATTCGTATTCGCATTCGGACATTCGCCTCCTGGACTCCTGGACATTCGGATTCGCATTAGCATTTGCGAATGTGAAGAATCCGACATTCGTGACATCCCTGATTCTTATCACACAGACACAAGAGGTTAATACGATATGATTTATCGCCATCACGTTGAAAGGACGAACGAATGTAAAACTCGTTCAAATAAACGCTAATCGCCCAAAAAAATCGCCAACCCTACGTAGGTATGGGAGAAACAGGGGAGGTATTTTCCACCGGATTGCGCGCGCTTATAAATGCTATTTTAACGCAGAAAAAAGATTAATTAACTAATTGAGCTTTCACGTACTCTCGGGAGAGCTGCAGTTGGTCGGAGTTGGAGTTTTGGACGGTTAATGTAAGGGTTTGGTTTTGAGCTGTTTTGTGATTTATCAGAATTTTAAGATGTGGAGACAATAACGTAATATGATTTGTTTTGTACCTACGTTCGTTTCAGTTTTAAATATTTTGTCTGTGGAAATTTTAAATACATATCCTACCTACTCGTATATATCCATTCTAGACACAGGATTGTATTGTATGGCTTTTCACCACACCAGCTAGTAAAGGCTCTCTTAATACTTCAAAAACTGATGAGATATTGCATTTATCCACAAGAGTGGCAAAATAATTAGATGAAAATTTTGAGTTGTTTTCTCATTTTGGCTTATATATAGGTGCTAATTTTGAATGATAAATATTTAATAGAGTTCATTGGGATTTGATTTTTAATGTTTTACAGTTAGTATTTTCCCCGCGTTGGTGTGTTGAAAAATGTCGTATTTCACTCGGTGGCGAAGTTTGTTTAACCGCCATGCTTTGAAACCCTCGCAACGCTCAAGATTCTATTTTCGAACACTCGCTACGCTCGGGGTTCAATTTTAGAATCTTTCACTTGCTCGGGTATCAATATTAGCACGAAGGGTTAAACAACAACTTTTCCCCCTTGTAAAGCAATTACTTAACTATTGTGCTTGTAAATTCCGCTGTGAGATCTGATCTGTTTAAATTTTTGGGAAAGAAAACCTTATGCAATGTTTTCAGTGTTTCGGTTGCTGGCTGCCAGTACTTTCTCGGATCGCTCCGCCAGACTTGCGAAGAAAAGAAGCCCTGTTGCGAGAAGTAGCAAAGATCCAGAAAAACCCTGCCCTCCCAATCCACGTGGAGTTTCTGGAGCCAGCAAGTCGTCGTTTAAGATCTAGGAATGCTTCCTACAGTATCTCCAAAGGTCTTCTCGTCAGTTGCTTCAACCTGAAGCGTGAGTGGACACAGTCGTGGAACTCATTGATGGCGGGAAAGTTGGGCTCTGGGATCATTCCAGGTACCATTATTAAAGGGTCTGACCTACCAAGACGGCACTGGTTAACTTGAACAGACTTCGCACTGGCCACGGCCGCTGTGCTCATTACAAACACCGGTGTGGATGGGTGGAATCCCCGGCCTGCAATTGTGGAGAGGCTGCCCAAACAATCCAGCACATTATCGAGGAGTGTCCCATAACGCGTTATGCCAATGGACCTCCTGAAGACCTGATCACCCTTAGCGACGAGGCCATCAAGTGGCTGACTGCCCTAAATCTACATCTATAGCTGTCTGTATTCATTTTAAAAATATGCCATACGATTAAATAAATAAAAGTGTTTCGGTTTTCAATAATCGAGCATTTCTATATAACTAAACTCAATGGGTTTATGTTAAGCCCCATTTAGTAGAGGAGGAAGGTTTAGTTCAGGAACTTAAATGCGATTATCGTTATATATTGCAATACTTGGTTAACCGACTGAATGCGTTGTACCTACTCTGTAATAAACTTCTTCTTCTTCCTCGCGTTGCCCGGCATTTTGCCACGGCTCATGGGAGCCTCCCGAGAATTGGCATAGGTACTAGTTTTTACGAAAGCTACTGCCATCCAACCTTCCAACCCAGAGGGTAAACTAGGCCTTATTGGGATAAGTCCGGTTTCCTCACGATGTTTTCCTTCACCGAAAACCTACTCTGTAGTAAACAATGTATCGAAATATTGCATGTACGGTCTTCAACCAACGTTTTCAGCTCCCCCGGCTGACGCCATAATATAACTCCGATACGGAAGCCATCATCCGAATTGCTTAAATTATTTAGACCGGCTTATTTTGACGACCTGTCTGGCCTAGTGGGTTCAAATCCTGGTAAGGGCGTTTATTCGTGTGATGAGTACGGATATTTGTTCCTGGGTCCTGGATGTTTCCTATGTATTTTATTGATTTGTCTGTCGCTGACACCGACGACCGAGCTCCTTCACACGTAACTAACTACACACAAAAATGACACCTATATTTTTGTGAACTGATGTAACAGCATAATATGACGATTCGTCCGAAAGTCCAAATTTAACTACATAATTAGTAAGTAAAACCATACAGTGCTTCTGATTTAATAAATATTTGCAGTTTTCATAATTAACCCGCTTTCAAAGTGCACATCATCTCCATTTTAAAGAAAAAAGAAAGCTCCAAAACAACATACTGCAGCAATGAGCCAGCAAATACATAATGTACAAGAATAAAAGTTAGGTAGACATAATAAATAACATAGCGCAACTATCTGGCTGCGGCAACTAAAACAATATGACTGGAGCCTAATTAGCGTAGCGCCACGGCGGGGTAGGGTGACCATCATGCGTCTTTCGCGAAGAATATTCTGTAAATTAGGAAAACTCTGTGTGAGGATCATAGGCTCAAACATATTAAGTCTATAGGAGTCATACATATTTTAGGAAAGATTTCTATTGTGCATAATACAATATTTAGTATATTTTCCCCATTCCTTTTTGTTGTAATACATGTTTATCCTATAAACTATTATTATTTATTATTTAAACTTTATTGCACATAAAAAAGAGTACAACAGGCGGACTTAATACCAATAGGCATTCTCTACTAGTCAACCATAAGGCAAAACAGAGAAACTTCAAGGTGGGTGCAGTGAGAATTAAACAAAAAAACCGTGACTTTTGAGCGAAATAAAATTTCTAAATAAATACTATAGTATGTTTCATTATACCTTATGACTATGAGTGCACAAATATATACATATATATGTATAAACAAGGATAGATACATATACATAAAATTGCACGTGCGTTATGGGTTACTTACCGACTAAACTATGCATGTATTTATATCCTTTGTCTTTCTTGTACCTTGTTCTACATTTTGCTGCATTTGTCTCCCTCTTTTCACTCTCTCCTCTCATCTACTCAAAGGTTAACTGGAAGAGATCCCTCAAAGGGATAAGCCTTTGTACTTGTTACTAATTGTCTGTTACTTTTAATATGTATTTTTGTACAATAAAGAGTTTACTACTACTACTACAATAAAATTAACGAGTCATAAATCTTAAATACTGAAAAAATGTATCTCGCGGACAGATGCGAACGACTCAAGCATAAGTACCTAGCTAGAATAAAATATGTTTGACTCTCTGATTTTAATGCTATGCCTGTGTTGACACATTTATCAGACACATTCTGAGCACAAAATTATAGGCGTTGAGTGTGAAAATATACGTAGCTTGTTAACCATCGTAACTTAATGGAATGAACCAATTGAACTTGAATGTTTCTATGAGAATGTAAAGTTTGGTCACCCTTCAGAGGGTGGTGGGAGATATTCATTAAAATGTTTGCGGAACTCGTTTAGCCGTCGCGGACAACGGGACACTTGGCGCGTCCCACTGATTATTAATAATTTAAAATGAAACAGTTATTATTTAAATTACCAGCATTTTCAGAATAACTAAATAAAATTCTTCAGTGATTAAAGAGTTGAACAAAAGAGCAGTCCGGGAATCCTAATTCATTACATCAAAGGCTTATTGTAAATACTTTTCCTACTCCTCTACTGTTATCTGTCATTTATGCATTCATTAACACGAATATAAGAACATACATAAAAGATTTCAAGAAAAGTCTATATTGTCTATTCCTCATAAAAGCTCTTGTGCTTTTATACGCTATAACATTACTGCGATTAATGGCTACCAACCTAACAAAACCAAAACGAATTCGGTTTTAAACTAAGTGCATTGATGCCAACTTACAAAATATTCATTTGGTTGCATAGTAAAAATAATTACTTCATAAGTCAGAAACACGCATGTGACACCCATAATATAGCAACACCCATAGACTACGAAGACCGCTTAGCGTTGCTTGTTAGTCTCCGTAGGCTACGGTGGCCAAAATTGAGAAAAAACTGTCCAAAAAATTAATTAAGCAAGTAGCAAGTACCAGGGCCTCATGAGTTACGAGGAGGTGTCGCCGACCGGCCGGCCGCGGCCCGGGGCGGGCCGGGCGCGTAACAAGGTATATGCTCGCGCGTCTTGGCTATATACTTTTGCTGTAATTTGTTTACCTAAATTAAGATTTATTTTTGTTGACTCGTAGGAAAAATATTGTATGCAACGTTGTATAAGTAGGTCAAAAAATTCTCGTGGCGTATTCCTTTACAATGTTCGCCTACGCCTTCGGCTCCGGCTCACATTGTAACTCACGCCACTCGCCTTTTTTGACCCTTCTTATACAACTGATGCATAAAATACTATTACGTAGTTGACATCATATGGTACTCCATAGGGTTAAGTGATTAGAAGAAATGTTTTCGGTATACGTATGATTTAAGGACAATCCGGCATTCGTTTTTGACAGCTCATCGCTTAGCTATTTTTCGCCTTATCACAAATATTACAATAATTTTACAATTTGTACAGTATAGGTATGACAACATAATAGGGTATTTGACTGTATTTAAAATAAATTATTTCACACCATGCACGAAATAAAGCACCACAACTATAGAAGGTGGAGATAAGGAATGGAATCTCCGTGTACCAAAAAGTGTCATCAAAAAACCTTAAATAAGTGGCGCTACAATACCTAGAATACTTGAAAAAAAAAACAAATCATAGACAGCGCACTTCACTCCGTCAATAACGCCTAGGTTCTTAGCTACTCTAGCGGTACTCTGGAGAGATTTGGAACTATTATTTATAGCTGACAGCTGGACACTTTTGCAACAGTTCTACCATAAGAGATTTCACTCCTTTTAATTCCATAACCACAACATTCATAGAGATACTATACCTTTGTCAGAACTATAAGAGTAGGTAGCTTGACCGTGACGTCATTTGCTAGTGTTTCATATAAATTCCATAGTAGCAAACATTTTGACATTTCGAAAAAAGAAACTGATTTAACTAGTAGTCAAATATTCGACATAGATGCGTAACTTTAGTAGACCGCTATGCCTTAGAGCTGTCAATATAACTATTTGAATTTTATACTTGTATCTTCGTAAGAACAAGCGGCTGTAGCACGGTCAATTTTTTATCACTTGTCACTATGCCTGTCACGTTCTAACAAGTATGTAAGTGTGAAAGTGATAGGCATAGTGACAAGTGACAAAAATGCTACCATACTACAGCCACAGGGCAATATTTTGTGCTTTTGAATTTGGACTCGAATTAAATTAGTGCTCGCACAAGTACACGATGATTTACTAGATTAAGTGACCATTTCCTCCAATGTATTACAACTTTCATGGATGAGCAACTTGTGGGCACCCTACACGCTGCAGGGAGATTTTATTCATTAGAATGTTAGCGGAACTTGGTTAAGCGCGGACAATGGGAAACACGGGTGATTGAGTACTGTGACCACTTTTTATGGTACATGTGAGGCTGTAATTTTCTTTAGCAGCATGTGTAACAGCGATGTGCAATAGGGGAATAATAGGGAGGTGTAAGTAATTTAATTTTTCATGAAAAAAAGTTGTCATAAATAAAATACCTGTTGAATTTCTCAACTCTAATATGAAAGGATTTTTTTCTCGATCCTTTAGGGGTGAGAGAGTTATTGCTATTATATTATTCAACTCATAATAAGTTTCAGTGACATTTCTAATATGAAACGTAATAAAATGGTCAGTATTTGTATGTATATAGAAAAAGTAATACTATAGGAAGGACCTTTAAAATTGAATTACCTAGTTGGAAAAACATTATGAACTTCAAATTCAAAATCTGAGTTTTATTTAAAATGTACAAGATATTCCACATTTTAATATAACTTAAACTAGAAAATTAATTGCCAAGCGCCGTAATGAAGCCTCCGCGCGCTTTCAATATCTCATTAACGCTCAGCGCAAAATTAACCGCATTTATATAAAATGTATTTACAGACAACTCCATAACTTAATCTACACCTATCAAATACTACCCCCGCGAAACGATGCTCCTATTGGGTCACCCACCCAACCCTTGAAGCTCTCGTCCAATCAGAACGCTTCATTTTAGCGCTAAGGGGTGGAGCTTTGGGGGTTTTCACGAGGAGATTTTTACGAATTCGAACAGTTGGGATCAGTTCTTGACCAACAGAGCAGTTTTAGAAATTCACAAAGCCTTACGTAGGAAGTTTAGAGGCGCAAAAGTTTAAAAAGTTGTCACCGTTTTGAACATCCCCTAACCATGCATCAAGCGGTTTAATTTTTTTAAAGTAGCGTTCGAAAACGTTAGTTTTCGTTTTGAAAATGGCGGGTCCGTACCTGTCTCCATTGCCTGGGGATTTGTTGACGGAATATATGTTTGGACGGCGTCGGCAGAGGCGGAACAGAACCACGTTTACGCCGCAGCAGCTGAGCGAGTTGGAGTCACTGTTCCAAAAGACACATTATCCTGACGTGTTCCTTAGAGAAGAGGTGGCGCTGAGGATCAGCCTGTCGGAGGCCAGGGTGCAGGTAGGTGGATCCGATACTTGTTTAATCATTTTGGTACGCTACGAACTATCGACACGTATTTGTATTTCCTACCTAAATAAGACCAATAAATAGTTCGCATCCGTCGCAAGTAGTATGGACTTTTCAATGTTATTGATTCAATAGACATTTATTGACAGAGGCAAACAAAAGGTAGGTTTGTTCAGATATGTACGTACAGTACCTACAAGTTATCGGCCATACATTAGATATTGAATTTTAGACCTTGGTCCAAATTAGGTTGGTATTTTTGCGAAAATTTGCTACTTGTTTTGAAATTAACAACCAAAAACTGTTGCGAATACAAAATTATTATGTTGTTTTATTAAAACAGTGTACATTAGGGTGCAGGCAATTATAATAATTATAATAATTCGTTAATATGTCATCATACTTCATCATCACACTTGAGTAAGGTGTTTTTATTCAAAGCATCAGCTATCATATTTTTAAATTACTATATTAAGTCATACGTACTGCTTATTTACGTCAGTAGTAAATATTTGTCAGTTTTTGTAACAAAATCATCGGTCGTCGTCGGTCGTTCCGTAGTCTATAAGGAATCCTTATAGTTTCACAATGTCCGTCTACCTGTCTGCGGCTTAGCTCACTGACCGTTAGTGCTAGAAGGCTGCAATTTGGCACTCCAACAAAGTGTTAAAATGAAACCTAGAAATATAATTATATTTGTAGCGTAACGTCAGAGGTAGCGAATCGGACTACGCGTCAAAAGTACCTACCATTCTCTAACAGTTTAACAAAAAGAGATATAGGTATCACTAGAAGTATGTATGTAGACTAAATAGATTGCAAAAGATACTTTGGAATGTGAACCATTGAGAAATAATTTATTTGGAAAAGTATTCCACGGTGGGAAATACTTTTGGTGCGTTGCTTCATCCGCTACTATTGATGCTGACTGTACCAAACCAAGTACACTAAGAGAGGGGATGATTCTGCCTACTGATGTGCAAGTTGCGGGAAATTTAAAAAAAAAGTTTAAAATTTATACAGAAATAAATGGAAACATTCATTATGGAAATGGAAAATTTCGATTCCCTTACAAAAATATTAGAAATTTCCGATTTTCTTCATGTGTAAATTTTGCAATTTTTGAAACTTTCCGACAGCACTTTCCATTGTACCTACTTCTACCCTATGGTGTGGAGAATCATTGAATCATTGGATTGGTATTTTAAAAATAATATAGATCTTGAAAACATTTTTATAAAGTAGATATTTTCCTACAAAAATGTGTTCCCCGCTCGATTGTGACGGATAGTTAACAGAATCCTACATACCGTGGCCTAACATGCTCTTAGTCTTTTTTTTTCATTAACTTCTATGACGTAATTTGCATTCCAATTTTCGCCACATCTAAAACAATAAATTACTCTCAGTAGATTATCTACAAAATTTTGTTATACAAAATGAATTAGATAAATTGTCTGCATTGAAAACATTGGTTATCTTTCGCCTAGCTTACAAATAGAATTGTATTCAAGGCACGATCACGACTAAGTGAAGGGTCGAACTGTAAAAAGATCAAAAGAACCCTTTGGACCCTTCGATTTGGCGCTCCGACGAGACGCTTCATATTTGATTAATAACATTAACTGTTATACAATTGCATAACTGTAAATCAGTTTCATTTGTAAATAAAATACTTAAATTGTTTATAAAAACAACGCAAAACACTTGTTGTCTGGTAGAGATCGCTTTTTAGTGATAAGACCGCCTGTTTCTTCTATTGAGGTGTGCGATAATAGTACATTACGATACAAGTGCGAAAAATAGGAAATTCGAAACGAGTGGCGATAAATTAAAACACGACCGAAGAGAGTGTTTTAAATCGACACGAGTTGCGAATTATCTATTCGCACATGTATCGTACAACGTTTTACAGTACATGTGGCCCTTTAAATACTATACTCTAGCGCTACTCTGGAGAGATTTGGAACTATTATTTATAGCTGACAGCTGGACACTTTTGCAACATTTCTACCATAAGAGATTTCACTCCTTTTAATTCCACACTCCATAGTCTTACGAATTTTCAATCTGACGGTTACGTGACCCCTGACGCGAGTTTCCCATTTTTTCCTCATCACAAAAAGTGCACAGCGCCGCTGAAGAAGTTTTCACTTCAAAAATAATACTTTCAATGTGTCTGGGTTAGCGTTGTTCATAACTATTTCAAAACAGTCAGACAGACGGACGGACAGAGTCGCACCATAAGGGTTCCTTTTGTACCTTTTTGGTACGGAACCCTAATTACAATATTTACAAAAAAAAAACTATTACACGTTAGGCCCTCTGGAATGAATTTCCTGGTTTTTTATGACGTTGGGAATCATTGCAAAACGTTCATTGCAAAGTACTTACGGATGTTCTGCCGGGTGGGGCGGTAATATTTAGGTATATATTAGGGAACTCTATACTAAGCATCGTTCCGACGGTGTTCATGGCTGGCGATTAGTTGCCAAATTTTGCCGATTAGTCGGCACCTTATAAGTGACAGACCAGGACAAAAAGAATTAAGCAGCCAATATTTACCAGCATATGTTTCATTCCTGTCTTACTCAAAATGAAAAGTTTTGTTTTGTTTGATGGGACAGGATAATAAAATAAAAGAAAGATAGAAGTTGAATGAGGACCAGCCTAGCCCAGTGATCCTGATGCCTATGAAGCTGATGGTCCTGGGTTCGAATCCCGGTAAAGGCATTTATTTGTGTGATGAGCACAGATACTTATTTGTTTTGGAGTCATGGGTTTTTTCTATAATTATATTCATGTATTTGTATATTATATCCCACCAAAAATATTTTCATGTAAAATGTTGCCGAAAGACGAAACCACAAGGCTCGCACTGTCAAAAAGTTAGCAGATCTCATGTAGAGCCAAGCTTCTAACTCTACAAGCCCTAACTTCACAAACTACACGTTAGTCAAAATATATGTGGCTTGGCGGTTTCCTTATATGAACTTAGGAACCTATGACAAAAAAGTAATGAATGGTGAATGAATTTTTCACCTTACGCCCATGTGACGGTAGCGAAACGGCCAAGCCACATATTTTTATATTTTTAACGTGTAGTTTGTGAAGTTAGATAAAATACTCGAGATTATGATAGGCCGATGGACGTACAGGGAAAACCTTTCAGCTAATATGATGAAATTGATGAATCGGGCAACGGAAGGAGCATAAGGATTGTTTTTGCATCCGAACTCAGGCGAAACTGTAATCTGTAGCCTTACACCACACAACTGCCTTAGCAGTGTAGAGCTGACATATTCGCTAACATCTTACTACGGTACGTAATTAAGTGTTTGCCCAAAAATTCCGTGGGAACAGTTCGAATGTCGATCACACGTCACACATGAACAATTTTGCACCAGTGGCAGAAATGTTGAAGATTTAAGTGATATTCTTTGAGTATATTTCTTACTTTGTCACTTGCTATCAATCCCTACTACGTACTAGATAGATGCCGAATACTACTTATGTCTTAGTATTATATCATATTTTTAGTTTATAATTTATAAAATTATAATTGTATAACTAGTAGTCTGTGAGTGTCAGGCTTTATATGTATAACAATAATCTTTCTACGACTATTATCTACTTCTACATACTAGGTTTGGACCCGGATACGTCCTTAAACTACGTCCAAAAGAGAGGTATGGGCATTGTGAATGTTATCTCGTTTTGTGTGGTAGGGCACAGCACAGCGGATGTCATTCCAGATCTAAAGTAGAGCCACTGGGGAAGTACCTCCACCTTACAGAAAACCGCAGCCAAATAACACTAGACCCTACTCATAGTGTTGTGTTCCTGCCTGCCTGCCTGGTGAGTAAGGGTTACCCTGGGTTTAGGGTCGGCAACGCGCATGTAACTCCTCTGGAGTTTCAAGCGTACATAGGCTACGGAGACTGCTAACCATCATGCGGGCCGTATGCTTGTTTGCCACCGACGTAGTATTTAAAAAAACATACTAGGTATGTTACTAATCACAGTTGATAAATTTTGTAATGTACACAGTATGGATAGGTAGTATGAATGTCTGAAATAGATTGATTGAATTGAATAATCTAAGTTGTACCTATACTTTTTTTGCAGGTGTGGTTCCAGAACCGTCGCGCGAAGTGGCGCAAGCAGGCGCGGCTGCAGCTGCTGCAGGACGCGTGGCGCATGCGCTGCCTCGGCCTGGGTACTCAGCTAGGTAGGGGCTGATTTTATAATTTCGAGCGCTCGATTGTGTCACTCAAAATTAATTGCTTAACTAAGAAATGGGCAATGGGGGTGGTAAGTGGTTGGTCACAGGGTTGATCAAGATGTAGTCATGGGTCAGTGGTCATTGGCCGAAGGGTGTGGTATTTCGGCGGTTTCGTGGGAATCTGCCGAATCCTACACCGGAACATGCCTACCTATGTTATCTAAATTACCTAATCAAAAATTCCTTTTCTAAGAAATGACTTTAATTAATTTTGTACCAATTATTAACTTGTCACTCAGAATCAAAACTAAAACAACTTATAAGCAAAGCAAGTACCAGCATCCTCGCTTGGAAAAATGTGGGGACTGCCACAAAAACCATGGTCATGGTTTCATAAAAATAGGATAAATAGCGAAGTCATCGTATCTGATTGCGTTACAAGGAATTTTATATGAAATTAAAAAAAAAACTTCGCACATAATTATGTCATAGTACGTTGATCAATATAAGCGGAGTCGCAATAAACGGATTCCACTGTAGGTACTTAATGTGTCTTTTTATCCCTTCACAGTTTTGACTCGTGTTAAACTGTTGTCATTATTCTGCATTTCTGAGTTTTGGGTTTCGTATTTCGAAAAAAAATATTCGTTCAACTATTTAACAAAAACTACCTAATTTTGCTGATTTATTAACAAAAATATTTTCCAGGTCACACCAAACCTCCAGACTCATCACCGGAAGGCCCCGACCCTCCCTCCGGCAAAGACTCGCCAGAGCCTCCCATTTCCATGGAAAACTCTGAAATGAAGTCGCCCCGACCGGAGCAATACCACCACAACACAAACATGACAGAACCCATGCCTCCCATGCCCCCAATTCATGATGTTCCACCACCAATGCCATATACAAATGACGAGAGACTACTTCAACAACCTACATTCCCATTTCCACCTCTCCTCATGCAACAGCCCCCACAAATGGAGAACGAAAACGTACCAACGGATCTTAGAATGTCGAAAAATTGCCCGTGCGCTACAGTTGATATGGACGAGCCTCAAAACCTAGCGTACAGACAGAGAACCGAGGCTAAAGAAAGCGAAAGTGACAGCGATACAGAAATCGATCTTACCTCTCATTCTTCCAGAGATGACGACTTGAGGGAATCTGAGAGACTCGCTAACAGAATAGCGACGAGTATTTTCAGAAGTGATACAGTGTTGCATGACCTGGTCCCAAATGATCTCAGCCTCGGAGTGAAAAATGCTAGTAATGATAGGAGTATTAGTAGGAGTAATTTGTAAATTATGTTTAGTTTTACTTTACAATTGTAATCCATGTTGAAATAGATAGGATTTAATAGAAACTGGGTAGTTATTGCTCCAGTAGTGTTTAAAACTGGGACAATAACTGTACGTGATAATGCAATAGTTATTTGAGGTTATTTACTAAAATACTGTTTGTAAATATCAACGTCAATTTAATTACTGCTTATAATAACACTGCTAAGTAGAAATGCCAAATAATTATGTATTTGTAATAGACTACTCCATGAATCTAGTCGAAATAATGAACTTATATCGAAGTAAAGTAGAAAATAGTAAACTGTAGCAAAAAGTATTTCGATATCGTGTTTAGCGATGACACTAAAATGGGGAGCTTAAAGTAAGCTACGATGATAATTATCTTGTTTCTTTATAACTTATAAGTAGCTAATAATTCTTACACTTAATCATATTTCACATTTATTTTATTTACATGTTAAATAACTACGATGTTGTACTATACTTACTTATTAAGATATGTTACTAACTTACTATACTTATTTGTTTAATTTTCTTTTGTTTTTCCATAGATGCAATAAAAGTACAAGATTGGCGTAAATCTTTATTTCATCTATCAGCAATATAAACAATATATCACAATTACTATAAAACTTTTCGTACATAAATTTGCTTATTAAATCTTTTGTCTTATTAATTAGAATCAGTCTGATGTCGACGTCTCTTATAAATTATTATGATAACAGTTAATTACTCTAAGTAATATACATAGATACAACATTTATTAATTATGAAATAAGTAAATGATTAAGCACCAACGTTATTAGACAAATTTACTGTCTATAATTCTACGAGGAATAGTCAAACTATTATTCATTATCATTACTTACTGCCAAATATCATATTGACAAAAATTGGACATTTTAGAATCAGTAGAATTCTACTTCCTAGTAGGTAAAAAACTCATATACTCCTTCAAATCACAGAGGATTTTAAATGCTGACATCAAAGAGTAAAGTAAGTATATAGGCTGACATATTCTCATAAAAGATCAAGATAAGTCGACGATTCTAAAAGCACTAACAGACGGGCGTGCCAGACCACGACCATGGTACGGTCCGACGCCTGTTCGATCGAGTGGACGGTGTTTCGTCGTACGTCCGTTAAGGACGCAGACGCAGCTAGGAGTGAAATCGAGAAAGAGATAGCCCATTGTTAGCACTATTACTTCCCCTGTCCACAGTATCCGTATTCCGTACAGATACAAAATAGTGAATGTCAATATTGTAAATATACAAAAAAAAAAATCAAATAGCAACTATGCACTTTATTTCGAATATATTTTAAGTCGAGAAAACATTTATGTTGCTATTTAATGTTTATTACATAATTCGTCATTTGTCAACCTAAACCTAAAACTCGATATTTACAAAGGTACTCAATTGAATAATTTTCTCCTACGTTTCTAATTGTGAGATAGAGAGTTAGAAAGAGACAAGTATTGCTATTTCAGCCTCATTGCATTTTCCGACATCTACTGATGACTGATATGATGGTGTAAGAAATATAGTTATTAAGGGAATTTCGCAATTGATGGTAGTGTGAAATCAATGTCGTATATGTAGGTATTCCATAGTATATGTATATTTAGCTCACAGAATAAACACAGTACAGTATACTGTGCCAAATATATGTACAGTCAGCTGCAGAGAGAGGTGACCCCCCTGCAGAAACTAATTGTATCTGTCTGCATCTGACTGTACATAGCACAGATATACCATATTTTGTCCTAGTACCTTGATTGGGAGTACAATTTGAACATGCCCTAACATTTTAGTAAAGTTGAGATTCGTGTACTTATTAAAGTAGGTAATTAATCTTAAATTTAAAATTCAACATTCAAAAACTGGAAGGGTAACTTCAATAAAACACTTTTCAACAGCATCATACATCATCTTTCATCAGCAGCAGCAACAATAGCAACATAGGTCTATAGATGTGGTAAAAAGCACCATCATGATTAGATTTTTTTTGTAACGTTTTTCGAGCAGGCAAAGTAGGGTATAAAAATGTACTATAAGCATCGTCCATCGTGTTGGCCGCACCAGGCCGGCGCCAGCGCGTCGGGCCGCAGGCCGCGCGCCGCGAGCCGCGCGCGCAGGCGCTGCAGGCGCGGCTCGGCGGCGCCGGCGCCGGCCGCCGGGTCCGCCCACAGCCGCTCGCCCACCGCCGCCGCTCTCGGCCAGATTCGGGTGTCTGCAATTAGAAAAGCTTACAGTAACCTGGACAAATACACGGAAACACCTATGAAACACGCTACAAACGAATGTGAGTCACGTATGACCGACAATAATATACAAAATACCTACATCTGAAAGCCGTTCTTCGAAAACGTCATCGCTATACGTCGCAGAATCATTGGAACATCATTCCCACGCCACGTTATTTTTAATTTCAACTACTTATTTATCCACTATAAATATCGACTTCAAAAGTTTTCATCCCGTACAATAGTTAGTAGCGAATTGAGTAACTAAGCGGGCCGGGTGTTCAAAATGAATAAAATTGTGTTATCCCTTATAAAGAACACTTTAGACATATCGCCGCTTAGCTACTTCTGCTACTGACTGTACCAAAACGGATAAATAATGCAAGCATTGTAAACAAATGATGACGTATCTTTTGAGCCTTATACTGCCATCTAACGGTTAGTACTGCAGTACTCTGAACTCACGCCATCTATGGACAAATGTGTTCACTTTTACGAATTGTGATGGACGACTTAATTCCGTTGGAGACCACAATTACGAAGAGTTCGTTTTAATGCATTTGATTTTAAACCTTAATGCTACAATAAGTAAGCCTATATTAAGCGATATTACAGCACTACATAACATTTAATGCCACGCCTATAGTGCGCGGTATAGTGAATCTTGTCGGAATGCACGAAAGTGGATATTGGTCTGTAGCAACTCGCGCGTCAGTTGACGTATTTGGCGGTCAAAGGGTTCACTAAAACTAATCGTGATTTGTGCTGTACCTGTATATAAATAAATAATACTTATACATTTTATCGAATCAAAGCCCTTAACTCACTAAGATACGGTTATCTTCTAACAAGGGGCTTTAAATGCAGGGCTTGATTCTACTCTATAAACGGAACTACTTTTATTATGAGATCTACCCCGAAATCGCGTTTTTTTGGGATTTTAAATCTTCTTGACTGATTAGATGTCGATATGTTCTATGACCCATTTAAAGCCCTATAAGGTGGGAGACATACTGTAGGTACATGATTAGCTACTTACCCAGAACATGTTTGTCGACATACTCCGTCCACATAGCGACTTCCCCGCCAAGGACACCAGTCTCACTACTGGGCAGCATATGCGCGTACATCCGACGCCAGTTGGCGAACTTGGTGGTGCCCCAGAAGCCGTGGTCCAAGTACCAAACGTTCTTGGGTACGGAGACCACTCGGTAACCGAGGCGGAGGAGTTGGATTAGCTGAGGGCTCTCTATTGGTTCCCAGACTTGGATGATATATCTGTAAATAAATAAATGTCGTTTGAGAACAGCACTTTTAATATAATGTAATGGCACCCTCTTCATTCGTTTCTCACTCAAATGTCGTAGTAGGTACATACAAAAAACCTTTTAGTAGCAGTTGTAGGTATCGACTATAATCAGAGAGAATTAAGCTGAATAAGCTAAAAACTTTTGTATCGAAAAGTAGCAACTACGTAATTATAACTTATAAGTATATATAGAAATAAGTTAGTACCAAACCCATTTCTAAATGGCTCGTAAATATTCAGAACAATGTTAAAATAATGCGTAGAGCCGTTAAGCCCATTAACACTCATTATTCTATCTTAACATGTTAATTACTCCATATGGCAGAGTTAAAACGGTTTCAACGAGTATGAGCTAATGAGTCTAAAATTAGCTTCACTCCAGGGTCACGGTGGTTCCATGTATTATACATACATAACTGAATAATAACAATACGCAATGTTATTCTTATTACGATTACAAAGCGCCATAACAAATGGTCATGCTCATTGAATTTTAGTGTGATTAGAATTTAGAGTCAAACCATGCTATGGCAACAATTTTGATGGCCAGATCGGTGCAAGTGTTATGTTAAACGTGAAACTTCTATGAAATTATGACATTTACTTAACACTTACACCGTCTGGGCTATCAAAATCGCTGCCAACTTACCTTGGTCTGACTCTACAGACATTGTATTTATCATTAAAATATAATTTCGTAATAAGTCAGGGCCTATTGTTTAAGTTAACATTGGTAAAAGGCACTAATTTGTAGAGCCTAGGAATGGAAAGGAACTCAGGCAGCCAAGCCAGAAAGACAGAAAATATGGTAATTGAATTGAATATCCCTCGATGTCTGTATCTCCCTTCGTTGGGTTGGTGAGTCCGGAAAAAAATTCTGGCTCTCTTTAACTGCTCGTCCCTCTTCTGTAGGAGACTTGGGCGTGAGACTAAACCCAGAGGCAAATGAACTCTCCCACTTTTATTAAAGCTTAATACAAAGAGACACAATATACAGGGCGTGGCTGTAGAACGTCGAAGCTCTGTTCAGAAACGGTAAAAAAAAGAATATGTGCCCTTACCTTTCCTTGTCCAAATATCTCTGAATCCTCTGCGGATTGGTGAGCTCGGAAGACCACAGCATGACTGGCTGTTTGTCTTCACCTGTAGCTTTTTTAAGCTGCTCGTCCCAAATTTGCAAGGCTTGGGCGTGGAACTCGGCCCAGAGGCGGATGAAACCATCTGCGTTTGTCTCGAAACCTTTATCCCTCATGTAGCTCACGATCTGTTCTGAGGAATTCCAACATCCGAAGTATACCTGGAATTTGAGATCTAAAGATGATATGTTTATTGGCATCTAGTTTTTAAAATCAAAAACAAAGAAAAGGTATATTTTAAAGATCAATAAAGAGTTTGCAGGGTGAGGAGATCAGACAATTACCTACTCTATTGTGAACAAGACGTTTCTCGTTCTCCACCACAGCTGCGACCGTGATTAAAACTACTAGCGGTATAGTCTTAATATCCCGAATACAGGAATGTATTTATCGTAGGACCAAAAGGGGCATGACGACAAGGGGGATTCAAGGGGTAGCGCAAGCCAAACTTAGGGCGGGTATGTGGTAAGGCCCAGGGCAACAAATCTTTAACTGTAACACCCCTCAGGAGTGTACATACGAAAACTAACCTCATCACCTCCCATGTGGAAGAGAGCAGGCCTAGGCAGCACTTCAGCGATGTCTCTATACAAGTCTTTGAGCACTCGGTACATCGCGGGGTTGGCTGGGTTGAGTTGCCCACAAGGCGGCTGGATGCAAAGCATTCGCCAATTCTTCTCGTTCACGCAGACGGCTAGGTCCCCGTGGCCGGCTTGCTGAAATGAATTTAACTTATTTTTATTAGTAACTACATTCTAATTATTTGACGAGACTTATTACTGTACCATAGTATAGTTTTAAAATTTGCTAAAATGGGATATGATAGAGCAGGGGTCACCAATTAGTATCGCTCGGGGTCTGTTTTAAGAAATGAAATGACCATCGCGGTCCGCACAACATTTTATAGAAAAAATATTTATTAAACAAATGTAATTACAGAAATAACAAAGGTATTTTTTTACATATCAATGAGAAAAATGAAATTTTTTGTTGCGGACTATCTGGACTATCTAAGCTAGTGACTTCGCCCGGCCGTTTTCAAATTGACGTCAACAAAGATAATGCGGGGGATATATTTTTATTTTAAATTACGTATTCTGTAGTGCAAAAGTTGCTGTGTTCTCGCGGTCCGCACAAAATGGGTCGGCGGTCCGGATGCGGACCGCGGTCCGCCATTTGGCGACCCCTGTGATAGAGCATAACAGAGGCCAATTCGACGTCCACTGACAACATAATAATATATGAATCATGTTATTTAGTTTTTATCACACTTGCTCGAAAAAGATCTTACTTCATGCAGGTGTACTGAAGGACAAACGCCTATATTGTTCCCGCGGGAGTTATGGATTGTGAAAAAAAGCTATAACTCCCTAGGGTTTGCGGCTGTCGGGAATTATCACCCTCGTATCCAAAATTTCACTTACCTCCCTCGTTGCACCATCGTGCGTCAATACATTTGCCCGCACCAATACATGTAAGAGTGAAATGAACGATAACTGAACGACATCAGTTAGATACATGTCATTCTGATATCAGTGTACGTTCGAATCGGCTTGTAACAAAGTCCTTTGCATGTACGGGAACAATTTAGGATGATCCTAATTTTTCTTTATCTTACTTTCCTATTAAAAAGTCTATTTTTTTCATAAGCCATCTAAATATGTCGGATGATCACTCGAGTGTGACTAGATATAAATATGGTAGGTAATAGTAACATACATAAATATCTCAGGTCACTGAGTTAACCTAAAGTGCGCTATAATACCTACAGTATTTTTAAACAAATTCCCCGAATTGAGACAGGAAACCGGACAAATGGCGACGGCTTGACTAATTCATTAATTCGGCTTTGAATTATACAGGAAACGAAATCTTTTGAACTTAGCAATCTTTGTTATGGTTTCCAACACATTCCATATTTTCACTTTTAAACAATCAACGCTTTCAATAAAACGCAACTCGTATAATTAGCACCTTAACAGTATCTCCGTTTATCTGGATAACTCAATCAAATCCAAACCTTATAGCGTATTGATAGGGTGGTATTTACCTTGCCCCACTGCCAGCCATTACCGGCGTGTGCAGGCGCGTCGATTTCGATGACGACGCGGATGCCCCGTACTTTAGCGTATTCTATTAAATCCTTTACTTCTTCTCTTGTGTATATCTCGGAATCTGAATAAGCACCAAATCTGGAAACAACATTAAATGAGGGAAAAAGATATTTTAAAGAGAAAGACATGAGCCTTATCTTGTTTTCTTTGAATACATATATGCCCAGAATTAGCTTGTGAGTCTGTCTGAATTACTTGAGGTTACACAGGCTCTCTCTCTCTCTCTCTCTCTCTCTCTCTCTCTCTCTCTATCTCTCTTGTTAATTCGCCTTTAGCGATGTGACAGATTGACACTGTCAAAGAGAAGATGGTAAAGAATTCCATAATGTGCAAGAGTAAACCGTGAAGGACTTGCCATAGGATCGATGTTTGTGAGGTGGGATACAGTATAGAGTCGTGTCCGCTGCCGTCTGCTAATGATTGTAATCTCTCTGAGACATAAGCAGGGGAAGAAGGAGAAAACAGGACATTAAAGAGAAGGGAAAGTATATGGATGTCTCTACGGCGACGGATGGGCAGCCACTTAAGCTGGGAGGGGAAAGATGAATTTTGGTCAAATTTCCATATCAGATTTGATCAGGAGGAGCGAGTTCTTCCACTGGGCTTAAAATCACCTAATCGGTACGGTCGACAAAAATCCCCTGCTAGCCCTAACATTATAATTATTTACATTCAAGACAAAGATACCTTGTAAATTGCGGTACACGTGTCGACTCCAACGGGAAGCTATGTGAATCCGTTACATGCCAATGGAACACGTTCATTTTCGTCGCTGCCATGCCATCCAGCGTCCTCTTTATATCCCTCAGCGGTATGAAGTTCCTCGAAGTATCCAGGGTCAGTCCTCTATGTTTATAGACGGGTCTGTCCCGGACTTTAGCGCCGGAGACCAGACGGAGCCCGCAGCGGACATGTCCGGGAAAGTCGGGACGGTCTGATGCGACTAGTTGTGTGAATGTCTCAAACGCGTGGCGAGCGCCGTAGATGGTTTCGGCGAATATGTGGACGGCGACTGTACCTTCTGAAAGGTGTATGAAAAAAAAACAGTCAGCTTTATAGCACTTTCCCGATTGAATCATAAAGAAACCCTTTGGGCAACCTAATCCACTAATTATAGGAGTTAAGTTGATACAAAAGCGACAAGTACCTTGATCTTCCAACCCAGGAGAAAACTAGGCCTTATTATTAGGGATTAATCCGGTTTCCTCACGATGATTTCCTTTACCGAAAAGCGAGAAACTCATTGGTACGAGCCGGGAGTTGAACCGATCTGCACGCTTTACCGTTAGGTTACCATTAGGTACTCAATAATATGCACAAGATATTTACATAAATGATTGGGCAGTTTTTTTGTGGATATTCCAAGCAACTTGTTGGCCGCCTAATAGTCCGACAATGATAAACCGAAGATCGTGATTTGCAAGTTTGTTCAACTTTAACTTTAAAGTGCATCATGGATGCCAGTGACACGATTAACGATATTTCATTTGAATCATTAAATAAATGTTAAAACTTGAAAAGTATACATATTTACACGTTGTTGAACATACACCGTTCAAATTAAATACATTCTACGATTGTTGATTCAGATTCATGATATTTATAACCGATTAAAATCTAATTAGATGAGATGTGACCTTGGGTGACCACAGAACGGGCTCCTTCCTTGCTTAGAAGTCGAGTCTAAGGTACAGTCAGCGTCAAATAGTTTGTAGCAGTCAAAGTGGCCAAATAGTTCGGTACACCATATTAAATATATGGTGTACCGAACTATTTGGCTAGTTTGGTTGCTACAAAGTATTTGACGTTGACTGTACACACCACCAGTATTCAGGGATTCAACTATTTTTTTTAATATAATATTTAATTAATTTATCCACATAGGTTTCAAAATTTAGTTTTAAGTTAGTTTTTCTATCTTGTAAATAAACATAGTATGACAAGAAACTAACCCTTCATCTGGACATCCAAAGCGTACTGCTCATCCGTGGTCCACGTGAGACTCGTGTCCGCGGACTTCACCGACGTGTAGACAACCACCGGGGTATCCACGAGCTCTGTGATGTTACCGCCACATTCCGCCATCAGGTTTGCTGTGACCACGTGGGTCATCTTCACGAGGGTAGCACGGGCCTCGGCTGGCACGTCGATGAGGTCAAACCTGTAAAAGAAAGATTTAGGTTAGTTGATAGAATAACACAAAAAATATTTTTAAATATTAAAAACATCTCCATTATTTCAGATGGGTCTAAGGCTGCGTTTTCACCAGAGATAAGCGAGGATGCATAGCAAGGGATGTGTTTGTTAAGAACTAATAGAATCACTTCATTTACCTATCTATCCCTTCACTTCCTTTATTCCACATGGCTGGCAGTAGGATTGTCCTGTCATGGTCGCCATGTACGGATAGCGTTAGGAAGGATTTAAATCAAACAAATGGCTGGCTGGCAGTAGGCTTGAACTGAACTGTATTGGGTTCTAAGCACGGTTATATAGTGTATATGTATAAAGTTGCATATACGTTCATGACTTATCATTTCAGGATATTCATGGGTGACTCATGGCAAATGTTGTATTCTTTTCATGGTAAACTTTAATAATGTAGAGAAATCGGTAATTTACACGACAGCATCATAATTGCTCTATCCTTTGACAAATAATTATATCTACATATCTGCTTTACAAATGCAATACCTAAACAACTACGACTGGTATATTTACAAGTATGATAAGTCTGTGGAACGGAAACAAGTTGATAAGTTGCATTTAGTTACGATACATTTTACTTCACGCATTAATTCTACATATAAAATAAATGTTCGTTATTTGTAATCCCATAAAATATTTATAGCATGTTAAATGAATGTAGTCACGATTGTAGTAAATCACGTTAGTCGCCGAGAATCGATAATTCTTTTATAGTTATTACAACTCTAGAAAGTGGGCGTTCGAGGTTCCGTCCGTTCGGATTGCTCTGGCGCAAGAAAGGTGGGTTCTCCATCGGCCTGAGGAGAAATAAATGTTGATGTCGCATAAATATTTGATCCACTCGCAAAATATCTCTATGCAAAAGTTTTAGTAAATGATCCCATTTTCTTCTAGTTCCGTTCGCAAAATGTTCCCTTTCAGCAAACGATTCTAATTTCTACTTCAAGAATTCGCTGTTTGTCCCATCTGCAAATTTTAATACGAAATGAAAGTTTGAAAAGACTTAATTTTGTAAATATTGGTTAAAAGACCAATTTCTGGATATTTTAAAAATCTAAGAGGTGTATAAGGGATATGTTGGGATAAAGGGACCTTTTTTAAATCAGAAGATTAAGATGGGATATTTTAGCGCACGGGCGTTTTGTATGGCGGTTTGAGAAGGGGCATTTTGCGTAAGGGCGATTTGGGGTGTAGTTTGTCAGCGCTCTAATATTTTCACATGAGACTTCGGCTCATGCTCGGTAAGGTATTGGAATGACAACTCCGGAATTAAGGCTGGCTTAACTCGATCTATGATTTGTCACGGTTGCTGCTGTCGTTTAGACCACTTGCCATGGGCATCGTCTAAGATGAACCAGCGCAAGTGCACGAAAAATTAACAGAACTCGATGAATGATAGGACAGAACGGAAAAAATGACAAATTATGTATAATAAGACAATACAAAATGTTTATTTAGTCACTTGCAACAATTTACGGGCTGAATGTATAGGCCATACTGAGCAACTTTTACTTTGGAACCAACCCCGAAATCAACAAAAAAAATTACTCTCCCATAGAAAATATCAAGGTCAGACCGCCAAAATGTATGAAACAGCCAATTTTTTTTACGGTTTCGGGGTTGGTCTCATAGTAAAAGTTGCCCGCCGATTCAGCCCGTACCTAAATGATTGCAGGTGTCTAAATAAACATCCTGTATACATTTGCGTCAACTAACTGTGATAATTCCGATACAAGTGTGATAACCAATTAAGCATAGTTGTATTAAATTGAAATACCTATGTAAACGCACGAGTGATAAGAGAATAACAAAAAAATCATCACCAAATATGAAACTAACACGGTGGGATCCGTACAGATTTTTTCCTAGGATCAAATTGTAGGTACTTGAACAATATACGATCTCACACTCAAGTGTTAAATGTTTTGTGAATACTATAACACCACGGGGCACACTTAATCGTGGGTCGCAATACCGTTACCCCATGGCATGGATCATCGGTCGTTCACCGAATGATCAACTAATTTGCGAGATATGTTAAACAAATATTGATTTATATGAACGGTGTAAGGTCACTGACTTTGTGCAAAAAATCTGGCTTGGGTCAAACGGATATTTCGGTGTTGATTTTCCTTCCCTTTTTTTGAGACGTGATGGCATAAAGACAGGGATTTTCTAGAACAAAATAGGCTCAAGTACTTTGCTTGACGTCGTGACGTCACCTGTTGCGAGGGACCGTGCGCGTTGGAGGGTCTGCCATCTTGTGGCCTGAATCGGAACCATAAACATGCACATGTACACGTCACGTGTATTCTTGTGCATAGTAGGTTCTGCCATCTTGTGGGCTACATTGGAACAAAAAACATCACATTTACGCCTCGCGCCAAAAATCTGACGGCTCCTGTGCTGCCTCCTACAGTTCATGCACGCTCCTTATACACAAACGCACACAACTTGTCAGTAGGAAAAGAAGCGAAATTCAAATTTTCAATGGGAATCAACCCTTCGTGCCAGTGTCCTGTGCCTATCTACATTTTTTGCCGCCTTTTTCTACTGACAAAGTGGGTGTGCCTGAGTGGCTCAGGAATATCCGAATATGTACATCTTTTTCATTAATTTACCTAATACAAGGTCCTTAATGGTACATACTAAGGTATATTTGATGCCATATTGTATGTCCATATTTCTAACAGAAGCCAGTTGATATGGACCATAGAGAATTTGAAATAGAGTAAGTAAAGTAAGTAAGTAAATATTCTTTATTGCACCACAAAGAAAACAAATTTAAAAACAGATTTAGAGTGGATTGTCAAAGTATTTGACTTTAACGTAGGTATCTAATCTACCTTCCATCTTGGGTAAGTCCCGTATCCGTCGTTTTCCGTAGGTATAGGTAGAATATGCGATTTTTAAACGACTTTCAAAAGTCTTGTTTTAGGTAAAATGCTGAACCCTGTATTGATGATTGAAACTAAGATTTGTTGATAGGATCCATGAGAATGAGAAGACAACAAGACTAAATACCACAACGTGTTTCAATGAAGTCATAGACATTGTCAGAGATTCTAAACTCAAGTAAGATGATCCGGTATTAAATCGCTAGTTAAACTGATTTTGTGACTCTCTAATCTTCTGCCAATAATTTGTCACTTCGACTTGTAACGCTCAGAGCCGCGAGGAAGGGCGTCTACCAACATTTTCATGCGGTATCATATTTCTTAATGCATGGGTTTAAAGCCCATAAACGCTTGGCTATGACTAATGATAGGTTACCCGTAGTTGTTTTTGTTTACTGTCTATATTTAGTGGAGTCCTCTTGGATCGCGCCCAGCCCAACGCGTGCCCTTTACTAGAATCGATAGGTATACAAACGAATCAGTTACGAAAGTTAACATCGATTCAAAGAAATCTCAGTTGTGTGCATTTAAACGTTATTGGAAAGATAATAAATGTCAAAGGCCTTCTTTTATCTAGAATTCTAGAAGTTGTTACGATTACGGCGATTATAATGAAGCTATTCATGTGGGAAGTAATTTTCTTGTAATACTGACGGCCCGATTCGAAGATCTGTCAATTATACGACACACAGACGATAGCTAAATGAGAACTTATCTAAACCAGAACTTATCGTTACCGTATCTCATTCTTCAAATCGGGCCGTTACTTATATGTACAAACGATATCTAAATGAGAACTAAACCAGAACTTATCGTTATCGTATCTCATTCTTCGAATCGGGCCGTGAGTGCTTATTTGGTCTCAACAATTAATAAAACTAAATCTATCTCACTCTAACAAGTATATTGTTATACTTTCATTTTCATACACATGTAAACTATTGAATAAAAAAACAACAGCCCATAGTTCCTAATCTTGAGGGCTTTGTTTGTACTTTAGTACCTTGGTAGCTATTGAATAGAAGCACACCTTGCCTAACAATATTGCGATAATAAATGCCAGTTCTTATAAATCTCTATGTGTCTTTTAATTAATAGCCAAATCCAATAAACACGACAACAACCAAAATCAAGTTTTGGAAGACAAACCCAATGAAAAGACGCTAATGGTTTTTTGACATTAAACTGGAAATAGATTAGATTACCATACATGTAAAATACTTAAACAAATGATAAATAACTTAGCAAATTTGATACTCAGATGGAACGCGTGGTAGTACTTATAAAGAGTAGTATAGAATACTTAGTAGCATTCTAATGTTTCACTGAATTTATTTATTGCATCGTCTACTTGTATTAATCTTCATAAGCGAACAATAATTAATCGTAATATAATAAACAAGTATTATTAAACAAATGGTGCGCATGTCACCAACTCAATGTAAATACACTTACTAATAAACAACACACACGATTAAATTAATGTTTTACATTATATTACAACAATAGCAGTAAATTAATATCATAGGTATGTACACCTTTCTGTTTCTACTATTGTGAATTTGAGACTATTTTGCTTGTTTTCCTGGGGAAGTCCCATCTAAAACCCAACTGGGGAAGTACCTCCACCTTGCAGAAAACCGCAGCCAAATAACACTAGACCCTACTCATAGTATTGTGTTACCTACACTCTACACTTTTACTGATGGTTTCATTTTAATTACGACACATTACGATTACATTTAATTTGACGACCTGTCTGGCCTAGTGGGTAGTGACCCTGCCTATGAAGTGCTGGTCCCGGGTTCAAATCCTGGTAAGGGCATTTATTTGTGTGATGGGCACGAATATTTGTTCCCGAGTCATGGGTGTTTTCTATATATTTAAGTATTTATAAATAATTATATATTATATTTATCGTTGTCTAAGTACCCACAATATAAGCCTTATTGAGCTTACTTTGAGACTTAGTCAATTTGTGTAATAATGTCCTATAATATGTCCACAACGCAAGTGTCCAGCAAAATCTCGGAACACCGCACAATGTTTACGTCAAATCAAGCTAAATTTCACAAACTCGCTCGACTTTCCCTGACGTCAATGCCGAAATCTGTTGTGCGATGCGATGAAATGAGAAATGCGATGTTGTTAAATACATCAGACTTAAGCAAAGCCAAGCTAATTCACTCTAGACAACACAAGTCCAGTACCTACACAAGGCACTATAAGTTAAGCTTAAATATTGAACATATCGCAAGAAATTCTCGACAGTGGAATTACCTACTACATTACTGCAATTAAATTGATATTGATCAGTGTAGGTTCTGATCAATATCAATTTAATTGCAGTAACAATTCTCATTATCAACGTGATTATTATAGCTACCTACTTGCTGTAATTAAAATGATTACATCTAACGCACATACGTCTTAAAATTTTCTTCACCACAAAGTAGAAAACAGGCACAGTCAGCAAAACTCTTAGCTTAGCTTAACTTCACTTGCTACAGCACATTAACTGATAACGAAAAACAGTTTATCCACAAGAAAATAAAACCAGTACCCAATTTTACAAAACTTGGCGCTTTTCGTTCATTTGGGAAGATTTCAACATTGACTATGTTACAGCCGACAAAAAGTTTTTATTCTTAAATGTCTTAACAAAGTTTTCGTTACGGACAAAACTATAACCACTTATTACCAGCGTACGTCGATATTATAGCTCTTTCACTAAGCGTAAGGATATATAATATAATAATATCGATATATAATATCGCTGCCCCTGCGGAACTTCTGTGGACAGCCTTGGACACCATAGGCTTTTTATTCTAATTTTGTTATTATTTAAGTATGTTTTTGGTTTTATTAAAACCCATATAATAATAATAACGATACCCATTCCCCAAAACTACGAGCAAAGTAGTATCAGAGCGAAAATAACGCACTACTATGTCAGAGATGGAGACACATGACTGCCCCTACAGTGGCTATCACTTGTCACCGACGCACGCGCCGCGGTCGACGGTCCTATCTAAATTCACGAAACATATCGTCTCTCGATAGCTTATGACTGATATAACTTGACATGGAGATCAGATGCAGTAACAGTTTATTGTTGGATCATATTAAACTGGTCAAAATGGAGAAACTAAGTATTTAGTTGGTATGAATAAAAACCCAGGAATAACCCACGCAGACGACCAGGAGACACCTGCCCTATTATATTTATCTACGATTTCGTGTCACACACATAACTCTTAACGTTTACGGGTTTTATGATTATTTTTATTAGCCTCTTGAACGATGTCCACACGGTTATACTAGAATTTATTTGATATTAAGGAGTGCTTTTGAAATATTTATTCGGGTTAGTTATTAATAACTTACAATATGGATAGTAATAGAATATCTACCTACATTTATAGCAGATGATAAGTTAATGTGATCTGTCATTATAGACATTTTGGTTCGCGTCTTTCCTATCGGCAAGGCATCCAAAGTTAAAGGGTTTAAAATGACGTTTGGTTGGGCTCATAATCAGCATAAAACCATATCGCATCCCCAAAGACAAAAATAACTTATAAAGACATTAGGTTGTGAATATGGTCAACGGGATATATTTATTTTTATATTTTGTAACTATAATGAATATTATTTCTTACACAAATTGACTAAGTTCCGTAGTAAGCCAAGAAGGCTTGTGTTGTGGGTATTAAGACAAGGACATATATAATACACAAATACCGTAAAACTACCCAACTATAGTCCAATACTGCAACTATGGTCCACAAGTTCAAAAGGAAATTAAGTATCTATACCAATGTTCCTTGTGGTTTACTCCTAGTTTTACCTTCCATTTATAAACATACTTTGCCTTAGAACTACAAAAATATAGTAAAATACACACCTGAACGAGAAAAATTGAGTTTATTTGTGGACCATAGTTGGGAGCTTTGGACTATAGTTGGGTGGTTTTACGGTACTTAAAAACACACAGAAAACATCCATGACTCAGGAACAAATATCTGTGCTCATCATACAAGTAAATGCCCTTACCGGGATTCGAACCCAGGACTATCGGCTTCATAGGCAGGGTCGTTATCCACTAGGCCAGACCGGTCGTCACCATGTTCATGACAAACCCTTACTTAGTCGTAAAGCGACACATTTTTATTAGAATAGTTCTTTCGTGACCCATGATGACACCAGCTCCCAAGGCGCAATAAAATTATTTATTTCCTTATTTATATTGCATAAATAATATAGTTATATGTTACATAAGTAACTCTAGTCTTTCCTCTCCGATAACATATCTCTCTCGCAGCTATTATGTTGCTACAATTCTTTTATTCTTCGTGCCGAACTGAGTGTATTTAGGTTATACTAATTGACCCTCGTCATTCGACTGCGATAAATATGAGTTAAAACGAAACATCATAAAATCAAGTAGTGAGGAGTACTCGTATGATTAATGTAAAAATCAAATGCCAGACCAGCAGATTTTGTTGCGAATATCATTCCAGATCTAAAGCAGAGTCCAAACTGGGGATGTACCTCCACCTTACAGAAAACCGCAGCCAAATAACACTAGATCCTACTCCATAGTGTTGTGTTCCTTCCAGTGAGTAAGGTTGCCAGAGCTCAACGAGAGTGCGGAGTGTTAGGATCGGCAATGCTCTGGAGTTGCAGGCGTACGTAGGCTACGGAGACTGCTTACCATCAGGCGGGCCGTATGCTTGTTTACCACCGACATAGTATAAAAAAACTGGCCAAGTGCGAGTCGGACTCGCACAGGAAGGGTTCCGTACCATTATCTATAAAAACGGTCACCCATCCAAGTACTGACCCCGCCCGACGTTGCTTAACTTCGGTGATTGGATGAGAACCTCGAGATTGGAAAGAAATATTTATTTTTAGGTAGAAGTACTAGTGCTCGACGCTGCACTATTCACCGACATGGGCACTTTATTTCATGGAAATAGGTATAGTTTAAGTTTGAACAACGAAGTTTTTTCTGTATTCGAACTTAATCCTTGTCACTTTGACATAAAGTGCCCAAGTGACGAAGATTGCATGCAAGTTTTTGAAACGTCTAGATGGGCCTTTAAATTTCATAAAGTTATCTACTGAAGATTCAATTAAAAGTCGACCTTATTGACAACCGACCCTCATGACCATGCTACCTTAACTATGAAACGTCACATTTTATGATTTAGAACAATCACGACCTTCTAATGAATAATTATTTTGACTTTTATACTTAGTAAGTACTTAATTCGTTTAAAGGTTTTTTTAAGTGGAACCTTATACATAATCAACACTTATAAAATAAGTATTCCGAGAACAAAGTTTTGTACAGAACACTAAAAATCATATCATTATTAGGTACCTACATAGACATAAATGGATTTTAAAGCATTGCTCTAAGTCACAGATTCTATACTAAAGAGCCTAGTCAATATGCCAACAGTTCGCGCTGTAGCGAACGAAACGGTAATCTCTCTCTCTAACACTCTTCCATATAAGTGCGACAGAGAGACATTAGCGCATCGTTTGCTACGGCGCAAACGATTGGCATGTTCGCTAGGCACCCTTGTACTTCCAACATGTTCTATCTCTTACCTCAAATAATTGGGATGTATCTTCACTGTCTGCATGCTCAGCGCAGCCGTGACGGGTCTGGGCCAGATCCCGCCGAACCGACCACAGACGGTCCGACACAAGTCAAGGCTCTCGAAAAATGTGGTCTCTGACGCTGTGATGGGCTTGTCTGAACGCTGGCAACCTTCTTCTGCCACGCATTTGTAACCCCACGCTGGCCTGCAGATAAATTGGATAGTTAATAAAAGGAATTATGGAGATATTTTTAAAGTGAGTTCAAATGTAGGTAGCCCCGTCATCCGCGTCGCGTCATAAAAATGGAACAATAGGTCCCATATTTTTGCAATAGTCTTGACACTACGAAGGAACACGGGATATAAACACGCATTACATAAATACATAGACAGTTAATATCCTAACCCCTTTCGTAACCTTAAACCTTAAACTAATTTTACGGTTTAACTCAACCCCGTACTTCCTGTTATCGTATAAAAATGCCACCAAATTATGTCTATATAATTATACGAGTATATAGATATATAATTAATGAAGTGATTAACCTTACTAGCCAACATTTTTCTAAGTAGTGGGATTTTGAGCGACTATACTTGCATTATTACACATGATAGGCACATGCTCAAAATAACAAAATATGCTGAGAATGATTATAGGAAACAGTTTACTAAGCTCCCTTTTATGATGGGTAGGTAAACTAGCTCATTAGACCAGCACGAATCCATGACTCCAAAGAGCTAACAGCTCTTTCCCACTGACGTCCAATTTTTTGCGGGTACGGTATTCTCCAGAATCCCGTTTCAGTAGTATACGTCCTAATGGTACCGTTCACATGAGCATTCTGTTTGCGGCTTACTGCACGCATACTAAAGAAAACTGGATCCCGCAGAAAACCGTATCCGCAAAAAACTGGATGGCAGTGGGAAAGATCTAAAGGGTTAGCACGATGCGTTTCTGGCTTCGATACGCCGACAAAGCTAATAACGCCACTAATTTTAGTATACTCGTGACCAATGGTCGATACCATTGTTCCGTTTGAACTGGTTACGTCGTTAATGTTGGAAGTGGTTTAAAAATAGTTAGCTATGCCTATAACTGCATGTACATTGTAAGTAAGAATAAGAATGTAGCAATTGCAAATTCCTGTTTTTAAGCAGGATGTATGATGGTAAACCTAATTAATTATAACAATAACAATCTAACTAATAGGTACAACAAATAAGAAGTCTGTAGTATATTCTTCGCAAATCCTCAATCTTAAGTAACACGGGTAAAGCAGCAAAGTGCATTCATATTTATTATACTCGGACCTTTTAGCAATAATTAATGTACTGTGTGGCCTATGGTCACGATGGTGCATACATAACATACCAACGAATTAATATTTAACATTACAGTGGTATACAATATTGGAGTATTACTGCAATATTGTACAGCATCACATACACATGTCGTAAACCATAAACTAACTTATACACACTATGCTTTGCAAGGCGGTTTGTTTACGGTCTACCGCAAAACGGGTTCCCGGTAGACCCTCAGTATGTAGGGTAAAGGCACCAGTAGTCAGCCTTTTTACGAAATTTCTATGTATAAGATCGTTTAATCTGCCCACTAATTGACCAATAAGAATCATGAATGTTTTTATTGATCAAGAATTTCATAAAGTTAATTTTATTATGAAGAATAATAGTACATTACGATACAAGTGCGAAAAATAGGAAATTCGAAACGAGTGGCGATAAATTAAAACACGACCGAAGGGAGTGTTTTAAATCGACACGAGTTGCGAATTACCTATTCGCACATGTATCGTACAACGTTTTACAGTACATATGGCCCTTTAAATGTTCGACACAGTAACGTAATATGCTACTTCTCGCACTAGTGGTATAAAGTAGCCCCATATGTACTGTAAAACGTAATTTAATTTTGCTATTGGAAATATTCCATTAAATATAAAGAAAGAGCCTTTTTGCCAGTAATCAGCCCCCTCTGTACCAATAAACAGCCTTTAAATACCCAGTGTCCAGCTATCCCATTTTAACGGCTGACTAGTGGGTTCCGAGTCCCGTGATCTTAGAGTCCAGTCGGCAGCCATAGGTTGACTACTGGGTATTTGATGTATTTCAATCAAATAAAGTCCTAATAAAGTAAATATTTAAAGGTGTTTCATTTAACGACTTACAGTCCATTTGAAACCAAAAACAACGTGAATCCTATGTTCAGCCACCCTCGGCTGACTTCTGGATTTACGACCATTTTAAAATTACTGCCTCAAACCCATTAGTCAGCCAGGGGAGGCTAACTATTGGATTTAATACAAAAAAGTAGTTCCCAATAAAAATTAAAAATGTTACTTTAATATGGATTTATATTATTTTTTTGCTTATTTCAGATATATTAAGTATTAATTATTTAAAAACAGTTCCAATTCTTGTAACAAAACATCAGAATTCGCCATTGTGACACTCCAAAAAAAATAGCGGATATCACTTAACCCATCATGTCAGAAGACAGCACTTCTTTAAAGTAGGGTTGTGGTTCATGCTAAACAATTATTTTATAAATTAAGCTATTTTTCAATTAATTAATAGTTTATCAATCAATAATTTCACCTATTTTTGACATGAAAATTTGAAAAACTGATAATTACAACCAAAAATAAGCAAGAAAGTCTGACCACTGGTGCATGGCTGAGCACTACTAGTGGTGCCCCCTACGCAGAGTATTGAGTATTTGGCACTTAAAATGTAGCCTTTTCGAAAATAAATATATCTACTGCGAACGCGAGCCTTGTAATGGTAATATCATGCTCGTGAGCCTTCGTAGCTCACATAATTCATTCTGAAGAAGTGTTACGCCACTTAAATCCCTACAAGTAATCAAAGCTGCAACTGATTGAGCGAGGTTTAATTGAAATAATAACAAGAGATTTATATGTTAGTTATTTTATTTTGAATTATTTTCTGGAATAAATTATTGAATTGAATTGATGGACATATATAGATAAGACACAAAAAATAATAACAAGTTTAAATAAAAATAAAAATTCATTTCAACGACAAAAAATAAAAGAAAAAAAAATACTACAATAAAATTAAACACTATGGTCGTCCTTATCATATGGACTAAATTAATGTGTTTTGCCAATACAACAACGACGTACTAAACTATAATAGGTCTGTCTTTTTAATGTTTAAAATTAAATAAATGCCCATACATGCAGCACCATTTTGAAAATGTTCAATAACTTATTCCACAGAAAATTCATACAAAATGTATCTAACCTGCTTACGAAATTTCACGAAATCAATTAAAAAAGGGGAAGATACGAGTATACAGTATGTAACAGAATGAAAGGCAAAGAAAGATACCTGTTAATGTTTATGTCATACTGAGCAACTGACTATGGGACAAACCCTGAAAAAGCGTAAAATTTTGGCTGTTTCATATATTTTGCTGGTCTGATGTTGAAATTTATTTACGGATGCGAAGCTTGGTCACTAACACAAAAGTAAGAGCGCGAGCTACTGGTAGCTGAGAGGAAGATCAACCGAAAAAAAATTGTATTTGTATTTTGTATTTGAAAAATCCTCGAACCCTCATGTGGAGAGAATGGAACCTGGAGACTCCGCAGGAACCAGGTGATTGAAGATCTGTTGTCCGAACCGAACATCATTGGAAATACGAAAGCCGCCAGACTCCGATGGCTCCGGCACGTAGTCCGGATGGGTGAGGATCGTGCAGTCTGGAGGGCGTACTCTGGAGTTCCAAATGGCCGAAGACCGTCTGGACGCCCTAGGTACCGCCGGAGAGACGAAGTGCAAAAAGATCTTAGCGAAATCGGCGCCGTCGACTGGATAGAAACTGCGCCACAGCAGTAAATAAGTAAGTAATATGTTGAAATCTCCTATGGGGAGTCAATTTTTTTTCGCGATTTCGGGGTTGCGTTGGTTCCATAGTAACAGTTGCTCACTATGACTTAAACATTAATGGGTTTCTTTCTTTGCCTTTCGTTCTGTTACATACTGTATAGTTAATAAATAAATACTTTAATTAAACTTACTCGGGTCCTCCCAAATTAACGTTGTTTTCGCTGCATCTGACCAGTTGCACCAGCAACACTACTAGCGCCCAGTGATTCGGCACCATCTGTGAAATCATCATGATATTACTTCTTGATGCAGTGAACAAGTATTAAATGTGTGCGAAAATACACATTACCTTTCATTAATTTTTTCAGTCTTAATACCTGTAAATTGAGAGAATTTACAGGTATTAAGACTATTTCAAAAATTCACAATTTACTGTAGACCTTAAACACATTTTGCACATTAGAACAAAGCCAGTACTGGCAATACAAATTTATGATTAGACCGCAAGAAAAAAATGTTGTGCAGTGATTTTGTTTTTTTCATTTCACAAAATAGGTATACAAGAGAAGACATCTTTTAGTTATACCAATTAACTGAGGTCGTTGGTATAAATGGATAAAATGAAATAGGTATATAGTAACATGCGCTAGCAACTGACAATTATGTTCGAAATCTAAAACTAGACTATTTGGCTTGACACCCAAATAGTAGCAATACTGATTTATAATACCCTCAAATCAAGAATGAACAAAAAAATGAATTAGAGTCAAACCAAGATAAGTTGGCAGCTTTTTTAAAGCTTTACCAACGGCCTGAGATAAGTGGTAGACATAACGATGTGGTTATTTATAAGTATAATTCGTGTCATTCACGATGATCCGCAGATTTGTCAAATCTAACCTTTAATAACATAACAATACGAGTGAAGGCACACGTCTTCGTGAATGACACGATCGATATGTAATAACGGATCTCATCAAAACACAATGGATATCCTAACCACTATACAAGCACTATGTAACCACATGGGATATGATTAGCACTGTCGGTTACCACATCACGAAACCAATTTAGAAGCGGATGATAAGGTAGAATAGTGGAGTAAATTACGCAATTTCAGGTTTTACCCATGTTCTGAATCGACGTACGTTTAGATCTTACTCATTCATTATTTTTTGTTGTATAATAACACTTGCTGCTTGCTTGTAGTTTTGAAACTGGGTAGGGCGACAGGTATCATCTCCAATTAGTTTATACCTAGCCTAAAAAATTTGTTGAGATGACATCTCTCACCGTACCCATCGAGTTTATAAAAGTACTTGACTTATTTAAGTATTCAAGTTACTAACGTAACGCGACAGAATTAAGTTTATTGCTCGTTTATTAGTTTCTACAAATGCTACAGTTAAGTGTAATTCGGTCGGGTTTATTCATAGATTTAAGATTCTATGATCTGATGGTTTATTCGAGTCATTTTATATCTACAAATAAACACAAAACATATTCTTTAGAAAAATGATGTAGATAACGTAGTGACAATAGTAACCGATATGAACCAGTACCCGACACTTTTTTTTACATTTTTCATGCTCTGAAAGAGGGTTATTGTTGTTCTAAAAAGTGTGCAGAAAGTGATACGTTTCTGCACTAGAGCATTTAACTTTCCAAGTACAATGTTTTTACGATAAGCAATTGAAATTTGGTTTTAAATAGATTTGTTATCTTATTTCCATTCTGATATTTAACTCCCCATCCCATAAAAACCGATACTTTTACCTAAATGGTTAATTGTAAAAATATACTTAGTCATGTTTAAAAATAACACATGTATTTTACTTTCCTCGTATTCGAAATGAAAAGTAGTAGAGTGTTTAACTCGAGTGAAAAAGCATCATTTCAGCCTTGAAATAGTCCGATAGTGGCGCTCTAACTGCGCCAAATTATCTTGGCAGATGAGTGCCTTTCATCCCTTAGTTAATAATCTACTATTATTCATGAAAATAAGGGTAGGAAGTGGATTTCTTAATTTAGAATGCAGCAGTGTTGTAGCAAAGATAAAATAAATAATATTGATAGACCATACGTATGGACATACTCGGATGTATAAATTCTATCATACATTCCTATTTTTGTGCCCCGATTACTGCAGTTTAGAGGTAATTGGCAAACTCATATAATCTAAATGGCAGCGTTTCCGTTCGCTTCGTTGTATGTATAAATTACATGGGCGAAATGAGTGTATCATGACGTCATTTACTGTGACAATGCGCACCGTCACACCTTCACGATTCTCCTCGCTTCCACCCCCGTGAATCCTGCTTAACAGAGATGGCAAAGCAAAGAGTACTTCAAATAGGTAGGTAGAATGCTTAGTATAATTTCATCCATTCCTAACAGAAAAACTTTACGAGCGTGATAATTAAAAACAATAATAAGGAATAGGCAGGTAATTTAACAATTTGTCATGTTCATGTCCAGTGCCTAAAAACAAGATTCGTTTTCGACCATTTCGACCAGATAATGCTACAAAAACCATTTTTCATGCATAATTTGATTCACCGAAAATGGCGTAAACTATATTAATCTAACAATTAGTTACAAAATTAGGATTTCAAGGAAGCCGGTTCAATCAAACTGACACTTAACCCGATCTCCTTCATATTCAAAAATTTATCGACCGCAGACTTATCTTTGCTACCAAGGGAATAAACCTTGTAGAAGTTGTAGATACTAGAAAGCATTCGAGCTTGCTCTAATAACAGTCGTTCTTGATGCAGTCTATTACGTATAGTTCGAAGATCTGTAAGAATAGACTTTTAACAGTTTTGATTGATCCTCATATGCGTACTTATTGTACCGTTTAACTGATAGCCTTAGCTTCGTATGTGTAAGGTTCAAATAATAACTGTCAAAAGTAAGTTCTTACAGAACTCCGACTGTAGTAAAATTATACTTAGCATATATAAAAGGGTTGAACATGCGTGTGATACTTGCAACGCTTTCATGCTGTCACGCCAATTATACAGTATTTGACTACGTAATGTGTGTCGTGCTGGTGTCGTGTCATGTGTGTTTATAGCGTGTTTAACGCGAACGGACCTTGTATTTTAGCTTACGAGGAAGGCGATGCGAGGCTTATGCAAACCAGTGTAACTTTGCGCTCCGTAACAGGTATGTGTTATCAAAGAATCGAATCTTCGGTTCCGAGTATTCACTTCATACATATATTAGTATTAGTACTAGCTAAAACTGTCGTAAATTTTTATAGTTATTTAATAACAGCTCTTGTTATCTTGATTGAGTAATATTACCTTCTAGAGATGAAAGGTATTGCATTGCAACTAAAATGTTCATTTTACTTAGGGCTTGTGCACAAATCACGCGAGGTATTTTCGGCTACTTTTTGACCCCCTTGCCCATTCGTGATTTTTGGCGAGGTTCTTGGGTACCCCGCGTGATGATTCGCGTGATTTGTGCACAAGCTCTTACATAGGTATTACACCTATCTTTAAATTTTTCGAAACCCACTTGAGAATAATTTAAAAGGCGGCCTCATGACTCATGACTGCAAACAATCAAGGATTCTTTTAAGAGCTCAAGTGACCAGAGATCTCACTTACACTGGCTCACTTTTAGTCGATAAGTGTTCGGAATGACAGCCCGGAACCTCGCAATTGTGACAGTGGGGCGCCGCCGTTGACGGAACCTCCACGCTTCCCTCACGCGATCTGTGTGAGTGACAGTTTGGGGTCTGTCCGATGAATTATGTAGGGAAGTGTCACCTTTCTTTGTGACAAATATGACGCACCTTTTTAAATAGGTACTAGCAGCACTCTTAAAATTACTGTACTGACATACAGGAACACATAGTCTTATTAGACTATCAGTATCACACAGTCTAGTCACAAAGAGACTGTGTGATACTCGATGGTATACAATAATTTGGGTTCTGTTCGAAAATTATGCAAAAAGAAATGTTTACATTTCTTGGTGGCTAACATAATACAATTTATTTTGTAGTACCTATTGCTTTTGTTTCAAAAATTAACAAGACAAAAGCAATACTTACTGTATTGTTTGTTTTATGACAGGTTCAAATTCTATTGAAACGGAGTTACCTACAAATATTACCTACAATGTAATGCATATTGGACACACACCTTATCACATACTGCGACCTTACGATGATACAGATACAATGCAGAGATTAATAAAGCCATTCTACTTTGTTAATAAAGCGCTGGTGGTAAACCTAGCGGTAAGAGCGTGCAACTTGCAATCCGGAGGTCACGGGTTCAAACTACGGCTCGTACCAATGAGTTTTTCGGAACTTATGTACGAAATATCATTTGATATTTACCAGTCGCTTTTCGGTGAGGGAAAACACGGGAGGAAACCGGACTAATCCCAATAAGGCCTAGTTTATCCTTTGGGTTGGAAGGTCAGATGGTAGTCGCTTTCGTAAAAACTAGAGCCTAAGCCAATTCTTGCTATAAGTCGCCGAGCAGACCCCAGGCCACATGAGCCGTGGTAAAATGCCGGGACAACTCAAGGAAAATGAAGACTACTTTGTTTACATAGTGACTGAACTAGTGATAGGTAACACAAAATGGAGTCATTGGAACACGTATTGTAGAAGGTGCGATAGGTAAGAAATAAGAATAAGTACAGATAACCAATCATTTGAACCTGCTCGCTAGATATCGCACGTTATGTAGGTCGGTGTATGAGGCCTCGGATTTATAGTGTAGGTATATGTATTTGGACTATGCATTTTAACTCTTCGCATTTATATATACAATACATTAATTTGTTCTAATAATACTAAGTAAAATTACTGTGAACGAATCGGATCACACAGAACCAATAGGAATCTAACAAAAAATATATAAGTGCATAATGCTGCTGTCTTACATTTTAGCAGGTATTTTCTTAGATAAAGGACTCTATAGATGTTTATGATTTACAGGTCACCGCGGCCAGGGATGTCGGTTAGCGCGGCTCTCCACGAGGCAAGACAGAAGGGGAGACGCCATTTCGAAACTTCGTCGAGGTAGTCACGACCCTCATTATTAAGGGAATGACGGAGGAGAGAGGAGAGGAAGGGTCACTGGTCAGACAAACATACATATACCTACTTAGTATGAATTTTCACAATGATTCTTTCGCCTAATTTTGAGCGCGTGCCAAAGCAACAATGTCGTTTAAAAAATGGCTGTATCGCAGTGATATTAAGGTTCAAAATGTATATGTAACATGTTTTGGTAATGTAGGACGATCGACCACCGTAATGTCTTAGGGTCTTAGGCGAAAAATCATTTCAGAAAATTCATAAGTACTAAGTATACCAAATTTAAGAAAATGTTCAGTGCTTTGCGACCACTTATGCAACCAAATTGTACCGGAAAACCTATTATTCATACTATGATGTAATAACCATTATCGACAAAGTAAACTGGCTATTTGTAAACCTTATTGCAACGAAATAAAGTCTACGAACGGATAGTAAAATGGTGATATAAGTACCAGCCCACGCGCAGGTCAAGACCACCTCTAAATGCGATGACCCGACTTGGCATTAAGAAAGTAGATACAATCGCATGAGTCGAGCAATGACCTTTTAATGTTTTTCCTTTAATTTATGCATCATACGATAACTATTTATTTTTTTGTCTAAAAAAAATCATGCATAATTGTGTTACCTGATTAATAATTCATTTTCAATCAGCAATCTCAGAAAAACTCCTAAGCAAATACATGCTTAAAGATTAGATAGTCACTTTTTTGACGAACTAAACGTGACGATAACGCCCGCAATAGCACAAGTTGAAGTAGTTCAACTCAAGTAGGTAATCATACTAGTTTTTTATTGTTAGATATCAAGGCCCATAATCGCTACCGTGCACATACATAGCCAAATGTTCGGAAAAAGCGAACACGTTACCGATAAACTAACGTAGCGGGTTGAGTTCAAGGACCCAACAATCGACTAAGTTCGAATTTGGAAACTTAAACATTGTTATGTAAAAGGCTTTGCACAGTTAATCCTTTACATGACAAAGCGGAAACGGACTTTTAACATATTTAAAACGGGACGTAGCTACTTAAGTATTATAGTTCATGACTTGCCGATAGTCGACAGTGAATATATTACATGTGCCTAAACGTGGAACCCTGTTGTTTCTGAATGCAAATTAACGATATACCAGCGGGTTAATTGCGTAACTTTCGATACAATGAGGCTAAACCCCACAGAGTATATAATAATAGTGCCTTGGAACAAAAAAAAGTTTGTAGTCTCTGATTTATATTTCTTTGAATTTGGCATATGGAAACGAAGTTTTTAAAAGACGCCATCTGCGTTAAGCTTTGCATGTTTATCCACATTGGCGTCTTCTTGACAACAAGAAGCAGGGGTATTATGGATGGTTTTATCCACGTGATAAATTAACTGTCCCTTGTTAACGCCGCGGGATAGAAAGTGACGCATACCGTTTTATCACGCAATCACGTAGACAAGAACGACCATCAATCCGTACACTAGATTGGCATCCGACTTTTAAGAGATTTTAACTATTTTTGAGCCCTTCTAAGCAAACTTTGCATCGATTGCACCGATTTGAATAGAACAAATCTAGTGAGGTGGTGTCATTACCACAATTTTGTCATTGCAAATTCCATGCAGAGTTATCTTGGTTCGACTCTTTCCTTTAATCCCAAAGAAAGACTTAGCTTCTTCTCGGGCTTGGGAATTAAGATATTTACTTGAATATATGGCACTTACAACTGGCCTAAATTAGGTGTTGCGCTTTCGGGTGAATACTAAGTACCTAAGACCATATGTCTAATTGTCTATGCCTAAGACCGTATTTGCCCAAACATTCGCGTTGCATGCATAAAACACATAAGAGACGCAGACCCGTATTTGCGTACAGTCAGCAAAGATACCCCTACATACATAAGTACATATTTTTATGCAGGGGTGCTAAGCAAATTGATTTGCTGACTAATTATCATTATAACATAACGCATATCATGAAATGAAATCTAATCCAATCTAATAAAACGGGTCACTCACTTAATTTAAGTCGAAAACGCTCGACATGTTTCACTCCGTACCGAGGACCCGTTTTAACATATTTAATATGTCTATGTCTTACGAAAGTTTTGATATTAAAATTGCTAATTTAATCTAAACTTCTTAATCTATAAGCTAATACCTGTTTATTGTACATTGAGACTGATAATACATGAATTTTAAATGCACTGCGTTATTTTTATGATTAGTTTGTAATTTGTTAATAAGTATTCCTAGTTAAGTAAAAATTAAATTAAATATAGATACTTACTTCCTTATCAGAAAAGTTATTTTTTACATAATTTTATCAAAATTTTCCTTGATTTTTTCTTCTTCTTCTTCTAGCGCTACTGGCAGTGAATGTGTTAGCACATTAAGCTACCATCATAGCACTACGTCATAGCCGATAACATACAATTCCCGGCATGTAGCGAAAATGCTTCGTAGAGGCAAAACGACAATGTGTCGTGATTAGTGCTGAATGGGTTAAATGTATGTTGGTTGGATGTATTTTCTGATAGATAAAAAGGATTTGAGGTTTTCACCAAAATTTGACTAAGTAATCGTACATTTTGGAAAGCAGTAGTAGTAGAAGGACCTCGCTAATCCGGACAGGCAAATAACCAGCCGCGTTGACGGATTACAGAAGATTCCGGATTATAATCTGCATAATGTTTATTTTATAAAAAGCAGTTAATTAGTAAATAAATGAAAGATTTAATGTATGTTTCAACACATTAATTTGATGAAAAAGTAAAAAAAATCAGTGAAGTTATAATTCGTACGTTCCCACATAATTTCGAAGGCACTCGTAGTCACAGAAGAAACTTAATAATTTAGTGACTATCAAAGGCAGTGCAGGTTCCGTCTGGGTAGTGTACAATTGTAATTCTTTTATTAACTAGACCAGCTTTCACTAATCACCAACTACTGTTTCGGTATCGATATTGACTTTGCTGGCCTATTTCGCGCTGCTGATAGCGGAGTAACGACCACTTAGTACGAGTTGCATTTCTCAGTTTAGCCTCGTCGAATTTAAATGACTTCCGATTTAGACCTCCTTGCCAGATCGAAAACCTCATGAATGGGCGGTTTTCAAGCATTTATAATGGTTAATTTGCTTGGTTTTTGAACTGATGTTCGATTGAACTGAAATTTTACTTTAGGTAATAGTATTTTGCTAGATAATATAAGTGATAGAAGAATCTATTTTACAAAGGATAAAGCTCTTCCTATTTGACTATGTCCGTCCTTCTTATTTAACACTTTTGGAAATATGTAGTTAATTCAATCTGGGTAGGAACAGTCATAATTCTAACCAACAATTCCGTTACAGTATCGATATTGGCTTTACTGGCCTTTTTCGCGGTTCTAATAAGAGAGTAATGACCACTTAGTACCTACGAGTTGCATTCCTCAGACCTCCTCGCCTGCTTAAAAACCTCACGAACGGGCGCTTTTCCAGCTTTTATTCAGCTTCAATTGTTTTATTAACTGGTATGTGATGTTTGATTAAACTAAAATTTGATCGTACATAGCTTAGGCGAAAAGGTGGTTATGGTAACCGGAATAGATAAGTACAGTCACCTGTAATAATATTTTATTCTTCGAAGGCCACAAAAATATGTGACACGCTCTTATGGCTCTACAAATAAGATCGTGTCAGATATTTTTGCGGCCTTCGTTGTGTAACATATTATAGCAGGTGACTGCACCATAAAACTACGCCAGGTCCAAGAACTCAAATATCTTCGTTCGGGTGTGAAAAATATTTTTATAAATGAAAGAAAAACTCGGACAATTAAATGATGAACAATATACTGAATTAAGAGCTTGTGGAGTGTGGACCTTAATTGTAGCACTGGACTAAAAGGGTGGCCTTATATGTATATATATATATATATATATATATATATCGATGCGGAATCGGCCAAAGCCGAATGCCGATGACCGTATTCATATCGACCGTGTTATGTTCCTGTCGGTGAGTAAGGTTGCCAGAGTTCAACGAGGGTGCGGAGTGTTAGGGTCGGCGACGCGCATGTAACTCCTCTGGAGTTGCAGGCGTACATAGGCTACGGAGACTGCTTACCATCAGGCGGGCCATATGATTGTTTGCCACCGACAGACTATTAAAAAAGCGAAAAAAGCCTTATGTCTGGGCAATAAGATTCCGCGTCGATATATTTGGGGACACCTAGGACCGTATTTGACCGAGTCCACCTTCCTGACAATATTTCAACATTGTACCAAATCCCAATTCATGCAATGTTTTGGTGATAACTGTGATCCCATGATGGCCCATGTACTGAATGGATAAAACCCAGATACTAAAATGACAGTACAATATTTGTTGCTTTCCATCACACAATGGTCCTTTGCTTCAAGTGCAATAAGGACCTTTTGATCTAAAATTTCATCAGAAATTCTGATGGCCCTTAGAAATGTTCCATATTGCACATGAAGCATAAATACCCTTCTCTGATGGAAAGGCACATTTGTCCACTCTGCTACCCAATTTCAATGTAATTTTAGTACCGTCAACTTACCTTTCCTGCCGTCTCCAACATTGCCTGGCTTAAAAAACAATGTTTCTCTTCAAAACAGTTGTCGTTGTCTAATTCCTAATAGATATCTAAATGGTCGTGATTCTCCCATTACAAGTAATTGGATCTCCAGCTCTGTGTAAAGAATCAACGTTCTTTAAGCCAGGCAATGTTAGCCATGGTAGGCAATGTAAGGAGGTTGAAGGCACTACATGACCAGACTGACCAGATAGAATTTTATGATATCATGAACTATAAGTAAGAAATAAAGACGACTAATTAAGTTATATGTAAGCATAGGCAGCATAGTAAATATTATTTATTACCTACCAATAAAATACCTGGTAGGTATGTACTCTTAATTATAATTACAATTTTAGTTGGATATTTGATAATTTAGTTTGTTTTTCAATTCTTATATTAATCGATTTTTATTAGAAGGTCAAATAATTGAATTAATTTGAACGATTTTACCAGCAATTACTTACCTATTTTCTGTTCTGTGACTACTGTGGGAATTATTAAATACTTAACTGTAAATAAACTTACTTATCTTCTACTGAAAATATAACTTGAGGTATTTTCCCACGACCAATCTTAATAAGCCTACTTTTTCTAAACACGACACACGCATTTGCAGTCGCTTATTCATATTCATAACAAAATTCCAAGAATAAGTAGGTAACCAAGTTTATTCTGTGAATTACCTACGTAATTTAAATATTAGTAAAAGTATGTAAGGAAAATTTTATTTAATAGACCAATAAACACTGAAACCGGTTTAGCCCAATAATGCTTATCCCATAATACACAAGAAGAGAGCACGATATTAAGGATATAGGTTTACCTACCGGGTGGGGCCTATAACAGGAGCAAAAAATTTAACTGTAGGCTGTACTCCTCAATCTGCCAACATTTTGTTAAGCGACTATTCAAAATAACTTGTGTTTTGATTTTTAAGTGCGCTTTAAAGTTCATTCTACGACGCTGTATTGCAATACTACATTTCAATGCAAGTGTGTAAAGTGTGTCATTATTTACGAGTCCCGAGATGTCTTTTATGAGTCGTAAGCGAATAAATAACTTCACTTGCAAACTTACATTGAACGACGTTTTTTTAATATATTTGCGAAAAAATCACATTAACCAAATAGTAAAATATTGGTTACGTGAAAGACGGCTTACAGACTACGAATTATTTTTTCCTTGAACTTGAATGTTAATTCAGCACTATAGGTACACTTCGTTCAGCGATGATTTACATTTACATTGCTAACATTAATCACAACAACTCATTTCATATAAAACACTCTCACAGTTGCAAAATAGTTGAATTATTGTACTAAATTTTAAGTGAAATACTGAAAATGGCGGGCGCTAACTTGAATAACGACAGCTAACTTGGCAATTATAGTTTCATTCAGCCAATAATTAAATTTTTTTTTAGTGAAATATCGTATTTTATAACATTTAATTTATATAATAACAAATAAATATTTAATTTATATCGTTAAACAATTTTTTTTGTAATATACTCCTAATACAAAAGTGTCAACGTTTAAGGAGTAGAATCTATGTTTTAATTATTTGCTCCTGTTGTAGGCCCCACCCGGTAACCTAATAACCAGAATGTAAGCCCCTCTCATTAAAGTATTAATATAATATAGTACGTACCGTAAACCTACTTACGAAGATGGTAAAAGACCCGGATACTCAAACGAATGAAAGTGGTACTAATAGGTACTTAAATCGTGGTCAACTTTACATGATTGATTCCACTTACTGCACTGTCACTTTCAATGCACTCCGTTGACTCGCACTCTTAACTACTCACATTAAAAACATTCTCCTATTTACAATGATTGTTTAATAATAACAACATCTTGCAAAATTGTTGACAAACTTACCGTGAGTATTTATTGTTCCCGCCAACAAACTTTTTATTTCATTTCGAAGCCGATTCGGAGCGGGAACGAAACCGGACTGCCGCGGATTTTGTTTATTTTTTAATTTTTCTTTTACTTTTTCTGTGAACAAAGGATGTGCTCGCGGCGCGGAGGTCGCCAGTGTTGTGGCTTGTGGTTGATAAACGGTTTATTTTAAGTGATTTTATTATTGTTTAGCGAACTCCGCTTGGGAAGCATTATCGGTTTTTTGATAAAGGCGCGCGCGCGAACGTTGAACACGGTCCGTTCTGATTGGCCGACTGAACAGCTAGCGCCCTAACAAAGCGATTTGGCGGGAGATCTGCCTCTGTTTTCTTGCGCCGCCACTATGTCTACGTTCAAGGAACCACCAACTTTCAAACTTCCTTCGAAAATACATTAAAACTTTTCACTGACACTTGCATTTTGATTTTATGGTGTTTAATGTTTTTATTTGAGTTTCAGACCTTAGTGGAATTGAAATGCATAAATGTAGATGAACATCATGCCTACCTACATGTAATTTTCTTCGGCAGCGAGATAATTGTCACGAGACAAAGGAAGGCGTAACTAATTGACCCCGTTAGACACCATGATAAACAGCATGAGCATAGTTTTAGTAGTTAGGATGGTTGACCCAGTCCCAAACCAGTTAAGGACAAATTTTGACTTTAAATCGTTGTTATTTAAAACTATTTGGACGTTTACTTTTAGTTTATTTTTTATATTGTATATTGTCTAATTAAAAGTCGAGATAAGAAAAAAAAACACAGAATTACGTTCAGGTTTTTTTTATAATATTTTTAAAATTCCAAAAACGGGAATGTACCTAAGTTTGACCAGCAGGCCCCAGTAGTTGTTAAGTTTTGTACCCAAAGTTGACCATTTTCAAAACAAGGCAAAACTAGCAAAAAATAATAAAAAGTAGCTTGTTTTTTATGATCAACTTTATTTAAATTAGAAGCAATATCTTTTTTTTAATTTAGATCAACAAGTTTTCATATTCAGTCTTAGCAATCACATTGAAAATAAAACTGAAATGGCACATTTTTTTCTTATCACTAAAACAATTAGGTAAGTACAATTAGGGTTTTTAACACCTACAACAACTGAGTTTCTTAATTATACAATCACCTAGGTACTCATCTAAAAGCCAAGGCACTTATTCATCATACTCATTAGAAAATTTATTAATCATTGTTGAATGGGGGATTTTATATTTGCGGCATGTTTCTCAATTTTTTTTTCCCAGAATGTATTTCTTTTACTGCTTCGTAAACGTCGTCCTCACTATATTGAAAGAATTTCTTTTTTGGTGGCATTTTTTAATCTAAAACAAGCAAAGCAAAGAATAATGTTTTATAAGGCTTGGTCAACCATAGGAGCTTTTTTTTTGTACGTGGTACCAAAGTCAAACCACTGGTCAACTTAAGGAACCACCACGATTTGGACCTTAAAATCGTGAGAGGTGGTATTGAATATGCCAAAGCTATGAAAATCCAGTTAAAAAAAGAAAATAAAAAATAAAAACCATATAGCCAGTCGTTGACCATCTGGTCAACTATAGGAAAACCAAGAAAAACATGCACCAGAAGTTAACCAGTTTAAAAAAGTCATGAAAAAGGGTAGTTATATTTAAAACTACGTTGAAGGCGAGAAGATAAACATTTAAACTTTACAAAAAACAATCATTACAATAAGGTTCATTCAAAAACAATGCCAATTAACAATAAAATAGGCTTACCTGTCAGAACACGTGCCTAACTGTAATGGCGGCAGATCGGCAACTAACGGCGACGAGCGGAAGTAAAATGATAGTGTAGGCTACATTTTTTGTCTCATGTCATCGGGAATGTGATTGGTTTGTCAGTTAAAGTTGAAATAACATGTAGGCAACTTAAAAAATACCAGATAGTGGCGGGAATTCTTAATATTGACATTTGAAGTCGCAAATGGTCAACTACCGGTGCGTGGTCAACTACTGGGTCAACCATCCTATATGTATCACTTTTGTTACTTATGATTTTGGCTCACTGGCGCCAGTATACCGTCATTACAAAGAAGGAAGTTAGTCGTAACAAATATACATTTATTTTAATTTGTTAATCTTATATAGCAGGGATCACCGAATGGCGCACCGCGGTCCGGATCCGGACCGCCGAACAATTTTGTGATGTACATTACATTTGCTTATTTAATAAACTCAACTAGAAACTTACCGCGATGGTTATTTTATTTTAATTTGTATAGGTATGCCGTATGCGGCACCTTTGAGTGTTAAATGGCCTATTTAAATTTCAATCTGTAGGTACACTATTACGAACGTATTTACCTATAATCTGGCAAACCCAATTTGCCAGTAAATAAGAAGAAATAAAACTATACTGATCACTTTTTTGGGTGCTAATAATACCTACTCGTAATAATATAAAAATAGTATGATTCTATCTATTTTTTGACATGAGAAAGACCCTGCCCAATACAAATACTGAAACTATGTATTTCCTTTGAACCCATAATCCCAATTTTTGAAACCATTATACATTGCCAGTGATGTTCTAAGAGTGCACCGACACCGAACCGGGATCAGTTCGATATTAATAGGTAAGAACACGAATAGCCCTTCTCCTCATGACGTCAATGGCAAGACAGACCAAAGTCGCCTCTTCAGATTACATAAATGGAACACCCTACTTTTAACTCTTTAAAAAACGGTGTCAAAACTACATAAATACACTGTGCTTTGTCTTTCTCCCGAGGCGTTTTGAAATAAATTAAGATGTGACTTTGTTACCGCTTTCTATATAAAGATGTAGAATATAACAATTAGCCGTTTATCACGATTTCACTTAGAAATTTGACTTACATTTAAAGTTAGTTTAAATAATTAAAATATTTACATTTAAATAATTTTACATTATACCTTCTAGCAAATATGCACATAAGTAATCAATATGAATCAATAGGCCAATAAAATTAGATCCAAAAAAGCGTTTTTAGGAATCAATTCCCAGCAATCTGTAAATCGTTACTATAATACCTTCATTTGGTTCTAAATGCGTGTAATCGGAGTTTACGCAATCATATTGTGCCAGTTGCAACGACACGGAATTACAAAATTATTGAGTCAATGAATGTTCTCGTAAACTAATTCACATAAAGATGGCTTCAGATGCATTTCAGATGCATGGCAGGCATTTGGTGCAGCCCCCAACCACAATCGGCTGTGAGCCAGAGCCAGAATGTGACGCAATTTTTGGAAACTTTCATGAGAATATTCTCATGCAAGTTTCCACTTAGAAAGTTCCCGTTGAGATTACGGATTATTAGTATTAATACCTACTCAATGTTTTTAACTGTTGACGACTGTTTCTTTTAACATTTAGGTACCAAGTACCAACGTTTTTTTTTAATACTACGTCGGTGGCAAACAAGCATACGGCCCGCCTGATGGTAAGCAGTCTCCGTAGCCTATGTACGCCTGTAACTCCAGAGGAGGACGCTAATGTGTGACCAACGTCACACATTAGCGTCTATTTCATATGTCATCACATAGAAAGGAAAACTAACTGTAAGAACGTTTGGCAATAAACATGCAGGAGAAAATGCAGGTGAAAATGCCGAGAACATTTCACAAAAACTGTGCAATTTTTGAAAATTCTCTTTGGCTCATTGCTACTTTCAGTGTACCTCTGTGTACCTTCAAATGACATCCTGCATACAAAGTGATTCATTTTGCATCACTCATTGCATTTTGCTTTATAAACGTAACAAAGTGGCATTAAACGCCGATCCCGTTGCAGTGCCCTTATCTGGCCCCATTATCACCAGTCCCGTTACTGCACCGTGGGACCATGGTGCGAACACCATTGTTTTCCATGCAGTTGGTACGCGATTCTGAACTTTAAACCCTGAGATTAAGGGTTATACGGGAAGTCAGTGTTTAATCCTGATAATAGACAACGCGAGCTATAGATCAGATGCATCCAAGAGCGTATAGCTTAGCCTGGTTTGTTTATGTGTATATAACTTCGGAGCATAGTTTAAAACTTATCCTGCCAAGAATGTTTTCGCATTGTGTGGGCCGTGGGCCTACCGCGAAACGCGATAATTGAAGTGTTTTTATCTGCCTCTCTATTGCTCTTGAATATTAGAGCGAGAATGGGGTTAAAAAGGGTTGACAATTTTTCAAAAGTAGTTGAAAGGATAGTTGTTTTTTTTTTTCAGTTAGGGGCTTGAAACTTTTTGGTTGTGACAAATAGGATGTCTCATATGTTGTAATCTTGTAAAATGATTATCATATGATTAAGCTTCCCTATAGGTACTGCTATTTATTGGTGTGTAATGTTCTATGCTCATGTAGAATATAATTTGAAAACGCTCTAAGGCCCATCATGAATGAAAAATTGCCAAAAAAAATTAATATATCCACAGATAACCAATCGCAGTCCAGAAATTCGCGAATTGCAGGGATATTCCTCTTTTACTCTCACTCAGACGTAATTAGAGTGACAGAGAAAAATGTCCGCAAATGACGAACTTCGATTTTCGCGGTTATAGCCCTGCATCCTCAGGCGACGAAGTCACGGACTTTCTCTGCAAATTGTGTGACACACATCCTCTCTTAATTCTTTCTGGTTAGAATGTAATATAATGCATGGGTTGAAAATGGCTACCTATCAGTCGAAACCTTATCTCTTGAAAACAAAACAACAAAAGATTTCAACTTCTTTTATCTCACTGAACTTAAGATAAGATTAACATATGTTCGAGGACGGCAAAGTGCGATAATTTTAGTTTTCCTAGATTCCAGGAGTTTGGACCTAAATTGGATATTTAATCATTTTGGAGACCGTGATTACTTTGATAAACTGCCTTATCTATAACCCTTTCACGATTATATACCAAAAGACCTGGGGTCTCCTTGGCTCCTAATCCACTACTGACCCTTCTTACGAAAGCTTTTCTCATCTGACCTTTTAACTAAGCAATTAAGAAGGAGACGATAAGCCTGATTATTCCGGTATCGCCACGATGTTTTCTTGTTTTCCATCACCCAAATGCTACCAACACTCATTAAACTACCGGTGACGCCCGGTTACCGATGCTAAGGCACGAAGAAACGAAGGAGTAGTACCTATATAACAGACAGTGTTTTGCAATGTGCATTAAAGTGTATAACAAGCTACCGCAACGCATGAGGGAGCTACCTATTCATAAATTTAAAAGAAGTCTTGTTTGTTACTTATTGGATAAAAAATATTATTGCCTCAAAGATTTTCTCTCCGAAAACATCCAGGAGTAAAATAAAATTGCTGATTAAAATTGTTATTCAATAGTAATTAAAATTAAAATTTTGTAAAGTTTTTGCATGCTAGTATTATTATATACATATAGCAGAATAAACAACAAATTGTCAAAATTACATCTGTGGACACCAAAATATGTACTTATTCTATGCAAATAAAGTTATTCTATTCTATTTTATTCTATTATATTATAATTCTTAGGAGTGAGGCCTAATAATGCCTTACAATTTTTTTTTTCTTATTGATATCAGAACATAGCAAATCAACCGCTATTGTTCTGGCTACTATTTACCTACGCTGAAGTGTGTGAACAATTAACGGCTAGCAGTAAAAGTATTGTAGTAGGTAGTAGTTAACGTTGCGAAATGCTATTGTATTCATTCAAGTGTTTTTTCTTAGGGTTTGAAGGTCACATGGTAGCTGCCTTAGTAAAAAGCGGCCAAGTGCGAGTCGGACTCGCCCATGAAGGGTTCCGTACCATTTATGACGTATTAAAAAAACTACTTACTAGATCTCGTTCAAACCAATTTTCGATGGAAGTTTGCATGGTAATGTACATCATATATATTTTTTAGTTTTATCATTCTCTTATTTTAGAAGTTACAGGGGGGGGGGGGGGGGGACACATTTTACCACTTTGGAGGTCTCTCTTGCTCAAACTATTCAGTTTAGAAAAAAATTATATTAGAAACCTCAATATCATTTTTGAAGACCTATCCATAGATAACCTACACGTATGGGTTTGATGAAAAAAATTTTTTTGAGTGTCATTGTCAGTTCTAATCTAAGTATGGGGAACCCCCAGAATTTATTGTTTTTTTTTTCTATTTTTGTGTTAAAATCTTAATGCGGTTCACAGAATACATATACTTACCAAGTTTCAAGAGTATAGTTCTTATGGTTTCGGAAAAAAGTGGCTGTGACATACGGACGGACAGACAGACAGACATGACGAATCCATAAAGGTTCCGTTTTTTGCCATTTGGGTACGGAACCCTAAAAACTACTGCATACAGCAGATCTTAGGATCCTACTATTTGGGTAAACTTTAAAAGAGACTAGCGAACCGCAGTAGAAATATTTTCGTGTAAGTATTTCACACTTTTTAACACCGCGGGATAGAAAGTGACGGACATCCTTTTATCACGCTGTCACCTACACAAGATCGACCATCATATCATTTGTCGGAATGCTTCCAAATTGGAATTTTGCTTAGAAATTTCAAAAAACCTACAGGAAATGGAGGAACCTTTTATTTTGGATACGAAAAATTTCGATCCCTATACGAAAAATATAAAATATGACATCTGGCCGCGTAGCCAACGTGCCAATCGTTAACGCTCCGTAGCGTATCGTAGTCATCTCTCTTTATCACTCTTCCATATTAGTGCGACAGTGACAGTTGCGTTTCGTTCGCCACGGAGCGTTAACGATTGGCACGTTGGCTACGCGGTCAGGTGGCAATGGCACATTAGTAGTGAATCTTGGTTTTCCCACCCCTAGTCCAAATTTAGTAAAAGTGAACCATACTACCCGATATATTTTGGGTGAGATGGTTAAAGACTAACCCGAGTTAAACACTATTTTTCATTTCGACTATGAGGAAAATCAAACACAAGAGGTTTATTATAGGTATATTTCTTTTGAACAAATTATTGTCAGTTTATTTATTTTAGTACAGACACCTTTCCCGCTTTTTCATAAATAGGTAGTTATTTTTTTTATTTTTTGTCATAAAAATAAAAATGTAGCGACCGTATTTTTGTGTATTAAAATTATACTAAGTACTTGTATTTCATATTTAAATGTATAAAATAAACATAAATATTTGTTAATAATTCAATATAAATAACAATGAATGTTTAAAATATTATCATTCATTACATTACATTCATTCATTCAGTTTCACTTTTTTTAAGATGCGTATACAATAAGACCATTTCAGGCATATCGCAATTTAAGATGTCTATGGTTTTAGAATTTTTTCAGATCAAAATTTAAATGGCGCCAATTCCAGTCATACTCTTAACCGTCAATATATTTCTTTTTGTAATGAAATGCAATTAACATTTAATTTCGATAATATGTAAGTCCTTGGTCTGAAAATGCGGAAGCTAATATGATGAGGGCTTTTAACTAAATAATAAGGTGGCATATATGGCTGTTAGCCGTTGCTCGAAGTACAAGTAAAAAAAAATACTTTCCACTCTAGGGAGGGAAATGCAATTTTCCACCCAGCTATCAGTCTATGAAAGGTGAACTTTCCGATTAGGAGAGATGAAAAATAAGCTGGATGAACGCGCTTCGCACACTAGATCCGATTCGCATATGCGAGCGGGATGTCGGTATAATACGCGCATAGAGTATATTGTCTCCCTCAAACATCGGAGCGACGTGTGAATCGGATCCAGTGTGCTAAGCGCCTTACCCTCGAAAATAACGGGAGGCAGATAATGAAATTTCGATAAGTATTCTATTATCGCGGTAGGTCCGCTGTACCACACTACCTACTTAATTTACTTAATTTAACTAAGGAACCTACTAACTTAATCCAGCCAAACGCACAGGCAGCTAAGGGGCTATTGTAAGGGCCTTTCATCACGTTTTATTAAGTTGAATCAGGACAACGAGGCAATTGAGCTGAACCTAACTTTTACCAGATCGAACTGCCTCGGGTCAACGACCTTAATACACATTAGAATTACGTATTTTATGAATGACCAATGTAACTTGAACTTGAAGACGACGGGACAACTATGCGTAATCTTAAATAAAACTTTCACTGGTTGTTTGAAGCGATTATTCGGCTAGTGACAGCAGTAATAAATATCAAAGATTACTTACAACGCCCACCACAATTACACCAGTTATTGACTGACCTACGATTGAATACAGTTGGTAGGAATCTCTAGGTCAAGTTAGGGTGGATACAGATATCAAATGTTATGTGAATGTCGTAATGCGTGTGTGAAAGTTAGTTTTAGGTAGCCTATGCCGTGCTTGCGAAAGCTGTATTTTAATAGATTTAACCTCATCAGGTATTTTCGTGCATACCTATCAGGGATCGGAACCGGTTTTTTGCAAAAACATCGAAATAACCATATATTTCGGTTTATTTTATACTCAAAATGTAGGACTCAGTTGTGTTTTTAGGTAACGACTTCGTATTATTAGATTGCCCGATTAGGAATGAAATAATTAACAAAGAACGAAAAAATACCGTTTTCGTTCCCATACAAAAAATACCGGGTTCCGATCCCTGATACCTACCTATAATGTTAAATGATAGGTACCTACTTAGTATGTGTTCAAACATCGTTCCATTGATAACACGTGTTGTGATTGTGACTACTTATTTGTGACTTGCGGAAGTATATAATGGTACAAAGAGCTTGCACCTAGCTTCTCGTAGGTACTTATATATATATATTATCAGTCTAAATTACGTATCAGATTTGGGTTTATTATCAGAGATTAGCAAACTTTTCGCAAAAAGCCATGTGTAGAAAATATCATCCGTTTCATGTACTGAAAGAAGCCACAATATTGTTATTAGCTTTTGATACAGTTCAAAACGTTCTAAAATATTAGGTCAGTCCATAAGTCCGTGCGTATTATGTAGGTACATGTGAAGAATACAAAAATTAAAACTTAAATACATTTATTTGATCAATGATGTATTTGCAATTATTATCTACAACTAACTGCCATCTGTTTGGGTATTAGTATATTCCTTTCTTGTAAAAATGTTCCGGTTTTGGTTCGAAATACTTCGACACATACGCACGAAGTTATGAACTGACCACCAGTTATAAACTCTTTATTTAGCGGGCGAGAATGTCCAAGTTTTTTCATGATTTCTATGTAAGTAAAAAGGCAATTATAGTCCGTCTAAGCTAAATCTGCACCGACGTGAGTTAAACAAAAGTGTGGGAAAAATTTGACATTATTGGAAACATTGCCACACTTTATCTTTGCGAATGCCATGCAGACTTGCAGTTAGCTTGGTCCGACTATCTACGGCCGATAATTGAATGTCTGTACTATATATATAAAGTCTATTTGATGCTCGACGGTGAAAGTTAGAGCTAGCACCAACAATAGCGAAAGTCCAACTTTGTTCATTGTTGAGGTAGGCTGTATACTCGTAGTCCTCCGGTCGGCGTCTTTGTTAAAGATGCAACCATTTCGAAACGTTGTCGTTGTATGTTTACTTTGTTTGGCATAGATGTATCGAGTATAGTACAAAGGGACGATTTTGGTGAGAATATTTCGTCAACTTAGAGCCGCCTCAAACTAGCGTCTCCCGAGCGTCGGCGTCTAGTCAATTCTATGGCTGCTGCTCGACGTAACGTTGGCGCAACTGACAATCTATCACCCTTCCCGTTTAAAAAATATTATAGTGTGCGGTGGCGCTTAGGGCATAGATAATTGGACTTTCAGTTTACTATCCTTTCAGTAACTTACTCCTCTGTCAAAAACCTTGCACAATTGTGCAAAAAACCCATTGACGTATTAAAAGAAGAGGATATGGAAGGTAGAGGCAACGCTAGTGTGCGGTGGGTCAAGCCTGGCCGCGCAGACGCACGCAATTTTCATATCTGAACCATTCTACTAGATTAGATACCTAGCTCACATTCACAAGTTGAAAAAAAAACGCTTAAGGATATTGATATGCAAAGATTTAACGCTGACCTTGAATCTATAAATTGGGAACGCTTGGTGTGTAACAACGTCAACGATACTCTTCTCCATTTCAATATGTCAATTTTACAAATTTTTGAAATTCACGCTCCTTTTAAAAAAATTCTTATAAAAAAAACGACTTCATCCTTGGATCACTCACACAGTCAGGGAGATGATGCGGCTGCGTGATGTAGCGCACGCAAGGTTTCGCCGAACGGGGCTTGACTCACATAAACAATACTATAAGGATTTAAAAAACATAGTCAATACAGCAATTTTTACCGAACAGTCAGCCTTTTATCAGACATATATTACAAATAATAAAAAAAAACCCAGAGTTCTGTGGCAAAATATAAAAAATTACGTAGTCGATTTTAAAAAACCTAATGATTTGCCTCCTAATTTTAATAATCCAGATCAGATTAACAGTCACTTTCTTAATTTACCTACAAGGAGAGGTGTCACGTTAACCAGTTTAATGTATTATGAGTTTCATAGATTTGGTTCCGCGAAGTTCATGTTAAAACCAGTAGATGAAGGTACTGTTTTGAGGATCATTAAATCCTTTTCAAGCAACGCAGTAGGCACTGACAACATCACGTTAGATATGGTTGAGCTTACCTTGCCTAGAACTTTACACATCATCACAAGCATTATCAACCAATCCATCTGCACTGGTATTTTCCCTGATGACTGGAAATCAGCGATAGTTAGACCTATACCCAAAACACCTGAACCTACTGACTTAAAAGACCTCAGGCCTATTAGCATCCTGTGTTTCGTGTCGAAAATTCTAGAGAAAGTAGTATGTCGGCAATTAACAGACTTCTTAGAAACAAATAACATATTACCAAATAAGCAGTCCGGGTTTCGAAAAGCGCGCAGCACAGCCACTGCACTCTTGGACGTGATCGATGACATATTAACAGCGCAGGATAAAGGAGAGGTATCTATCCTAGTCCTCCTGGACTTTTCCCGCGCCTTCGACACTATTAATATATCGCTATTGTTGTCTAAACTTGCTTACTATGGTTTCGACGTCGGCACCATAAAATGGTTTGATAGCTATCTCTCAGGCCGTTCCCAGAAAGTTGGGCTTCGTAATTATTCTGGACTGACAGATTACTCTTTAAATACATCTGTAACTTGCAGAGTCCCTCAGGGTTCGATTCTGGGTCCCGTTTTATTTATTTTGTACGTGGCTGACATTACGAGTTGCATAAAGAACTGTCACTATCACATGTATGCAGATGACCTACAAATTTACAAAACATTCCACCCTCGGGAGATACAAACTGCCTTGGAGCTATTGAATCAGGATCTTGATCGTATCGATGTTTGGTCTGAACAATGTGACTTAGTCCTTAACCCCAACAAGTCAAAGTTTCTAGTGCTCGGCACTAAAGGCCAAGTCGACAAACTCGCCAGCTTTGATATCAATGTTGTGCTCGGAAGGGATCGCCTCGAACGAGTCTCGGCGGCCCGTAACCTTGGCCTAATCTTAGACGAGCGCTTGCGTTTTGAACAACATGTACTCGATGTCGCTAAAAACTGCTACTATAGATTGAGAGTACTATACCAGGTTCGTCAATATCTCAGTGTCGACCTTAGAATAAAATTATGCGACACCTTAATATTATCCAAACTCAACTATGTCGATACTGTGATTAACGGTTGCTTGCTGGCTCGTTCAAAGGCGCTCCTACAACGCATCCAGAATGCTTGTGCCCGTTTCTGTTTTCCCATCCCTCCACGTGCTCATGTCACCCCTTATCTTAACAGTGGTAAGATGTTGAAAATGGAAGCACGTCGATCATTGCACTTTGCGACCTTACTTTTCGGTGTGGTAAATTTTCAACAACCCCAATACCTTTTTAACAAGTTGTCGTTCTCCTCCCGTCCAATGAGAGATGGCATTCGACTTCTCTGTCCGAGACACGGCAGTTCAGCAGCATTTCGTGGCAGTTTTCGCTACTCTGCTACGAAATGCTGGAACAACATACCCCCTCCAATACGTAACTCTAAAACATTACTCACTTTTAAACTTAAATTTAAACAATATCTTTTCAGCTTCCAACTGCCGTGTTCTTCGCGTTCCATGCACCTTAGTTAGATTATGATTATTTTATGTTATAAATTGAATTATTTATCTATTTTTAACGAGTTGCCTTTTTATGTATATATTATATGCTCTACTATATATTAAACTAAATACATGTCTGACTTTACCTGTTTATATTTTTATATATTTTTAGATATTCCCAACCCACTCACTTCCGCTTTGAAATTTTTCCGTGCATTAGTTTCTAACTTGTGTTAAATATCAATACTTGCTAACTCACTGTCTGACACTGCCTTTACTGTTCCGAGCTATCTTCTTGCCCTGGGCTCCACGGAAGACCAGCGCTGTAGCATATATATGTTAGAGCATATGCTGAGTGGTGTCCAATTGTAGCCTCTATTACAGCATCATCACTGTAACTATTGCATGTTAGTATAAGTTACAAGTAGTTATAACTGTTTAGTGTATTAGATCTTCTTTCTTACTTTTTTGTTTTCTAATGTGGTGCTGTTTGTAGATGGTTTTGCAATAAACGTTTTTCTATTCTATTCTATTCTAAATATTTAAGTTCCTAATTGTATTTTACCTACACGCGATCTAAGTAGGTATAAAAACTAGACAGCATTAATTATTTCATATTTCGGTCGATGACTAAACGCAAATTCAACCTTGAAAGTACATACCAAATAAGTGGCTTCCTACAGTAGGCTATTAATAAAGATTTGTGACTGATTTGTATGCATTGCGTGACAGGATATTGATGGTAAGTAGAAAGTATTCTTTACCTTTATTTCCTTATCTATATGAATAACGAATATAACGATAAGGAATGTCAAAAATTGATGCAGAAGTGTTCCGTAACTTGTATACTTATATCTGACTTATATAGGCAAATAAACCACGGTGGCACATAAAACAGGATAGTACTGTCACATTTGCTAATTAAAATTGACCCTTATCACCGAGATGGACAGTTGATTATAGGAGACTAGCGAAAATGGTCCGAAGGAGAGGGTCAAACTAGAGGCCTTGGCCCCTCAAGAGATCTCCATTTTCTTTTAAATACTACCGATTTCTCTACGTGTTTGGGTGACTACCGTTGCTCAACATGCCATCGGAGCAGTAGCTGACGTTTTCGAAGCTTCATTACATTTCACTCAACCACATTACGAATAGTTATCGCCTATTTTATTGAAATGTAAAAAGATAGTTTAAGTGCAATAATATCGATCATTGTCATTGAACATTTTTGACTATTCGAGATAAAGAATACAATACTGACTAGGATTCGAGACAAAGTATTTTTTCTTCTTCTTCAACCTATCGTTTCCCCGGCCTAGCGCCAGGGTTTGCTTTCCTACTTATTCTTCTCCACTTTCCCCGGTCTTCGGCATCCTGGGGTATTTAGAGTTCTCAAGGGTCGGCAACGCTAAGGTGGCTCCTATGGTGTTGCTTATGTCCATGGGCGACGATGACCGCTTCCCATCAGGCAGCTCGTCTGCTCGTTTGCTGACTATGCTAACAAAAAAAAAAGCCTCAGGTGTCAGACTGTTCGATTCCATGTCCACTATCACGACGTAACGTCCAGCCGTAGGCGAGAGAGTACCCTCGGCGCAGTACAGCCGGCCTAGCCAAGGTGACAATCGTTATCGCTTCGACAACGAAACGCTTTGTGTCTCGCTATCACAATAGAGAATTTGAGATAGAGGTGGATTATCAAAGAAAACTTTGTAGCCCCAGTAAATTTATTGCCGTCTTTCGACACATGATTAAAACTTTTAAAACGCCATTTGACTGTCATCCTTATTCTTTCACAAATATGTGTAAAATTTGTTAAATATCAAAAAGTGGCGCCATCTAATAGAGCATAGGCCAAAGATTATAGCGCCATCGCTCGACGCGACCGTAAAAATAGTATCCAAATCCAAGTGTCCATGCATATATGCTTTCTTGCTTTGCTTACAATTACAACGATCGAATGCGTACCTAAGTATTTTTACGATTTTATTTATATGAAAACATATAAAAGACAAAGATATTTGTCTGAAAAGAATATCAAATTTTAAAACTTTGAAGTTGCGCTGACTTCACAGCGTTATTATTGTTAAGTATGACAGTATGACATAATTATCAAACCACCTTTTCGTGCACCATCTAGTTAAAGTAAAACTAAAGAATTATCACACTTTTTTTTTAATACCACGTCGGTGGCAAACAAGCATACGGCCCGCCTGATGGTAAGCAGTATCCGTAGCCTATGTACGCCTGCAACTCCAGAGGTTACATGCGCGTTGCTGACCCTAAACCCGCCCCCCTTGTTGAGCTCTGGCAACCTTACTCACCGGCAGGAACACAACACTATGAGTAAGGTCTAGTGTTATTTGGCTGCTGTTTTCTGTAAGGTGGAGGTACTTCTCCAGTTGGGCTCTGCTCTAGATCTAGAATGACATCCACTGGCTGTGCCCTACCACACAAAGCGAGATGACATTTACAATGCCCATACCTCTATTTTGGACGTAGTGTAAGGACGTAGGAGGTAGGTAAATAAAACCCTAAGAATATTTACATTTATTTAACGCAATGTAAACCGCTTGTAAACACGTTAAATATTTATAAAAGGTGTTTTTATTATGACAGGCCGCAATCAATACCTGCGTGGAACGGAGTGTCGTGGACATAATAATGTTGCCAAGCTATCAAAAATATTTTCTACTATACTACATTATATCAAGCAATTTCCCTCAGTAGAAAAAAAGCGGTAGATTTAAAAAAATGTAGATGCGAAAGGTTATCGTCCCATATAAAATTTTAAATTCGCGCATTTTTTTCACTTTTCACTTTCAAACTTGCTTGACCGAGTATAAAAATAAACTGGAGTAAGTACTTGTAAAAAAAAATTGCAACCAAAAAAGAAGTTAAACTAGAGGGTTTCATCTTGTCTAACTTGTCTTTGTTAATGATGTCATCAAACAATACAGCCAACATTACAATATGTAAATTTATGGTAATAGAGACAGATTAAGCTAAGTTGGCAGCGATTTTGACAGTTCAGCCTGTCCCTGCCCTCCACACTTAAGTAACCGTCATAATTTCATACATGTTTGGCGTTTAAAATAACACTTGTACTATCTGGGCTGTCAAAACCGCTGCCGTGAGACTGTGTCTGTGTGCTCTGGTTTGATCCTCTCTTTCGGACCGTTTTATCTAATCTCAAATAATGAACTGTATTGCGATACGAGTTAATTTTAAAGCAGCAAAATGTGACAGTGGGTACCATCCGGTTCTATGTAGGTACAGCTATGGTTTGAAATTTTAAATAAGCTTCTTGTTTTCAGTTTTTTTCAAAACTCTAAATCGCCAATTACATCCACCCTTCTGATTTCGGGCCCGAAATCAGTCCCTATTTCGGGCCTGATAACCGTTTTCTGTTTCACAGAATATCAGCACATCGTTAACAATATTTGAAATGTAAAAAGACTTTGTCTCTAATTGCCAAGTGTTCAAGGTTTATATATAGGCGCTGGTGGCCTAGCGGTAAGAGTGTGCGACTTTCAATCCGGAGGTCGCGGGTTCAAACCCCGGCTTGTACCAATGAGTTTTTCGGAACTTATGTACGAAATGTCATTTCATATTTACCAGTCGCTTTTTGGTGAAGGAAAACATCGTGAGGAAAACGGACTAATCTCAATAAGGCCTAGTTTATTTATACCCTCTGGGTTGGGAGGTCAGATGGCAGTCGCTTTCATAAAAACTAGTGCCCACGCCAATTCTAAGGATTAGTTGTCAAGCGGTCCCCAGGCTCCCATGAGCCGTGGCAAAATGCCGGGACAACGCGAGAAAGAAGTTCAATGTTTGATATTTTTGCATATGAACCATTTATTTACATTTCAAATACTGCTTTTGATTTGTACGATGTGCTGTTGGTGAAATGGAATTTATTTATTTCTTATACCTGAAATTGGGTCTGATATCAGGCCTGATGAAGTGTGGATGTAATTGGAGAAAAGACCAAGTATGTACTGAGACTGAACTGACAAATGCATATACATTTTTGGTAAATTTTCCTGACAGTTTATCAATAAAAATACTAAAGCTTCAGGTTACTCGTTAAATGGCAACATTTGGGTTACAGGGGTCTCATAACTCGTGCGTGACTTTCCACCACTATTTTTTTTGTTTTGTTTAACTTGAACTAAAATTTTAAAATGTATACTGTCTCAAAAGGACCCAGCAAAATTGTAGCTAAAACAAGAAGAGGTAATAATTATCCTGTACCATATCCCTGTATGCCCTTTGCGGCATTGCGGTATTCTCGTGACATACGGCGATATCATTTTGAATATTTTGATTTACAGGTCTTTCACAGAACTTGGAAAGACTAGATAGCCGCAAAGACAATAATAGGAAGTCTTCAGAGTCTGATAATGGAGAAATTATGAGGTGTGTGAAAGAGTTTTTTTATTAACAGTGAATTTAAATGTTACCAAATGTTTCATCAGTGTTTTTACATAACCTAATTGGAATCGTCGTGTTTATTTAAGTTTTAGTAAGAAAACCTGTGTTATATTCGCCGAGAACTTGTGGAAAACACTTTTATTGCATTCTAATAAGACGAATTGGTCTTATAATTGTTTGACAATGTTTGTTTGCATTTATTTCAGTATGCCCAAACCAGTATTTCATTCCAATGGTAAAAAGACGATACACCAAAGAATACAACACCACGTGATAACTCCACAGCATGAGGAGCTCATCAGGTTTATTAGTGAAAGTGAGTTTTATTGGTAGTTTGGAGACAAACGAAACTAGACCATAAAATCAATATCTCGGACAATATTTATGAGAAGGGAGATCATGCTGATTGCAAAATTACCTAATATTCTTTTTTCTCAATTCAATCCATTTCATTAGTTTCTTAATCGTGATAATAACAACTAACAAGATGTTGTAGTGACCATGTCAATATATATATATATATATATATATATATATATATATATATATATATATATATATATATATATATATATATATCTTTTTAATACATATAATGACTTGGCTGTCGCACGGCTATGACACAAAGAATAATGGATAACAATTTAAAATAATCCTAATTGAATAGTGCTCACCGTAATGACATGCAGTTTGAGCAATACACATACATGTACAAGTAAACTGTTGTATGCGATCATGAAAGAAAATACAGTTAGCAGTATGTAGGTATCAAAAAATATTTGTTGATATATTATTCTTTATACATTTTTTGATAGTCGCTAATTTGTTTTTAGCCTTAACAGCTTCGCACTGGTTACAACCCAACCTTAACAAATTATCCACCCAAACTTTCCTCAAGTATCACTATTGATAGGTGTAACCCATATGAAAATCCGTTCAGTAGTTTTTAGTTTATCATGAACATACATACATACTGACCGATGCGGCGGGATACTTTGTTTTATAAGGTGTAGTGATAGATCTTTTCCTCTTACTCTATACATATCTTGGTTTATAATAAATACTCAAATATCGGTTTAATTTCTTTTCTTAGTTCAAGTACCTTTAATTTTACAAACATTCACCTACATTCATTTATTTTCCTTTCTTTGAACATGTGTTGTGCATTTCAGCTTGGACACAGTCAGCATACGGAGATAGTGAGCCATCAACACCTACAACCTCAATTGGTAATTTCTTGATATATTAGTTTACTAACTTATTGATATATTCGTTACAAAAATAAGACAAATCATTTGGCACATATGCAGAGACCCGAATTATTGTGGCATTTTTTACTGTTATAAGGAGTTCTCAGTTATCAACTACCAATACACATATATTTATAAAATGTAGAAAGGAAACATTAAAAAGTTTTATATAGAGTGGATATTTGAGATGATATGAAAATATTATAGATCAAGGGAAATGTAAGACCAAATGTGTTTAGTTTAATTTGTAAACTTTCCTGCTTATCCCATTGATAACTTTATTAAAAACTTGTAGCTTATTTTAAAATAACTAAAGAATTTAAGAAATATTAACCCACCTTGAATAGAAATATGTATTTCAATATTTCCAGCATCTGGCAGCTCATCGCCTGTGCCCCCCTCCAGCCTGTACTACCAGGACGACCCCAGCCCCGTGCTGCAGGACTTCAAGCCCTTCGACCTGGAGACATGGTGGGGCAAGCGGCTGTTCCAGAACATCACAAACTCTCTCTGAGCTGCATGTGGATGGAACATCTTAGTATGTTAGCGTAAGTCACAATCATGTACAGTTTACTAAATTTTTCTACAAATTGATAATGTTTAAAAGCTCAAGCGGTGCTTGATATGTGGTGTGAAAGTCTATTTATAGATCTGAAGTCATATGTTCTTGAAGCTTAAGGCTTTCTTGGCCGTATTTCACTAAACAAATGCTGCATGGTTCTTTTCCCCAATGATTTTTTTAGTTTTAAATATTGGAAATTGGATTTTAAAGCTTAGTAAAGCAATTTGGGCCTAATAAGGTGAATATAGATAATAAATACCTAATAAAGGACAAAAGGACTATATTTGCACTACTATGGTGAAATGTGTAAAGAGAAGATGTATTGTGAGATAGTAGACATGTTTATAATAGACTTCCTCATCACGTATATTTCTGCAGAGGGATTGTAATATGTGCTACTTTGCTACAAGTAGCTTTTTAAACGCATTCAACTTAGTGTATGGGTTGTCTTAGTGTAAAAGAAGTACATATTTAACAACAAAATATCAAAAGGAAGATTGAATAATCATTATGACATTGTATGTATCATTAAATCATCACAAATATTGGTAACTCCGTATAAGTTGTGATTGTGCCATCTGGTTAGGTGTGTATTTTCCCCAATTTTTTTTCTTTCCAAAACTTTACAAGAATAAAAGTGGAAACATGAAAAAAAGGAATTCTACTACTAGCATTATCTGTATCCAATAAAACTGGATTTAGTAACCTATACTTGATTGTGGATCTCATTTCATTATCGTAAGTGAAAATTTCCAGAAGCTCAAATCGTTTGCGACTAGCATTGTTTTACGAACCAATATTTTGTAAGATTGTTGTATTGTGTATTTACGTTCTTAATGTTTATATTGTCTATGCTAAGTCTGCAAGCTATGGAAGAGGTAAGGAATGAAATCTCCATGTACCAAAAAGTGTCCATCAAAAAACCTTAAATAGGTGGCGCTACAATACCTAGAATATTTGAAAAAAAAAAAACAAATCATAGACAGTGCACTTTATACCGTCAATAACGTCTAGGTTCTTAGCTACTCTAGCACTACTCTGGAGAGTTTTGGAACTATTATTTATAGCTGACAGCTGGCCACTTGCAACAGTTCTGCCTATGAAGAACTGTTTTTTTATCGTATGACAAATATCTAGCCATACGATTAAATAAATAAACCTCTACCTTCCATACTGCAAGTCATATGCAATATCAAGTATGGCGCGGTTATACATTGTCATTGCCAAGTTGCTGCAGTCTTACCATAGAGAAACTTTATAGAGTTGGATTTTTTTAATTTTTTTTTAAGACCAGTTTCTAATTGACAAATAAAAAAAACAATTAAAAAAATGGAAAATATTAAAATTTTAATTGTATATTAAATGAAATTGCATTGATTGTTTTAACCACGCTTGGAAACAGTGTGGGTGGCAAACTTTACTTTTTGTAAAGACTAAGCTAATTCTGTTTCTGACCCATTGGGAAACTAGTCTATTACAAAATAAACAAATTTTTATATTGTTTTCAAAATATATCTCTCTCGTCTTAAGCCAAAGTTTTAATTGCAGTTTTCGCAACTAGCCTCATTTTGTGGCCATTTAAATATTAAGTTAGTAAACTACATTAAATATTTCTCTCAACCATCACAATTGGCTAAGACTATTAACAAATTATTTAATATAATTGTCAGTTAATAACCAAATAAAACTTACAAACACCCTATTTTTACAAGATTATACGCAATGGCTACCCCCAAAACTGGATATCCGCAGAATATCTACGTGTAACTTTATCACTCTTGAAATACACGAGTGACAGAGACGCAAATACACAAGTTTTGAACTTCGCAATTGCTCCTCAACCGTATAAAAGCAGTAAAATAATCAAATACAAGTTTTTTATAGTAAGAATTGGTTATTTAGAGAGTTTTTGTTGTTGCTAACTAAATCAACTTGAACATTTAATCAGTGATATGATTGTATAAAAGACAAATTTTCTTACATTATTGTTAATAATTATATATTAAGTGCCTCTACACAGCAATAGTTCGAATAGTTTGATCTTGATTAGAAGTGGATCAACATGGTCTTGTCAAGATGTCACTTTGTCACGGTTATGTCTACTGGGTCACGTTTTAAAACAAAAGTTATTTTTTTTTTATAAAAAAAAACCATGAGACACAGACATAATAAATATATTTAAATGGGTCACTCACGTATTTATAAGCCTGCCAACACGTGCTGAAGCTCCACGTTATGGAACGAAGCATGTTGAGCAATTCTCGACTTAAAAATATTTGAGTCACTCATCTTAATTACTTAAAGGTTTTTTTTTAATAAATTCACCAAAAGTTATCTACTAAGCATGTTAGGATTTTTTTTTAACAAACTTTTTCTGTTGTCCCCTGGCTAACGGGATAGAACAACATCAAGAAATTGTCGATCCACTTTTTATTAACTTCTCTTCAGCTTTCTATATTAAGATTCGACGTAGAGTGTAGGCATATTTTTTATTTATATATGTATTTTCTATCTCCTATAATTCCTTGTATAGATGTTTCTATTCTTTATAATCTCCTAGATACATAAAAAATATTTTTGTTCAAAGTAGATAATGACTATGAGATGGATGTTAATTTACATATATTTACTATTGTTATAGATCAGTATTCATGTTATGATGATCATGTTAGCTGTTACACAATACACCAAAGATTGATCATAATTCATATTGTTACTGTTGTCAGAGATGAGTTAGTGATAGTATGAAGTTGCGTTCCTTCGAAAAAAAGTTTATTTAGATGGTGTAACTGTAGCTAGAAGTTAATCTCATGATATTTTTACATTTAAATAGTACTCAGTTACGGAGTTCACTAATTAATGTATATATAAAGATACCTAGGTAACAACACCATCCAAATATATTTGGCAAAATGAATAAATTAACACCATTTACCTTTTTATTTTCTTTCGGAGCTACGCAACTTTGTAAATAGTCTTTACAGTCTACAACGTTAACTCGTCTGTGCTGTTAGTACCTACATGGCGGCAGGCCAACATATATTTTTATTTTATCTTATTTTTCTCATACTGTATAAGTACATGTATGGGTAAAAATGTCTTCCAGAATGGTAACTTGAAGAAAATTCAAAAGGTCAATACGGGTAACGGCCACTTGCACCATTCCACTAACCGGTTAAACCGTTAACCCGTGTCAAATAGTGTTACCAGTAGGTAACCAGGTTTAACCGGTTAACCTCAGGTTAGTGATTGGTGCAAGTGGTCCTAAGTGTAGCTGGCCTTCACATTGGGGCCTATATACACATTGATTTATTTTTTATTGTGCGTTAATACATCTACTTCTTGCTACTATAAACACTATAGTTCGTTTTTTTAGCATTAGAAAGAAGGTAAGCGATCTTGACATGTCTTTTTGTTAAAAAAAAAAAACACTTTTGAAAAGTAAGTCACAGCAAATAGGTGTAAAGATCATATATGATTAGTCACAGTTTTTTGCTTACATAATAAACAAAATTTTTATAAGCGTTTTATAATAATTTTCATTAAAAAGACACGTCAAGATTGTTTACCTTTTTTTCTAATGCTAAAAACATGCACTATAATCAATGTGTAAACAGGCCCAACATGAAGGCTAGTCACACTTGTCCATATGCCACACTTACCCGTATTGACCTTATTTGCTTTAAGATGTGTGATGTGTCTTGAATATACCGTTTTACTAATCTTATTTATGATCGAAACGCATGCTTTTTATGGAGCATCGTTTGTAATAAACATAAGTACCGTAAAACCACCTAACCAGGAATCGGAAACCGGTGTTTTTTCGTTCTTCGATAGGTAATTATTTTGTTTCCAACTAGGCAATCTAATAATATTTATATAAACCGAAATATATGGTTATTTCGAAGTTTTTGCACAAAGCCGGTTCCGATCCCCTGGACCCAACTATAGTCCAGTAATTCAAGTTATTTTGGGTTTTTGCTTCCGTTTATGTAATTATTTTGCCATAGAATTGCGACCAAGGCTCGGAACCGGTTTTAAAAATAGCGGTGAATACCGGTTTTACTCCGAACTTTCGTAAGAACGCGAACATTTTAAGAACTTTATTGTAACCTAAATAAACCGGTTTATTCGATGCCGCGTAAACAAAGACACCGACGTAGACACACACATAGATATATTTGTGAATTTATTAATAAAATAAATAGGTAGAAACTGTTTGTTTTGTACTAATCTGACAAGAACTTATGGAAAGGGTCTCCTAAAACCGGTTTGAAAAAACGGTTTTACGAACGAAGCCGAGATTAAAGGGTTTTGCGGCAAGTACATGATAACGGTTTAGAAATTTAACCGGTTTCCGAGTCTTGAGTCTGCGACATTGAAATATTATGTCATGCCTTAACGAATATATAGACGATACCTACTTGACAATAGTCGGGTGTGTTTGGACTATGTTTTGGGTCATTTTACAGTAACGTAAGAGACAATCACACTAAGAGCCCTTTTTACAAGATTTTATCGAATTCGCAATTATTATTTAAATCAAAATTGCAAAAGCCTTAACTTTATTAAAATTTATATGTTTTTACTCCAATATGTATTTGGATGCAATTTGAAAATTTATAAGTAATATTTTGACATGAAATTATATTGACTATCTTTGAAGTTTTGCATGATTCCTAAGCCAATGGGCTAATACTATTGTACTTGTATGTTGTTCCTTATGAGGACGGGAAATTAATGTGATTTGTATATGTCGTCGTTTTCCTTTGCACTGTTGGCATCAAAGATCCAGGTTGTCTAGAGCAGATTTCAGTTTTCAGAATAACTAAAACATTTATTAACATATTATTTAATTCTAAAAAAAGAAGATAAATGTGAATTTTATTTATAGAAATTTCGTAACTAATTTTAAACCCCGCGTCTCCCTCGCTCTTCGCGTTAGAAAATTATTTCAATTTTAAGTCAGAAATCTGCGGCTTGACGTCCTGTATAATTGTTTACAATTTGCACCTTATGTCATTGCGATAAGGATTTCTTTGACGCAGTGAATGCTTTTGATTTTATACCAAATACTGAAATTTATTCAGAATACGTATGACATTTAACACTGCTTATAGCAGAAACTAGTAAATTAGAAATGACTCGATCTAAAGTTTTATATCACCATATTAGGTACTCTAGAGTACAGTCAGCATCAATAGTAGCGGATGAATGAACGCGCCATAAATATCTGCCACGCTGGAATACTTTTCCAACTAGGTATAGAGGCTTGTACTTTTACAGTTAGCGTTCAACAGTATCTGTTACATTACATTTTTTCAAAGAGAAGATACTTTTGACGCGTAGTCTGATCCTATGCTTTTGATGCTAACTGTACACAGTCCCATATAATTATTTTCTACCTTTGTATCAGTTTTTTTTCCTACATCTTTGGAGAAACATATGTTAATCAAGGCCTGTGCACACCGGGTGCGTGTGCGGAGACGTGCACATCCGCGTTGTAATATACAGATCCTTATAAGAGATGCCACACCGCTTGCGTGACGTGTGCGTGCGCGGCTCAAACATTATAGCGCGGTGTGGTCTGGCCTTTAAGCAGTCTTTTCTGCTTGATGTTTAATTAACTTTGAAGACTAGTTTCTACTAAGTGGTTACTTGATTTTATTTTACAATATACTGAATAACATAGGCAGGCCATAAATAATTTTTATTATTTATTTATTTTATATCCTATTGGGTATGACAGTTGAATGTGAAAACTTGTTTAATATGCTAGGCGGATCGTAATCATCCTCATTTGTAAATAAATCTGAATCATGTTTTATATATGATCTGTACAAAAATGTAAATAGGCGAATCATATTCTGTGAACAATTATTGGGTTATGGAATTTTCAGAAAAAAATGTATGCTTTGTATCTACGTAAACCACCAAAAATTTTAGTATTACCACTGCAGCAGATCCAGATATAATGTTGATTATCATGCAATCGAGGCCCAAATATGGACAGCATTGAATGTCCATTATTGGGTTACTACACCTCTCGCGTCGAACGATGGACCCTTTAACAGTTTATTTTTATATGGAATGTGACATTTAAATAATAAAAAAACAGTAAAAAAAATATCCGATTGTTTTTTAAATTAAGCCCAACCAAAAGAGACTTGAAGGAACCGTCATAGGGACCATTATTCGACGCGGGAGGTTTAATTTACGTGCAGCTAAATATGGCAAGGATGTGCTACCATTTATGAAAGGCGTCGTTAACTATTAATGATCCATACATAAAAGTGCCATATACTGTGAAGACACCAAATTCTAGTAAGATGACTGAAGTGTGGGCTATTTACTATTCGTACTCACATTAATTGTGTGAAGAGATACCTGACCCCCCTTGCATACTTGCTGACTGTACTATGCGCAGTTCGACTGTCTCCGGTTATGACTCAAGTTGCAGCTGTTTAATTTATATATATTCAAATTGTTAATATTCTTGTATTCCTTTCCTTTCAGTAAACTTGTCTTATTGAAGCCATATATGAATAACTTGAAATGTGTGTAATGTCACATTAAAAAAATGTATGAACTAATTTTGGAATAATCTTTATTCTAGTTTCTGTATAGCTAAAGAAAGTGGCATTTTAACTCCGTCAAATACCAAGCTTTTGGTTGAATTAACTCTGGCCATTACTGGAGCAACGTAAATGTACCAGTATAGTACTAAATGTTCACAAAATGACGAAGTTAAAGACAGCAAAATTTAAAAGTGTCCCTGTTTTTGTTATAGTAAATAATTTCGTCATTATTATAAGACAAGTTATATGCGTTTTTCGGCCTAATACAAGTACTTTCGTAATGTTGTGTTTCGTGTATAAATTGCTGTCCAAAGATTTTTTGAGCCAATGATACAGTTATCGATATGGTAACGCACAGTAGGTTGTAGCTGAATTTTTGTTTCTACGTGATATTTTTGAACCGTAGTTGCAGGAGATAGAATATTTTTAGACTGATTTAGTTATAAAAAGTTATGCTTTTTGTTGTAGTTGAATAAATTGTTTTAAATTGAGTTTTGTTTTCATTTGACGAAAATCTGGATAGTAGATGATAATTTACCTCTTTATTCATTGTTCGTCTGAGATGCACCAATAACTAGCAAGCTATAAGTGCGCATTTTTCTTGTTTTTACAAGCTTTTGGTTTTTAGTTGACTTGCAATGTATATAGATATGTATGGTCCAGTCAAATATTGCAAGCTGAATTAGACCCACTTCCCATTATTCGATTGAGCTGAAAGTTCACATACAAGTATGAAAGTTGGGTGACAATGCAATATTATGGTGCCCATCGATCGAGCTGATCTAATGATGGATACAGGAGGTGGCCATAGGAACTCTGTGACTGATAAAACAACGCAACCCAATTACGTTTGGGTTTGTTAGAGTTGTCTCGATGAGTATTAGTTGCCTGTTGAAAATATAGTCGGTGATAAAAGCTTGTATCAAAAATATTATTTTTGACCAAAAATGTGCCTGAACCTTTGATGTTTTAGTGCACACAAATCCTATCTATACTAATCGGTCGGACAGCCTGCCGGGTGATCGCAAATTAGCTCCCAACTTATTGGCCCTTCAATGTTGACCTGACTATAGCATTTTCCCGATATCTTGGCCTAATGTGTAGATACTTAAAAGTAGGAAGTAACTTTACTCTTTGATCTCGACCTTCAGAGCTCTTGACATATTTCATGACAAGTGGCCTTGTCATGTTTGTAAATAACCTTATGAATTTGCTACGTAAAGTATACTTGGTTTCTAAAAATGCAAGATTATCAAATAAAGAGTAATTTTATCACTGCAGATAATATAAAAAACATGACAGTTAATAACTATCCGGTAAGTTGTAGACTTTCAATGAGGGCTTGGTCTAAAACAGGGGCGTTCAAACTAAAGCTTACAAGCCGAATACACACCTAAGGTTAATGTGGGGAATTTATTGATGAGAAGACAGTCATAGGACAAGAACTGTCCTATTTATTTTACGTACATCGCTCAGAAACAGTCGGAATGGAGCGTCATTGCTTCTGCTCTACCGATCCAAAGTACCGAGGCTCTGTAAGTGGAGTAAATATGTAAAAATATGTGTACAAACGAAAGAGTTAAAAGCGACAAAAGAGCTTGTAGACGGTCTTCCCCGCATTAACTTTATAACAAAGCTGGAAAGCCAAATTCCTAGTTGAGGCCATCTTAAAAGTTTGGAGATCTCCTGGTCTAAATAAAAATAACCATTCATGTTTGCAGCAAGATGTATTCCGCCAAAAAAACTTCTTGAACGGCCTTCAGAATGCTCGGAACCTCTTGAAACACCTCCAAGAAAGCCTGGAAGAAACTAGAAAGTACGAGAATGAACTTATGCGCTGTAGGAGCACACATCTCCATGAACATGAAGACCACACAATTAATGAGTGGTTGAGCGATCATGAGCATGAGCAAAACCACAAGACATGGCAATCATCAGGTTTTAATTTAATTACTTATAAGTTTTGTTAGTCATTTTGGCGATAGTCCTCAAGCAAACATTTAGTCGTATGCCACCTTTTTATGGTTTATAGAAGGTTACTGTTTTACGATTTTCATGTCTTCTATTTAAGGCTCTGAAACGCAAGACTACGGAGCCATAGAATCGTGGTCGACTATGAGCATTGTCTGTCTACAATATCAGTAAGTCCACCATTAACATTAAGTAACATTAAATGTAGATACCAATCTCATAGAAATATGTAGGTAGGGGGAGTCCTGGAGACTTGGCCAGGTGGGAGGCTTGAACCATTACACAGTATGTATAAAGAAAAGTCAAAATAAAAATATTTATTTTTTAGGATACATTTTTCATGTCCAGGTAGGTATCGTTAAGTGACATTAGACTTCATTGTAGTGCTGATAAAATAAATACTTTGATTTTGGCACTTTTTCTAATAAAATGGTTCAAGTCTCCCGCGGACTCCCCCTACCTAATGGTCCTATATGTTTGTTAAAAATGTGTATTGTTGTATCATTTTACTAACCTATCACTAGATTTAACCGCGTATCAAATTAAGCTGTAGGTTTTTTTCCGAGTCCCGACGTCAGCCAGTCTTTCTCTGGAGTCAAGACCCTGGTGTCAAGAACGCGCAGTCATGAGACTAATGAAACATCAGCGCTAATTTCAACCTTAATCTATGCGTAATTAAGTCGCCGTGTTAATAATATTCTCACCAGATATGAAGAACTATCAAAGCGCTACAAATCTCTGCTCTGTGAGTACTCGTCTTGTTGCGAAGCCGCCAATGCTAAGAACACGGAGGTAGCACGTCTGCAGGCGCTCGCGAGTTCCACTCACGCGCAACTCATGGACGCGCATACGATGCTATTAGCTGTTGGGGAGAAATACATGTCGCTGCGAGAGAGGAAGCTGGCCATGGTGACCTATGACTGTGATATTTTTATGTAATTTTAAATTGAGAAATTTCATGATAAGTAGGTACAGAGAAAGCTTGTCATGGCAACGTATATATTCTGGTAACTCTTATTGTATGAAAGCTTTCTCGCTTCAGCATTTATAAAGAATTATCAAAGCGCTTCAAATAACCGCTCTGCCAATACTCGTCCTACTGTGAGACCGCCAATGCCAAGAACACTGAAGTAGCGCGACATCAACTTCATGCTTGCAGGCCTAGCCAAGATGCCAACCGTTTGCGGCGTAGCCAATCGTTTGCCTTTTAGGGACTTTTCCATATAAGTTCGACAGTTAAACATTAGCGTTTCGTTCGCTACGGCGCAAACGATTGGCATCTAGGCTAGGCCCCCAGATTTGTCTTAGCTCGCTCGCGCCCACATGGTCTTCGCATGTGAGCGACTTTTTCAAATATGGCGTATGGGGTTCAGCAGAGTTAATTTAAGTACGTAAGTACTTACCTAATGCATAAAGTTATTTACTAACTCCGTTTCTTTTTTTTAATCAGAAACACGCATACTCCAAAAAAGTTCACCAACTGAGGAGAGCAGTTAAAGAGTTGATAGCAGCCGCAGACAGAGCGAGGCGCGAGCTCGACTCGAGTCTGAAGAAAGCGATGAGGACTGAACGGCATGGGGCAGCTGCTATGTTGCTTGCTGAGGTGACTATTTTAATACCTAGTTATTGTCGTAATTTTACATAATATATTGGGCTATTCGACCCACTCTGTTTGGCACGACCCTGAGTTTCACTAAAAGGTTTGTGCTATCTAGGTAACTTATCCGTTTGTATTGGTATGTTACTTACCTATAACTTGAGGTTCCGTATAGTATACCTAGACCTCGCGTATCCCCATGGCTCCACCATAGAAAAAAGCGGCCAAGTGCGAGTCGGACTCGCCCATGAAGGGTTCCGTACCATTTATGACGTATTAAAAAAACTACTTGCTAGATCTCGTTCAAACCAATTTTCGGTGGAAGTTTGCATGGTAATGTATATCATATATATTTTTTTTGATTTTTCATTCTGTTATTTTAGAAGTTACAGGGGGGGGGGGGGGGACACACATTTTACCACTTTGGAAGTGTCTCTCGCGCAAACTATTCAGTTTAGAAAAATGATATTAGAAACCTCATTATCATTTTTAAAGACCTATCCCTATAGATACCCCACACGTATGGGTTTGATGAAAAAATATTTTTTGAGTTTCAGTTCTAAGTATGGGGAACCCCTAAAATTTATGTTTTTTTTTCTAATTTTGTGTAAAAACCTTAATGCGGTTCATAGAATACATCTACTTACCAAGTTTGAAGTTTGAACAGTATAGCTCTTATAGTTTCGGAAAAAAGTGGCTGTGACATAATCGGACAGACAGACGGACATGACGAATCTATAAGGGTTCGGTTTTTTGCCATTTGGCTACGGAACCCTAAAAACGACACAAAAATTTATAGATAGGTATAGGCAATCATAACTGCACGGGGCCATGCGCTTGGCGAGGAATATAAGCCTATGGAGGAATCTGGTCTTCAACAGAAGGACATGATGTCACGATCCTCAGCATTGAGCGACCGACTGAAGAAGATAGGTAATTATCGTACCTGCTCACCAATTTTCACTAGAATCGGTTGAGAAGCGCGACCTGTAGAGAAGAACAGGCTGCGTAGCCAACGTGCATATCGTTCATGCTCCGTGGCGAACGAAACGCAACTGTCACAGTCGCACTAATATGGAAGAGTGATAGAGAGATATAGCTACGATACGCTACGGAGCGTGAACGATTGTAACGTTGCGTTGGCTACGCGGCCAGCCGGATATACGAAAGCATTTTCGGATGTATCATGGCTCTGTACGACAGAGAACTAAAGTTTTCCTTACAATCTTATACGCCATTCAAATTGCCATTTTCATCCCGAGGAATGGAGTTTGTCTTCGTAAATTTATCCATATAAATGAAATTAATCTTCCCAAATATCCTCAAAAGGGACTTAATCGCGCCTAAATTAGTTAATCCAATTTAGGCGCGAATTTCTTTAAAGAATTTGTGAGTGTCGCAATAATCACTTACTTGGGTAAATGAAGTTACGTTAGATATAGATATATTTAGGTACCGATTTTTAGGCTTCCGTAGTCAACTAGGAACCCTTATAGTTTCGCCATGTCCGTCTGTCTGTCTGTCTGTCCGAGGCTTTGCTCCGTGGTCGTTAGTGCTAGAAAGCTGAAATTTGGCATGGATATATAAATCAATAAAGCCGACAAAGTTGTACAATAAAATCTAAATTTTTTTTTTTAGGGTACTACACGTAAAGTGGGGGTGAACATTTTTTTGGCTTCAACCCTAAAGTGAGGGATATCGTTGGAAAGGTCTTGCAAAACTAATAGGGGTCTTCAACAAACATTTCTTGATAAAGTGAATATATTCGGAGATAATTGCTCCGAAAAAAAAAATGTGCCCCCCCCCCTCTAACTTTTGTACCATAGGTCCAAAACATATGAAAAAAATCTTGGGAGTAGAGCTTAAGAAAGACATTAAATGAAAACTATAGCGGATATGATCAGTTTAGCTGTTTTTGAGTTATCGCAAAAAGTTTCCCCTTCATAGTAAAAAGACGTACACCCACAGTTCATCCCTTGGTTAACAATCTACCATACTTTAAGCTCCAGTTTAGCTTATTGTGACGGAAGAGTAACTACGGGACCCTACTCTGAGCATGGCCCGACATGCTCTTGGCCGGTTTTATTGTTAAATCTCTTGAGTTCACAACTGATTATTAACGTAGGTATACTAATATTACTAATTAACATATTTCAGATTCAAAAATGCAACAATTTATGCTTAGAAAACCTTCGCTTAAAGGCTGAAGCTCAAGAATTAATCCCACGAGAGAATACTTTTTAATAGAATTTTATTTAGTAAGGCACCTATTATTTATAGTACGTATATTATTAAGAATTAAACAAGGTTTGTTATCATTGAATAAAATATATCCTTATTTACAAATTTCACAAATAAAGCTATGAAGTTGTTTATTATATTATTGGAAATTTCATTGGACGTGGAAAAATATTTTCACCACACCAGCTCGTAAAGGTCTTGATTGTTCAAAAAGTGATGAGAAAGGCCATAGTCGGGTTTCCATAGTAAGTCGGCCCTTAAATCAATTTGACTCAGGGATTTTTTTGTGAGTACCTCTTATGGTGTAGGATATTTATGCTAAGTCATCCTACTAGTCACAGTTTTTGACTAATGATTTTTTGATTTTTTTTCTTTAATGTATTGTATTTCGAGATGTATTCAAGCGATTTGCTTGAAATTTTAAAATGATATTCTTTATTTAGATATGCATCGATACTCAAAAAACGAATAGCAGTTGTTGTCATATAAAAAAAAGAAAAAAAAAGACAAAAATATATATACAGAAGTTGACCACACATTTTGCTGATTTTCGGTAGGAAGTATCGCCTGGAAAATTTTGTTATTTAGGCAAGTAGTAGGCCAATGTATGGTCTATAACTTGAAAAAAAAAGAGATGTCACTACTTCACAGCCACATAAAAAAATGATTTAATTTTTTGTCTTATTTTTTTCTTTTTTTTACATACTTTTATTTTTTATATGACAGCTGCTATTCGTGTTTTGAGTTTCGATGCATATAGAACTAAAATAAAAAAACATCATTTAAAAATTTTAAGCAAATCGCTTGAATACATCTCGAAATACAATACATTAAAGAAAAAAAATCAAAAAATAATAAGTCAAAAGCTGTCACTATTTACTATGGGAACCCGACTATGGCTTTTGCATTTGAGCCACATGAGGAGTGAGAGTGACAAAGTAATTAGATGCAAATTTTGTGTTATACCAGCTAACATAAGATGCTGGTAGAATTTACTTTAAATGATAACGTTCATTTGGATTATTTTTGGTTTTATTTTGTTTGATGCTTTACAGTTAGTATTTTCCTTGAATGTGGTGAAAAATATTGTGTTTCACTCGGTGTCACAATTTGTTTAAGTCTCGTACCTCTAAACCCTTGCAATGCTCAAATTTCCACTTTTCGAACCAGCCAGCGAGAAATCTTATTGAAAGTGTGAAGGTTACTTTGACAGCGTACGTCATGACACCTATAGACCCTGTAGTTATCCTTGGCGGCGTGGGCACGACTAGTAACAACGCCTTTAGGGGTTTTAGGCGTTCAAAGGGTTAACATGGTTAAACAACAACTTTGGCCTCCTGTAAAACAAACAACTATATTGTCTGCTACCAAAAAATTAACCCTTCGCATGCCCTTGTCAAAATATGCTACTGAATAAACCATGAAATTGTAAATTACAGTCCAAATTATCTGGGACGTTACGGGACAAGGCATACGAAAGTGTTATAGCGAATTATGATAATTTACGTTAACGTTACATTTTTAAATTTAAATCCAATATGAAAGCTTATACTAGTCGAGGTAGATCCACAACGGCCAGTGTTGACTGTCTCCATCCTGCAACAAAGCGCAGTACTTATCAGCAATGCAGTTTACATTCGACACGCACGGCCCACTGACCTAAAAGCGAACGGTTTCTGGTTACTAGATAGTTTTGTAATGTATTCGTTTCGTATCTCCATATAATCAGTTACTAATCATTTACAACAAAATGTAAAAGCAACAAATTATGTAAAACAATATGGATAGGGAATAAAAAAACGGGGGGTGGCTTTAGGAAAATACCACATTAAGCGAGATGGCGCTGGCATCGAAATAGAACACGCTAACGTTTGATCGACGTAGCTTCTTTAAATTAGCTTGCCGATTTTATATTACATATTACTTCAGCGGATTATAATATATCAAGTAATGACGGATTCCCGACTCCCAAAACCCGGCTCCGCTCAAACGGTATCACCGGTCGGTGGGGTTGGATAACGGCCGGTAGCGATAAAAATGACCGACACCAGATCGCACAATCGTTCCTAAAACGACGGCGAATGATCACAGTCTTCAAAGCAGGGATGCGGAAGAGACCTCTCACACCCTCACACAAGGAAGGGTGTCGAATGAAACCCACACACCGGCTCACTGGAAACGATCACGCCTGCTACTAGGCGATGCGAACAGCTCCCGAACCGTCACTTCAGTAACCGGTACGCTAGGTATACGAAGTCTATCTAGGTACTCTGTTCAGTAGTTGATACCATTCCAATAAAAGGTATCTTTCACTTCTGCTGTTTCACTCGCAACGCAACCCAAGTTTCGTGAGAGTCAGAATGGCGGGTGTACCTAAATAAAATTAAATGAAAACCATACCATATTTTTGTACCTAATTTGTACTATTTAGTACCTCCTTTAAAAAAAATTGTACCTCACGGTACTTAAAGTTGTCACTAAAAAACAGGTCACCCGCCATCCTGACAGTCAGAATGGCGGGTGTACTTTATTACGCTATGTTCCCGTGGTTTCTATAAAAGCCAAATTTTTGTATCTTTTTTGTACCTTCATATTCAATTATAATACGAGTCATTTTATTTTTGGTTTCCAAGTTTTACTCATTTTATATTTTGCTTGCTATTACAATTTTGCAGGCGTTATAATTTTTCAAATTATCGATTTCATTTTTAAGAAAAAACGCTAAGGTACAGTTGTTTTTATTACGCCAGGATTTAGTACCTTTAATGTTTAATCTGTTAAGTTCAAATAACTCAGTAAATCATGTCTTAAAAAAGGCTAGGCGCCAATTCAAAGAAATCTTCCTAAGAAAAATCATTTTTAAGACATGATTTTCTGAACTATTAGAACTTAACAGATTAAACATTAAAGGTACTAAATCCTGGCGTAATAAAAATAATTGTACCTTAGCGTTAAAAAAGGCTAGGCGCTAATTCAAAGAAATCTTCCTAAGAAAAATCATTTTTAAGACATGATTTTCTGAGTTATTTGAACTTAACAGATTAAAAGAAGAAGGAACAATATTTTTACTCTTTGCAGACAATTTTCCGAATATTGTGAAGAAAACAACATACCTTGTACTCGCTTTCCTCCTCTACCGAACCGTCTGATGCATCCTCTGTATCTCCTCCACCATGCCGTCCAGGATAATGGGCAGGAGCTGCAGACCAGAGCTGGTCACTTCTTCACCTGTTTATTACTTGATACCAAACATACCTTGTACTGAGAAGCCACAGCAAGCCGTTACACCCCCCTTTTCCCCTCTCCCCCTCTATCGCACCATCTGGTGCATCCTCTGTATCTCTTCCACCATGCCGTCCAGAATGATGGCCAGCTGATCGGGGCTGGAGACCAGCGCTGAGTCAGCCACGGCACCGAACCGGAGAATGCCGTCGTAGCAGAGCGCAGTCACTCCTAGACCTGTAAAATGGTAAAGAAACACTCAATCAATATAATTTAACGCGCTCCTAGCCTAGTCGGTAGTGACAGTCTGGGTCACTAGTGACCCAGAACAGTGACAGTGCTTAGGAGGTCCCCGGTTCGAATCCTGGTAAGGGCATTCCTTTGCGTGTTTATCTCTGTAATGTACGTCGAACTAAGTTGCTTTAGTTCCAAATGATAATTCGGGCGGCGGGCAATATTATTCTTCAGAACTAAGCTTATGCTCATTACAGAAGGTCTTGTTTGGACTCGTGTAACTTATGAATTTTTTTAACGAAGGCTATCATTTTGATGTCATCTTTTAGCTGATATCCTATACCTGTCTTTTAAGAATAAAAAAGTACAGGTGAACAACCTCGTTTTCGAAAAAATTGATAAAATGTAAAAAAAGTCAATTTTTGAGGACGATTTTTATCTTCTTTATTAATTTTTGAGTATTTGTGGAAAATCAAACATATCCGTAGGTAGGACGAAACTGTTGAAGCCAATTTGCTTTATTGTTCAAGAAGTGAACAATATGTAAAATTATCTTATGACGGCGAAGAATCGAATTTTCGAGAAACTATCCTACCCTGTTGATAATCGGCCATAACCTTACCAGTATTCCCTTTCAATGGCACAAAGAACACCAGTTTCTTGAGGGTATTGCCTCCGCAAATGTTTAGACGTGCCGGCCCAGGCAGGTTGCTAAACACCATGGTTGCTTGGCTGCTGTTGAATACGGGCAGCAGTACTTGCTTGGGTAGAACACTGTTGAAGATCTTGAGGAGGTAATAGTTAGTCTAAAAGAAAAGCAAATGGATGAATTCTATAAGTTTTTTTGCTACTTATACTGAATTTATCTCGTCTTAAAATCCTGTGATATGATGGATGGTCATAGTAAATCTTTCCAAAAATTGGCTATTCCATAAAAACCCTGAAGGAGCTAGACCATGGTATTTTCTTTCGCGATTATCGTACGAGTATTCAGTATATCAGAAAAGAGTGGTTCAGTGTGATCAACATCTACTACACACCCCACCCAGTCACCCATGCAGTGTATTAGGTATTACTATTACTCAGCTGATTCACCACCTTCATTAATTATATATATATATTTATATATTTATATATTTTATTTTATATATTTTATTTCTTCATTCATAGTTCTCAACCATTAAAAAAATCAAACGTACTCCTAGTTTTCCCAGTTTAACATCGTTTTTCTTTAGAATAACACTTACCAAAGGGTCAGCACTTCTGCGCAGCTCATCGCAACGTTCTTGAACTTCTTCCCTTTTGCACGTGTTCACCGGTAAATCCAGTATGGTCACGCTAAAATCGTTTTCCAAAACCAGACCATTGACAACTATTGTGGATGGAGGAAATCTAACCGGCAACACAACTGCTACGTCCATTGGAATGTGGGTCATTGTCTGTTAGAAGTGTAAAAAATGTTAGAAGTGGAAAATTTACTTTAACTTACCTACCTATGAGCACAATTTACCTTTGAAAAGTATTTGTGCAAGCCACTTGATAAAGCTGACGCTAAAACATCTGTAAATTTCATGTTATCTACACTGTCCTTGATTTCTTTTACCATTGTTAACAAATTTTCATCAGATTCTGTCCACTTAAATATTTTTTTACCAAACAATACTGGCCCGTGTAGGGAATTATCATCTGGTTTCCGAATAATCCCATCTACAAAGCAAATTGGCATTTCTAATAATTTCTCCATCATATCTATTAAATTCTTTGGAGAGTCCCGGATTCTAGTGTTATACTTTTCAGCATTTGAAAACATGTTAAATGCGCAATCGTTTTTATCATCAGCTAATGTTTTGCAAAGAAACTCAATCAAAGCAACTCCGTCACCAACTGAATGGTGGATTCTGAATACAATACCGTATTCACCTCTCTCTTGGCCATAATTACTGACCCTCTGCTTGGTCACCAATATTTTAAATAACGCCTCATCATTGTACGGCAGCGATTGATTTGATATATCAGACATTAAGATTTCTAAGTCTTCGGTATTGAGCATGTCAGGTTTTTTTGGAAAATCAATCATTTCAACATACTGATTTATATCGATACTGCTGTAGCGTCTCCAGTAGTAAAATCCATATTCTTCACTTCTCCTGAAGAATAATTTATCTGTGGCTTTATTGGAAAAAATATTCAGTAACTTGTGTTTGATATTAAGAACTAGAGCCGTAGGTGAGTCAGACTCTATGACTCCCAGAACGCTTATGACACTCTTCGTGGTATCGTCTTCCAAACTCCAGAAGACATCGAAACTGTCGAGGAATCCAACGAAATATTTGTCTTTGTTCTTGATAATCACAGCACACGCAAGTTTGTACACTAATGCTAAGAGCAGAAACGCTATTATTAATGGCAGCATTAACGCTAAGATAATTAGGGTTATAGATCTGGGTAGAGTTTTTGCGTTTAAGTTTCCGAAATTTTTATCGTTTTTCCACGATGGTGCAGAGAAAATGGCACGAAACTGAAAAACATAATTATCAGTATAACAACTAGCATTGGAGCTATGTGATACGTTATATTATACATATTATAATCATTGTAGCTACCTTTTGATTAAATATGAAGTTAGCCACTGTAACTAAAAGCAAACCAACAATGGCCCCAAGTCCAACTGTTTTAGTAACTTGCAGAGTAACACTAGGAATACTTAAAGATGCATTTGTCAAAAACTGTGTCCTGTTTAAATGCAATTGTTCATTCACTGAGCACTTTAACAAATAACTTATTTCCTCCATATTTAAGTATTATAATTTACTTGAAATATAAGACTGGACTGCGAGCCTTCAAGATATCGCAGACAACTGAAAGAGGACTATTGATTCGCAAACATGTAAACTATGAGAAGCCATACTTGCTTAAGAAATTATTACTCACCTTGTTGATTTAATTATGAGAATTATGCCTATTCAAGTGATATTGTGCAAAAATGACATACCTACTGTTGTGTAATCATTCTAAGGGAGAAATTAGGAATACGAATAAAGGCAAAACAATAAAATAGCCTTTTGTAATTTACGTCTAGCTTTATATTATCTAAAAATATACAATTTAAATATGTATACAAATTTACATGTGATGTGCATTAATTAATGAGTATTTATTCATTACGCACTGTATAGGATTACGTACAATACTTTAAGTATCAAACTAGGATCTACTATGTAAACTAATTAATAGAAATGTCGCGTCGTATTGTCAAAGTAAAGGGTCTAGTAGGCTAAGGAAGGAGAAGTGGCCCCTGTGACGAATATCGGATTTTTATAATGTCATTTGTTGGCTATCTTATAATATAGAAACACCTTAACTTTCACCCTATCTTGAACCGTCACCGAGATAATGTTAAAAACGTCATTTTATGGACACATTTTTAAAAATCGTTTTTCTCTTGAACTATTCAAGGTAGAGCAATCAAACCAAATCATAGCTACTAAGAATGAGTAGGAGTATAACTCAGATTTTTTAAAAATATTTAATTCCCTGAAGAAATAATGATTAATATGTCAGAGATTTTTTTGACAACTCTTTTCAGCAAGTATTTGTAGACAGCGAAACGTTTTCGTTGACATTTTTTTTTTTAAGTATGTTGCACTTATTACATTGAATTGATTTTTCGCATGGTAGTAGCTAATACTATTTGCAGTTTATGACATTTTTTCCATAGGTGTCCCTTTACAAATAGGGAAAGTGGTCAGCCTTTCTTGCTTATTTTTGGTTGTAATTACCAAAGTTTTTCTAATTTTCATGCCAAAAGTAAGTGATATTATAGATTGATAACTATTAATTGAAAAATAGGTTAATTTATAAAAGAATTGTCTAGCATTAATCACAACATTCGTTCAAAGAAGTGCTGTCTTCTGACATGAAGACATTCATCATCATTCATTGTCATTTTTTTTAGAGTGTGACATGGTATTTTGATAAGCCGTTAGCAGCCGACTTGTGATGTTTTGTTAAAATAATGGGGACTGCTTCACATAATTAATACATCTGAAAAAAAGTAAAAAATAAATATAAATCCATATTGAAGTAACATTTTTAAGGGGGCTGTCTATTGGGACCTACTTTTTTTGTACAAAATCCAATAGTCTGCCTCGCCTGGCTGACTACTGGGTTTGAGGGAGTTATTTTTAAAAAGGTCATAAACCCAGAAGTCAACCGAGGGAGGCTGACCATAGGATTCAAGATTTCTTATTTTCAAATTAATCGAAAGTTGTAAAATCCAGCAACTTTAAATATTTACATTATTAGGACTTTATTTGATTGAAATACATAAAATACCCAATAGGGTAACGGCGGCTATTAACGCGGGTATCAAAATCGACGTCTAACACCGCGGTGTTTACAAATACGCATTTTGCAAGCAAACAGATCTATTCTCTAAGAAATAAAGCATACACAAAACAAGCTCATTCATTGGTCTATCGTGCCCATTAGTGTGCATTTGTGTGAGTGTAACAAAAAACTCGCTATTCGTCAGTTTGTGCGACGGCGGCGCAAGAACCGGTTGTTCCATACAGACGCGTGACACCACAGGTAAGTGCACTCCAATCTTACTTAGTGTTTTACGTAATAGTTATGGCAAATAAACTAGTGCAATGCCTTTTAAGAGGTTGTGTATTGGTTTCTACACGATTTTGAATTTCTTTTAACTTAGTTTTTGACCGGAAAATACGTTTAAAAATTGAAAATAAAATACAGCGGTGATAGGCGCCAATTACTTCTGTGGTAAGTAATTCCGTGGTATGCCACGGTAATAGAAAAAGTGGTAGTTTTGTTATTTACTCTTTAGTTTTGGTACAAATTATCCATTTTATAATTTCTTTTATTTACTCCAATCTTGATCTATTCACGCTATTAAAGAGCTATTTCCGTGGTATGGAAAGTATTCAACTAACCCTTAATTTTTAACAAAAACTTCAGCACCGATTTCCTTGTTTCTATGGGAACCCTTAATCTTTCAACTTTTTTTTATTTTGAGTTAAAACCTAAAATTTACTTGCCAGTTATGTGATTTTGTCTTTACAAGAAGCTTGTAATATACGTGTTTGATTTGATTTGAAAAAACATCTGTGTTTTATTCTTTTTATGGGTCGGAATTAGGTTTAATTAAACTCCAAATTAAGCCTATTACCGATGGTATGATCATATTACCCTCGGTAATAGAATGTATAGAAATCTATTACCGACCCAGAGAAATATCGAATGGGTCGGTAATAGGCTCTTAAAGAGTTATCTATTACCGAGTGACTATTTGGTATTGTATTGAAATATCGCATTTAGGGTACCGCAAGTACAGATTTCGTTGATAAAATTTTGACTTCAGTTATCATTATCAGATTTAAATTCTTCTGTTTTCTGATTCAGTCATTACTCTGACAGACAAGGAAGGGTACCCAACTGCCGGACAATTCCGATTAGATTTTTTTTTATATAATTTTATTTATACAGTAGTCCAAAATCTCAGACATGATTTTTTTTAGCTATAAGAATCAGCAATAAGAAAAGTACTATGATTTGTTAGTTATAAACGGGTAAATTATAACACATAATATGTGAGAGACTTTATTTAACTTAATTACCTTATCAAATATATTAGAATTAAAAAATTTCATGTTTTTATATATAGTCGAAATTTTATTAGGTGGACGTTTACCATTTCACTGTGGTAAACTTTCACTCAGGTGGTAAACGTCCAGCTTATAAAATTTCGACTATAATTTACGCTGTGCCTTATGAGAAAATGTTACTTACTTGTTTTTTTTGTGCAGCTAATTATGTCAGTGAGACAAACTCTTATCAATCTTTATAGCATTTAAAAATTACTTTATTTAATAACAGGCAGGCCTATTTGTCATATACGTCCTTAGTTGTTTACTAACAATAATTTTTGTTGTTTTACATGTAAAACATTCAACTTATAACTTGTTATACAGGTACTCGTGGGTACTTGGTAAGTTAACTATTTAATAGTATTTGATTGTGCCAAAGTGTAATTATAATCTCTTCGAATATATCTCTTATTTTTAAACATACTCCTATAGTTTTATTTTTTATGTTTGTGTCATTATTAAACTTAATGACACAAAAATAATGTACAGAACCCACGTCGTTATTATTGTTTTAACCCTCGGTATTAGGTTTCGAATTTTGAGTTTGGTTTCTGTTAACGAGTGCAGAAAAATCATGCCAATTGTACCCTCGGTAATGAAAGCTCAATTCGCGATAATAGAATCACAGCCTGTCCCTTGCCACGGTAATAGAAGATTTGGTCATTTGGGCTTCAAAAAATATTTTAATACATATAATAACCCAAAATGAATCCAAAAACGTGTGAAACGGAAAGTTCATTAAATGCTCTGATGAAAAAAAAATATTCCTGGCTATTAGACAGCATTGATACCCTTAATTTTTGGATCTCTTTTGAAAAGTTCCATAACTACCACGGTAATAGGTGCCTTTACCCTAGTCAACCTGTGGCTGACGACTAAACACTGAGATCACGGGACTCAGAACCCACTAGTCAGCCGTTAAAATGGTATGGCGTGACACTTGGTACTTAAAGGCTGTCTATTGGTACACAGGGGGCTGTAGACTGGGCAAAAAGGCCCATTCATTATATTTAATGGAATATTTCCAAAAGCAAAGATCAATTACGTTTTATTCTGCATAAAAATAATCTTTATTAAATTCTTCAACAGTAAAAACATTAATGATTCTTATTGGTCAATTAGTGGGCAAATTAAACGATCTTGAACATAGGAATTTTGTAAAAAGGCTGACTACTGGTGCCTTTACCCTACTTGTTGAAAAGAGCTGTCAAAAAAATCTCTGATATTTTAATCATTATTTTTTCAGGGAATTAAATATTTTAAAAAATCTGAGGTATACTCCCACTCATTCTTTGTAGCTATGATTTGGTTTAATTGCTCTATCTCATATAATTCAGGAGAAAAACGACTTTGAAAAATATGTCCATAAAATGACGTTTTTGACATTATCTCGGTGACGGTTCAAGATAAGGGGCTGAAAGTTTCTATATTATAAGATAGCCAACAAATTACATTAAGAATTCCATATTCGCCACAGGGGCAACCTCTCCTTTCTTAGCCTGCTAGACTCTTTTGTTGTCAACTAAATTTACTGCCATCTTTCGACATTGGACTAAAACTTTTAGAATGAGATATGGCTTTTTGACCCATGTTCTTTCACTGATACGTGTTAAATATCAAACGGTGTCGCCATCTCCTCGAGTATAGGCCAAAGGTATATCGCGAGTATAATTGGTTTTCTTAGACTTTATTTATCTTGTAAGGAGTTATAAGTATATATCTTTGGTATTATGCACATTGTCATATAACATTATCAAAAATATAAATGCGCGTCAATCGAATGTTCTTGAAAGTCCACGTAGGTAGATAATTAATTCGTAATTTAATCATTAATAATTCATTAGATATGGTACGTTGCTTAAATACAGCAAACATGCCAGAAACATTTTCCGTATTACACTAATTATTCCTATACTTTTTATCCCTCCGAATTATCCCTCTAAATTCTTTCTCATAGATCCTTTTCAGTTCTGGTAGTCATCTTCTGTCTCTTGATGAAGCAAAGCACGTTGATCCAAATGAAAGAAACAGATGAGATGTAGACGATCCGCAGGTGAGGAGGCATGAAGTAGAAGTTGATGGTCTGCCCAGGGATCCAGAAGCACTGGTTGGCGATGAAAGTCTTCCAATACTTTTCTTGTAGCTCTTCAAAGACGTTCGCTTTGCCTTCTAAGTAGCCCAAAACTGTAATAAGAAAGGATGCATTTACATATTAGTATAAAAAAGCACTCCTCCATGTCTTCGTTTCACCCAATGGTTGTCTGGTAGAGAATGCCTTTTGGCATTAAGTCCGCCATTTCATTTTTTTGTTTGTTTGTGTAATGAAGTTTAAATAAATAAAGGTTTAACTCCTACTGATGTTTGAGGTTACAGTAAACACATGTTACGATTAGAACTCGTAGGTATATTTTCTTACAGCGAAATACATTTTATGCATTTTGACCATGGTGAAAATCCATGCCATGGTTAGGTACTTTTCAGAAGTTTTACAAAAATCTCAGAACATCTATTGATAAGAGAAAAGAACCATTTTTACTGCCGGTTACATGCAAATGCTCTCTATTTAATACGTATATTTGTGACCTATATACCTACTTCAAACAGTTAATTGATGTGCAGAATCTTTCTATGCTCTCTACCAAATGTTAAAACTATACCCAAGAGTCATGAAAGCAGGTCACTGATATGAACATTTTCATACAAATTGACCCGATATTTTATCAGTGCAACTCATAAAACTCGTAACACTTACTGACATAAAAGCTGGCTAGTAGAACCGGGGTCATTGTGAACTGGTCGATCATCACCTTCATGGCCACCGTCTTCACCGCTTTACCTACGAACTTCGCGTCTAGGAACTTATACCTGTGAAACATGCAGAATAAAAAGTTAAAAATAGGACTATACACGGCCTTTTTTAAAATCCGTTAATTTTAAAGGTGCATTCCTGAGCTTAAATTAAGTGGCTTTCTCAAAGAAACTGGTGCTATAATCAACTCCATTTTGGAGATAATCAATGATCTAATTTTATCTGATAATGTCCCTACGAGCTTGTACACTTACGCCATTTAGTTTACTATAACGTACTTATCCATACCCCGGAGTTAACGGAAATCAATAAAAACACGCTGTATATAAACTCATACTAAACACCAGTGTTGGCCGAAAGTTAATTTGAATTGACTAACTGCTTTGGCTCAGCGATTCAAAAAGAATCTTGGCCTCCGAAACGAGAAAACGCCACCCGTCCCGATCCAGCGCGGTTTCCTGCCATGAATTGGCATGGATTTTTGGAATCGAGATGACTTGTAATAAAAATGCAGTGGTAGTGTCAGACCAAGCCAACGTAATACTTCTATGAATTATTGATGTTTATTTACTTACACAGGCAATCAAAATCGTTGCTAACTTAACTTGGTCAGACTCTAGTCAACTCATTAGGAATTGGCAAATACTCGTAATTACCAATAATACAAGGTAGGAGCGTAGACGCAGCTGCCGACGGCCACGATGCGCGCCGCCGCTGCAAAGTCTATCTCCGGCTTTTCAGGCTGAAAATAAATGAAAAGTAATAAAGTTTTAGAAACAAAGTAAAAGTACGAGTATAATATTATATAATTTAAAGTTAGCTAACAGATTATTATTGTTTATAGGTGTTTGTAGGTAGCTGTGCCAGCGCATCCGCCCGTGTGGGATTAGTTCTGTAGTAGTTTTTTTTCACGTCTCTCAATTGTTCAGGTGTTTAATTAAGAAGAATAAAAATCTAGTAAGTTTATAGACCTAGTTTTGTATGTATGTATGTATGTATATACTTTATTGCACATAGAAATAAAAACACGAAAAACACAGTTACAGAGTAAATTAAATACAACAAAGGCGAACTTATCCCTGTATGGGATCTCTTCCAGTTAACCTTTGAGGAAATGAGTAAAACAGAAGTAACGATGAATGAATGACAAACACAAACAAAAGTGTACAATCACTGAAATTAATGAAATGCACGTTTTGAATACACATTGATACAAATATACATAGATTAGACAACAGCTAGTTTTCAACAGAAGGACATGATATCACGATCCTCAGTATTGAGGGACCGACTGAAGAAGTAAGAAGTACATATAGATAGAAGGAGTCTTTAAATGGAATAACGCTGAATGAAGATACTAAAATAAATCTTAATAATCGATATTTTTCATTTTACCAAGCAATTTCTGCGAGTATTTTGTACGTACGTACGTACCTACCTTATGTACTTTCCTTGCCAACACATAAGTAAATAAATAGGAATATATACTGACAAAGTACTATGAAAGCTGATCATGATCACATGACGCTAATATATCGTTCATACACAGATAATTAGCTATAATTATTTCCCCTCATACATTACGCATATCATGAATGTGATGACGTAACAGGCGACGGCAATTATTATTAACATTCGCAAGCCACGTCAATGGTAGCGTGGCCGAGCGGTCTAAGGCGCTGGTTTAAGGCACCAGTCTCTTCGGAGGCGTGGGTTCGAATCCCACCGCTGCCACGATCTTTTTGTTGCGTTTTTTTTTAATGATTTCATTTTTGTATACCTAAGAACAGGATATTTGCTATAAGTCTTAATCAAATATTTTATTAGCCGCTCTACATAAATAGTAGTAATAGTTCATCACTTCAAAATTAATAAATGTATTCTGTAAGTAGGCCTCAAGTACCTAGGCTCTTTTATAAGTCCATAAAACAGCTAGTTACAATGACATCATACAGTGACATGAAAAATACATAGCAACATTACAAATTAATACAACAGCCAATACCTGATAAACATTTCATTATATAATACGAATCAGATTTGGAGTAGTAAAGACTCTCCAAATAACAAAATGAAATGTTATGAAATAAATCGCGTCAGGTCATTCCTTTGCTAACCAACCCCAAAAATATCCATAATGTTTTAATAATAGGTATTTACATCCAACCAACAATAAACAAAAGTAACTTAATAAGCATACAACACTTAATAGAATAAACAAGTGTTAGAAATAGGGACACTTTATTTTGGGTAAGTACTTATTTTGAACTCTACCACAAAGATTCCTGTGCTGCTCCCTACAATTCATACTCCAGTAGCTATGGAGTAATTATTACCGAATTAGTTATGAATGTGCTCTAGTTTTTTGATTTCAGCATATTTCGTATCATATATTTAATTTTTTAAATATAAAATGAAAATATGGAGTTAAAAAAAGTAGAGCAAATCTTCCAAAATCATTGATAGTTTCGTAAATTGTGAGCATAAATACATTGGAAATCAATCTTATACCAGAGGCAACAAAACCACTGTTGACCAGTGTTATATTATATCGTGTACAAATACTCGATCTCCTCTTGAATAAACTGTTTGCTGCGCCCTACAGGGTGCCATATTATGTTGTATACAATTGTGTAGGTAAGGTTTAGATGCAATGTGATATGCCATAAAGATTATGAGTTCGTAAATGAAGGAATACCGAATTATATTTGTTGAATGTCTGCTGCGACAGTTCAGCTGCCGTGTAGAAGGTGGCGTACACAGCCGTGTTGGTCATCAGGGGGTACTTGCGTAACGCCGCTTTGCCCAGACCTATCACTCTTGACATGGTGCTTGTTTCCTGGAAACAGTTACTTCAAATAAAAAAATGAGTAAGGTTGCCAGTGCTAGACGAGGGTGCGGTGTTAGGCTCGGCAACGCGTAGGTATTTAGCACCTCTGAAGTTGAGTGTCCATAGGCTTTCAGCGGGCCGTATGCTTGTTTGCCACCGTCGTAGTATAAAAAAAATACAAAAATGATTCATAGGATTTTACAGTTTCATAAGATTTTTTGCTAGGAAGCAAATATGCCGGTTTTATTCTTATTTTTTTTATTTTCAATATCATGTAAAAGCTTTGCACTTTTTAAATGTATATTAATTCAGAACAATAATAATAAAAGTTCGAATATTTAATAATTGTTCTAGAGCTATGGTTTTCCCTTAGGAAAGATCGTGTCATTCACGAAGACGCGTGCCTTGACTCTTATTGTCATGTTGATAAAGATTAGATTTGACAAATCTGCGCGTCATCGTGGATGACAAGAACTATATTAAGGTGGTTCGATTTTCATACAAAAAACAATCGCTATTTATTAATTAATTACACAATATTATTACATAAATAGTTGCGCATCTATCTACTTTCGAATATTCATTTGCGCTAAATTAATAGAAAAACTTTGTTTCATACAGAAATCATGCAATAATCAACGTTATATTTTTATAAATTTTACTCATGTGTGTGTGACAAATGTCGTGTACAAATACATTGCGGCGTTGCCACCCCGCCTCGGACGGCCATCGGCGCGACGTTGCGAAGTTTGACGCGTTTTTAGCTGACTCTGTCGACACTGACACTCAGTGTGACCAGGCGTACGATAATTGTCGTACATGTACGATAATTTGGGCCCCGGTATGACGTAATGTTCCAAAGAGCATTATCGTACACTAAAGTACTATAATTTCAGCCCTTGGATGATGCCACCTTAAAAGTCTAGTAATTTGAAGCAAAATATGACACTTTCTCTCAGAAATAGGCTAAAATTAGTATCTTTTGGGTGTTCGGCTCCTTTGTGTAAGTTTAAAATGTCACAATTTCCTGTATACCATTTGAGTCTATCCCAAAAATACACAAACATAAACAGATTTTTTGCGCAATTTAGACGAAAATTGTCTTTTTTTTATTATTAATTGGAAATTTAAGCTTATTTTGCTAGACATTTTTAGGGGCTGCCTTTTTGATTGGCGTACGATATTTTTTTCAACGGTACAATAATATTGACACTCAAGTACGATAATTCTCTTCCGCTCACCTGGCAACACTGCTGAAACTTGACAGGACCTGGGGGCCTACCGCGAAAACCTAAATTCGCAAATTGCGGAGATCTTTCTCTTTTACTCTCACTAAGACGGAATTAGAGTGACAGAGAAAAATGCCCGAAATTGACGAATTTCGATTTTCCCGGTAGCCGCCCTGGTGCTTCAGGTACTTGATAGAAAACAACGCTGCCGCATGTTCTGAATTGTGATTTTATGTGTTTTTGGATTGAAAATGAAAGCAACGTCTAAATCAAGTTACAAAAATCATCGATATTCTGGTCCGCGAAAAACCAGGAAAAGTGTAACTGTAATTGGAGTCTACAAAAATGATCAATTCATAGAAAATATGACCTAGAAACTAGTTCCCTTTATAAAACTCAATTTTGCCCGAGATTGTACTTAGGCGAATACCTAAGGGAGCTAAGTGTATTGATCTTGAATAATTAGTTGGCTAATACATATATGACTCCAACATGATATGGACATTTACATCATAACTATTATACCTAGTTGGTCACTAAGTTCTGTTACTCGATTTCTTTCTTTCTTCCTAGCGTTGTCCCAGCATATTGCCACGGCTCAATGGAGCTTGGGGTCCGCTTTGACAACTAATCCCAAGATTTGGCGTAGGCACTAGTTTTTACGAAAGCCACTGCCATCTGACCTTCCAACCCAGAGGGTAAAACTAAGCCTTGTTGGGATTAGTCCAGTTTCCTCACGATGTTTTCCTTCACCGAAAAGCGACTGGTAAATATCAAATGATATCTGTTCTGAAGTTCTGGTACTCGATTTGCAACCTCTTTATTTCCGTTAAAACAAATGCTACCGAAAAAATAAAAAATGACATAATGTGGTGGATTTGTGAGCTATAATTATATACCACACATAACGCTTATCTCGTCGTATCTATAATGAATTGGGGCCTAAAAGAGAATCGTATTCCAATTTTTTGAAACGCTTGTATTACTTTCTGTATTAACTAAAAGTTGCTTAAAATTCAGCTTTTATACTAAAAACGGCTTTAAATATGTTAAATTAACAAAATATATTTTGACAGATGCTTTCGCGCCCAAAACGCTCTTTGAAAATTGTGTGACGTCACAGTTTATGGTTTGACACATAACTACATACACACGTAGAAGATACGAACTGTCAACTGATATTTATCATTTGTTGTTAATCGCCTAACTGTCAACAGTGTCAATCCGAGAGTTGTGACGTCACCAGAATCTTCAATGACGTTTCGAGTTTGGTCACGTGACGTGTGCCAAAAGATATTTTAAATTCAATATTTACAAAAATATGGTCATTACAGGTCCCCTAAAAGTAGTTTAACATGTTCTTATAATCCAAAAGAATTTTTTGGGATACAATTATGCCCTAAGATTTGTAGATGGAAACAACCCTATTGCGTTGCACAAATGTGGGCACCCGCCAAACATGATTTTGAGTGTGTCATACTCAGGGCTAACACAGATTCATTTCTGTGAAAAAGGTGTGAAAACCGGAAACTGGAAACCGTTCTCGAACCAATAGTGAAGCCCTTAAGCCACACCCTATTTCAAAACCAGCCATGGATCTTTGAACAGGACTCAGCTCCTGCACATAAGGCAAAAACAACTCAACCCTGGTTTCGAAGGAACAAAATTGACTTTATTGCCCATGAAGACTGGCCGTCCTCCAGCCCGGATCTTAACCCCCTGGATTATGCCATATAGCAGGTTATTGAGGAGAAAGCCTGTGCTAAACCCCACACAAATCTTAACTCCCTCAAGCGGGCCATAGTTAAGACAGTGACGGAATTAGACATGACAATCGTGCGTGCCGCTATTGATGACTGGCCTCGTCGTTTGAGGGCCTGTGTCAAAGCCAGAGGAGGCGATTTTGAATGATATTGTCATATGTAATTCCTGATTTTGTGTACTTCATTTTAATATATACTTTATTAAACTTTCGTTGGTATATTTTATGTAGATAAAGATTATTGCAGTAACAGAATTTAATAACCAACTAGGTAGAAAACAATGCAATACATAAACACATAAATTGGATATGATGTGATCCGTTGAATGAAATTGACAATAAATAAAATAAATAAATAATTTTCTATCTCTAGGCATTGTGTGAAACTTCTAGTTGTGTCAAAATATCGGGAAATCAATAATATAAACAAACATGGTAAATATCTCATTTCTTTTTATAATGGTTATAAATAGAAGGCCATGCAATTTTGTAACTCACTGTAATTTAATTAAATGTATCGTAAAAAATTTTTTTTAATTCTACTGTAAAATAGTACCTACTTTTTTAAAGGCTGGGCAGTAAGGGATTGCTTTAATTTTAGAACAAAACAGCGTTTTTTTTTTGAAAAAAAATCCGGAAAATCTGACTTACAAATTTGGACTTTCTTAGGTTCATTCTACTTAGAATCTTCTCCACCCTAGCATTAAAAAAAGATATCCTAAAATATCCATACCATTACGTCACATTTTAGTGTGAAAGAAATTTCAATGTAAAACTAAAATTTCAATACAAATTTTCGGGTTTTTTTTAGCACGAGGACTGATTATGCTAGTGATTCTGAGTTGGAAGAACCCAAAAATATCATGATGTGTGAGAATCAGATTTTTAATATTTTTATGGAAAACGCTCATATTTCTCATAAAATAATTTATTAATAATAGGTACTTGATAATACTGATAACAAAAAAAAAATTAATGAGTCTCGAACCCACATCCTCTTGCATGTATTTCCACGTACATACCGAAACGCTATTGAAGCCTACTCACGCTGTGCCAAATTGTCTACTACAAGGATCCCAGTAAGACTGTTTGAATGTGTGAGTGATACTTAGAAATAGAGTCAAGAAACATTCTGTCGACATTAAGGGGTAGTTTTTGTACAATGAAGTGCTCAATGTTTGTTGTAATAGTTCAATATTTATTTAAAGAGTGCGCTAAACATAATTTACAGTATAGAAATACCAAGACTACTCCACAAAAAAATTAAAACTCAAAATTTGCAATTGTGGCGCCATCTAGTGAGGTTTAAGCTTTGGGTAACCTAGTCGAACCACCTTAATTTCCTCATTAGGCGGGTCCACATCAGAGCGAGCATATGCGCGAGGCAATTTCCTCGCGCACAAAGCGGTCTTGAGTTCGGGCCTTGACTCATCCACAATAAGTTTCCAGTATGTATTAAATATAATTGAATTTTTTAACTAGGTAGATAAAAAAGAAAACTATGCCCTAGGTAGGTATTAGTTGAAGAAAATCAAATAAGCCAAGAATCGGTTCTATTATTAGCTGATACCAGGGATCGGAACCGGTTTTTTGCAAAAAACATCGAAATAACCATATATTTCGGTTTATTTTATACTCAAAATTTAGGACTCAGTTGTGTTTTTAGATAACGACTTCGTATTATTAGATTGCCCGATTAGGAATGAAATAATTAACAAAGAACGAAAAAATACCGTTTTCGTTCCCATACAAAAAATACCGGTTTCCGATCCCTGGCTGATACGGTTAGTTTCCGATTCGCCAGATTCTTGTTTTGCCGGATTCCTGTTCCGCTTTGCCTGGAAATATCGGACTACTTACTAAAATTGTAAAACTGATCCTTTTTCGCCGCTTTACATCCGCAAGCATCCTGGTTAACCAACTCCGCATAGCCCATCAAATTTCATACATAGCTATTTTCTAATTGTATATATATACAGAGCACTGAAATGAAAGGGTTTTAGGAGTTCTTTCAAGCAGGGTCCTATTTTCGCAGACATCTTGCATATTGACATAAATTTCGTCGCGTTTGACATGTGTTTGACAATTTCAATGTCGAATAAAAAACAAAGTTGCTTGTAAGTAGTTTAGTCAGTTGAGTTTGTCGTGTGTTGCACCAAATAATGGAAATAAACTACGAAATAAACTAGTTTAGTTTTATTGCCACATATTTTGTCTCTATGTTTATATCCGTCACAGACTTCTGTCATTTTTGGTGTATATTTCACGTAGTGGGACAATTTTATGTCCATGTTATTTCAATATTTTGGTACGCAATCAATAACTACATAGGTATTACCTATTTTCTTAAAATCCAATCGCGCACGAGTCTGCGATACGTAACATAGTTATGGGTTTCGATTGTTTTACAAAAAAAGACCCAAGTTTTTCTCGAAGTGCCTCTTGTTATCTTTAACACTACAGAATGATTCGTACCTGTGTTCAAACTATAATAGAAGACCGTGGATTCTGGGAGGTAGCGAAAAATGGTGTGGGAGGCAAGCAGGAGTTTATTTCTTTACGCGAAGTAACTGTGGACACGTAAACTATATTGAAGATTCATGGTAAGTCAACCATTACTATGATTATGTAGATATGTTTGGTTTTGAAAAAATAATTTTACAGGGAAACGTTACAGGACTGTTTCACCAAAATAAGATCACCTACTTATCTAACCGTACGATACACTCTACTAATTTGATCTGAAGGAGGCCGAAAAAAATGGATGAATGTAAAAGGTATTTTTTCTCGAAATCACCCCCGCTTTGCTACTCTTCCACAATCAAATACATTTGTGCGATTGTTCTTGGGATAATCGGACGACTAATCTATTTTATTCGTCCGTTTAGCAGACGAGTAGACACTTCGATACTCAAATGGAAAAAATAAAAATTATAACTATATATTCACACCATTTAAGTAAACTAAAAAACATACTTCCATTGTGCAAATATTAAACAGAATCTTTTTTAGTATAAAGTGTCCACTTATTTAGAAGGTGGCTAGTAATATTACTTAAACGATTTTAACCTATTTGTTTTGTTAGTATGTGATGCGCCATTACTACAATTCATACTGCATGCATATGCATTGCTTACTGTTACCTAGTATTTCCGCACGCATTTACATAGTTTAAGCTGAATAATTAATTTTGCGCATAGGTTGGTTAACACTTTCTTATAAGTTAACCAGATAATAAAGGATTGTCGTTAATAGTTAAAACATTAAAATTATATAAGTACGTACAGTAGCGACTATTTTTAGAAGGGGTTCTTAAATTTGTAATTCGGGCTCTACAATTGAATATTAGGTATACGGTATTCGGTGACTACATGACCTGATTCCTGAAAAAGTAACGGTTGTGCCTAAATAAATATGCCACATTTTAATTTTTTACAAGCTTTTTAGGGTTCCGTAGCCAAATGGCAAAAAACGGAACCCTTATAGATTCGTCATGTCCGTCTGTCTGTCCGATTCTGTCACAGCCACTTTTTTCCGAAACTATAAGAGCTGTACTGTTCAAACTTGGTAAGTAGATGTATTCTATGAACCGCATTAGGATGTTTACACAAAAATAGAAAAAAAACAATAAATTTTGGGGGTTCCCCATACTTAGAACTGAAACTCAAAAAATATTTTTTCATCAAACCCATACGTGTGGGGTATCTATGGATAGGTCTTCAAAAATGATATTGAGGTTTCTAATATCATTTTTTTCTAAAATGAATAGTTTGCGCGAGAGACACTTCCAAAGTGGTAAAATGTGTGTCCCCCCCCCCCGTAACTTCTAAAATAACAGAATGAAAAATCTAAAAAAAATATATGATATACATTGCCATGTAAACTTCCACCGAAAATTGGTTTGAACGAGATCTAGTAAGTAGTTTTTTTTTAATACGTCATGAAATTAAAAAAAAAATTTTTTTTTCATCATACCCATACGTGTGGGGTATCTATGGATAGGTCTTCAAAAATGATATTAATGTTTCTAATATCATTTTTTTTCTAAACTGAATAGTTTGCGCGAGAGAACCTTCCAAAGTGAAAAAAAGTGTGTCCCCCCCCCTGTAACTTCTAAAATAACAGAATGAAAAATCTAAAAAAAATATATGATATACATTACCATGCAAACTTCCACCGAAAATTGTTTTGAACGAGATCTAGTGAGTAGTTTGTTTTTAAATACGTCATAAAATTTTAAAAAAAATTTTTTCATCAAACATACGTGTAAGGTATGTATGGATAGGTCTTCAAAAATGATAGTTAGGTTCCTAATATCATTTTTTTCTAAACTGAATAGTTTGCGCGAGAGACACTTCCAAAGTGGTAAAATGTGTGTCCAAAGTGGTAAAATGTTGAACAAGATCTAGTAAGAAGATTTTTTTTTAATACGTCTTAAATTGTACGGAACCCTTCATGCGCGAGTCCGACTCGCACTTGGCCGCTTTTATTAACTTGCAATGTACATATATATGTACGGGTCAAATCTTGCAAGTTAAATTTGACCCATTTCCTGGTTTCCGATAAAGCTAATAATGTACATACATATGTAAGTACGGTGACAATGCAATATTATGGTACCATCGAGCTGATCTGATGATGAAGACAGGAGGTAGCTATAGGAACTCGGTCATAAAACAACGCAACCTTTGTGTTTCGGGTTTTTAGTATTGTCTCGACGAGTATTAGTTGCCTATGTAAAGAAAAGTACAGTCAACGATAAAAGTTTGTACCAAAAATGCAATTTTTGCCAAAAACTTATTTTTTAATACAGTTGCTCAAAAAGTGCTACTTTCCGTAGCTGTTTAGGGTGCGGAAAGTGGGATTTCGAGTACTAGTGCTTTTTACTTTTCCACTTTTTCCAATTCATGACTACTTATTGATGAGTGTTAATGTTAGTTTCCTTTAAAAGTCGCAATCATTATAAACACCTACTGTTAATGTAAAAATAACAAATATAAGCATATTTCATATTTTATTACTTACCTCTTCATCATTATAACACGGTTATTTTTTAATATTGAAAATAAAAAAACCGTTCTTAATAAGTTGTCTGAATGGAACGGAATAGCTGCCGAAACGCCTGTTAAAGCAGAGTCGTTTTTAGGGTTCCGTAGCCAAATGGCAAAAAACGGAACCCTTATAGATTCGTCATGTCCGTCTGTCTGTCCGATTCTGTCACAGCCACTTTTTTCCGAAACTATAAGAGCTATACTGTTCAAACTTGGTAAGTAGATGTATTCTGTGAACCGCATTAGGATGTTTACACAAAAATAGAAAAAAAAACAATAAATTTTGGGGGCTCCCCATACTTAGAACTGAAACTCAAAAAATCTTTTTTCATCAAACCCATACGTGTGGGGTATCTATGGATAGGTCTTTAAAAATGATATTGAGGTTTCTAATATCATTTTTTTCTAAACTGAATAGTTTGCGCGAGAGACACTTCCAAAGTGGAAAAATGTGTGTCCCCCCCCCCCCCCCTATTTCTAAAATAACAGAATGAAAAATCTAAAAAAAATATATGATATACATTGCCATGCAAACTTCCACCGAAAATTGGTTTGAACGAGATCTAGTAAGTAGTTTTTTTTTAATACGTCATAAAATTTAAAAAAAAATTTTTTTTTCATCAGACCCATACGTGTGGGGTATCTATGGATAGGTCTTCAAAAATGATATTTAGGTTTCTAATATCATTTTTTTCTAAACTGAATAGTTTGCGCGAGAGACACTTCCAAAGTGGAAAAATGTGTGTCCCCCCCCCCCCCGTAATTTCTAAAATAACAGAATGAAAAATCTAAAAAAAATATATGATATACATTGCCATGCAAACTTCCACCGAAAATTGGTTTGAACGAGATCTAGTAAGTAGTTTTTTTTTAATACGTCATGAAATTAAAAAAAAAATTTTTTTTTCATCATACCCATACGTGTGGGGTATCTATGGATAGGTCTTCAAAAATGATATTAATGTTTCTAATATCATTTTTTTCTAAACTGAATAGTTTGCGCGAGAGAACCTTCCAAAGTGAAAAAAAGTGTGTCCCCCCCCCTGTAACTTCTAAAATAACAGAATGAAAAATCTAAAAAAAATATATGATATACATTACCATGCAAACTTCCACCGAAAATTGTTTTGAACGAGATCTAGTGAGTAGTTTGTTTTTAAATACGTCATAAAATTTTAAAAAAAATTTTTTCATCAAACATACGTGTAAGGTATGTATGGATAGGTCTTCAAAAATGATAGTTAGGTTCCTAATATCATTTTTTTCTAAACTGAATAGTTTGCGCGAGAGACACTTCCAAAGTGGTAAAATGTGTGTCCAAAGTGGTAAAATGTTGAACAAGATCTAGTAAGAAGATTTTTTTTTAATACGTCTTAAATTGTACGGAACCCTTCATGCGCGAGTCCGACTCGCACTTGGCCGCTTTTATTAACTTGCAATGTACATATATATGTACGGGTCAAATCTTGCAAGTTAAATTTGACCCATTTCCTGGTTTCCGATAAAGCTAATAATGTACATACATATGTAAGTACGGTGACAATGCAATATTATGGTACCATCGAGCTGATCTGATGATGAAGACAGGAGGTAGCTATAGGAACTCGGTCATAAAACAACGCAACCTTTGTGTTTCGGGTTTTTAGTATTGTCTCGACGAGTATTAGTTGCCTATGTAAAGAAAAGTACAGTCAACGATAAAAGTTTGTACCAAAAATGCAATTTTTGCCAAAAACTTATTTTTTAATACAGTTGCTCAAAAAGTGCTACTTTCCGTAGCTGTTTAGGGTGCGGAAAGTGGGATTTCGAGTACTAGTGCTTTTTACTTTTCCACTTTTTCCAATTCATGACTACTTATTGATGAGTGTTAATGTTAGTTTCCTTTAAAAGTCGCAATCATTATAAACACCTACTGTTAATGTAAAAATAACAAATATAAGCATATTTCATATTTTATTACTTACCTCTTCATCATTATAACACGGTTATTTTTTAATATTGAAAATAAAAAAACCGTTCTTAATAAGTTGTCTGAATGGAACGGAATAGCTGCCGAAACGCCTGTTAAAGCAGAGTCGTTTTTAGGGTTCCGTAGCCAAATGGCAAAAAACGGAACCCATATAGATTCGTCATGTCCGTCTGTCTGTCCGATTCTGTCACAGCCACTTTTTTCCGAAACTATAAGAGCTATACTGTTCAAACTTGGTAAGTAGATGTATTCTGTGAACCGCATTAGGATGTTTACACAAAAATAGAAAAAAAAACAATAAATTTTGGGGGCTCCCCATACTTAGAACTGAAACTCAAAAAATCTTTTTTCATCAAACCCATACGTGTGGGGTATCTATGGATAGGTCTTTAAAAATGATATTGAGGTTTCTAATATCATTTTTTTCTAAACTGAATAGTTTGCGCGAGAGACACTTCCAAAGTGGAAAAATGTGTGGGCCCCCCCCCCCCCCCCCGTAATTTCTAAAATAACAGAATGAAAAATCTAAAAAAAATATATGATATACATTGCCATGCAAACTTCCACCGAAAATTGGTTTGAACGAGATCTAGTAAGTAGTTTTTTTTTAATACGTCATAAAATTTAAAAAAAAAATTTTTTTTCATCAGACCCATACGTGTGGGGTATCTATGGATAGGTCTTCAAAAATGATATTTAGGTTTCTAATATCATTTTTTTCTAAACTGAATAGTTTGCGCGAGAGACACTTCCAAAGTGGAAAAATGTGTGTCCCCCCCCCCCCCCCCGTAATTTCTAAAATAACAGAATGAAAAATCTAAAAAAAATATATGATATACATTGCCATGCAAACTTCCACCGAAAATTGGTTTGAACGAGATCTAGTAAGTAGTTTTTTTTTAATACGTCATAAAATTTAAAAAAAAAATTTTTTTTTATCAGACCCATACGTGTGGGGTATCTATGGATAGGTCTTCAAAAATGATATTTAGGTTTCTAATATCATTTTTTTCTAAACTGAATAGTTTGCGCGAGAGACACTTCCAAAGTGAAAAAAAGTGTGTCCCCCCCCCTGTAACTTCTAAAATAACGGAATGAAAAATCTAAAAAAAATATATGATATACATTGCCATGCAAACTTCCACCGAAAATTGGTTTGAACGAGATCTAGTAAGTAGTTTTTTTTTAATACGTCATGAAATTAAAAAAAAAATATATATTTCATCATACCCATACGTGTGGGGTATCTATGGATAGGTCTTCAAAAATGATATTAAGGTTTCTAATATCATTTTTTTCTAAACTGAATAGTTTGCGCGAGAGAACCTTCCAAAGTGAAAAAAAGTGTGTCCCCCCCCTGTAACTTCTAAAATAACAGAATGAAAAATCTAAAAAAAATATATAATATACATTACCATGCAAACTTCCACCGAAAATTGGTTTGAACGAGATCTAGTATGTAGTTTTTTTTTAATACGTCATAAAATTAAAAAAAAAATTTTTTCATTAAACATATACGTGTGGGGTATCTATGAATAGGTCTTCAAAAATGATATTTAGGTTCCTAATATCATTTTTTTCTAAACTGAATAGTTTCCGCGAGAGACACTTCCAAAGTGGTAAAATGTGTGTCCAAAATGGGAAAATGTTGAACAAGATCTAATAAGAAGATTTTTTTTAATACGTCTTAAATTGTACGGAACCCTTCATGCGCGAGTCCGACTCGCACTTGGCCGCTTTTTTCTTACTGCGAGAATGTTTTAAGTTTCCAAAGGCAACATTCGATATTGTTTTCATACAATTTAAATATCTTCTTCTTCACGTGCCATCTCCGTCCAGGAGGTTGGCGACCATATGTCTATATGTCTCTCTATGTTCAGTCATGCGAATTAGTCTATCTATGCTCTTCACTTTTAACCAGTCTCTTATATTTTTAGTCCATGATGTGCGCCTTCTACCACGACCACGCTTGCCTTCAATTTTTCCTTCAATTATTAATTTCAGTAGGTTGTATTTATTGTTTCTATATATATGTCCAAAATACGCTGCTTTTCTTTTCTTAATTGTTGATACAACCTCTAGATCTTTTTTCATGATTTCCAAAACTCTGATATTAGTTATCCTATCAGTCCATTTTATTTTGAGCATCCTTCGATAAATCCACATTTCAAAAGCCCTTAGCTTGTTGATTAAATTCTTTTTCAAGGTCCAGCTTTCGGAACCATACATAAGAATTGGGATGATGTAACATTTAACCATTCGCCACCTCAGTTTTAGGTTTATTTTTCTGTTAGTTAGAAGTTTCTGTTTCTGTTTGTTAGAATTTAAATATACAATACACAAATAATCGTAAATAACGATACTTAGGTAATAATAGTATAATATTTTACAGTACATATGGGCTACTTTACCGCACTAGTGCGAAAATTAGCATATTACGTTACTATGACGAACATTTAAAGGGCCATATGTACTGTAAAACGTTGTACGATACATGTGCGAATAGGTAATTCGCAACTCGTGTCGATTTAAAACACTCCCTTCGGTCGTGTTTTAATTTATCGCCACTCGTTTCGAATTTCCTATTTTTCGCACTTGTATCGTAATGTACTATTATATTTACAATTATTTCTGTCTTATAGAACATGCATAAAAAAGTACTTGTTGTTTTTCTTATTTTTTCGCAACTGTATTAAAAAACGTCGTTCGATACACGTGCGGAAATGTCATTCTTTGATAACATACTTTCCGCACTAGCATCGAAATGTACTATTTCTGTAAGTAGATATAGGCAAGTTTCAAATATGTTAGCAATGACATACGGCCCGATTCGAAGAATGTTTAAGACACGTTTAAGATCTTTAAAAGATCGATAACTAAACGACATGTCAAAATTGATGTATATTTCGATTCCGCTGCAATCCCAATAAGATCTATCTACGATATTTCTAACGTCAAGTGACATTGGTTGCCTGAATTAAGCTGCTTCTGTCAATTATACGACATATAAACGATATCTAAATGAGATCTTATCTAAACCAGTACTTATCGTTATCGTATCTCATTCTTCGAATCGGGCCGATAGTCTCTTTGTCATAGAAAACCTATTATTATATATCTACTTTTAAAATTACACACTTCACTTCTTAAGTCAGCTATTACATATTGCCCATATTGGCAAGCGGATCTGAATAAAAAATACGTTTCAAAACCAGACAGCAACGGATGCCCGTAGGTAACTCGTAAATACACGCGCCATGAATGAAAATTGAGCCATTTATTTTAATAGACACCACAATATTACTCACGTGAATTTAAATATACAGCTAGTCTCGTCCGGTCTATCCAATCCAACGTTTGTAATATAACTAGTATTTATGCAAATGATAACACTTGAAACACAGCCTCTTTAACCAGCAACAGCTGTTATGTTCTTAAGACATATTTTATCAAAAGATATCGCGTTTAATCGTGATAACACTTTGAATAACAGTCAAGATTATTTAATAATAGATTCTCCGGTTTTATCAACATTAACACAAACTAATGGTTTTATTCGACGTGCACATGCTAGTAGCTGAGGGTGTCACTGCGCACTGTCCGTACGCTAGTTATTCAATTGACTTCAATACAATAGGTAATTTAGAGTAACCTATTTTTATATGGTTTATTTACTTTCCAATTGTGACAGTGCTGTTTTATACTCAAGCGTGTACTGATTTACCATCCTTGTTACATATAATTAATCAAGGCACCTAGATCATTTTAAATACGACATTTGGAAATTACGACGGACCATGTAGACTTGTTTACCCTCGACAGTGACGTAATCCAATGGATACAGAACCTTAAAATATCTTTACAGTAAATATGATGCTACTTTCCCGCACTAGTGCGAGTAGTGTAGGAGTGAGCACTTTCCGTGTCTATGTCGAAAGTTTAAAGGGCCATATGTACTGTAAAACGTTGTGCGATACACGTGCGAAGAGTAATTCGCTACTCGTGTCAATTAAAAACACTCCCTTCGGTCGTGTTTTAATTTATAACCACTTGTTGTGATTTTTTTACTTTCCGCACTTGTACCTTAAATAACTATGTAGGTATTAGGTATAAACGACTGAACAATTATGTCATACGGATAAATAAACCTAGGTATTTGTAAACTGCATAAGGAAACTGTCAAATCATTCCAACATATTAAAATACAACGTAGATTTTTGTAGATTCTACTTTACAAAATTTGTAGCTGCGGTAAGTTAAAAAAATTCTTCAACTTCAACATTTATTCAGCAAATAGGCCACAAGGGCACTTTTACACGTCACCATGGAGTTTACATACAAGCAAAAACAAGCACATCAACAATTAAGTATAAAATACAATTACAAAAAATTACTAAAATAATAATAATAAAAAAACAGATACAAAAAAAATCTAAAATTATTTAGAGGTGTAAATATCTCTAAATGTCATCATGTCTTTTATCAAATTATCCTTAGATAAAAGTGATTTAGTTTATTCTGATCCGATAACGCGCCGCCATAAAATGTAACTTGTCTATCAGTTTGCTAAGTTTTTATTTTATCTAGACCTATTATTCTAAATCTAAATCACCGATTTGCACTATAAATGAAATTACGTGAAAATTATTATAATGGCAGAATACAATAAATTATTCAAATAATCAAAACCATTGGTCTATGGCAGGATTATTTGTTTTTACTGGAGGTATACATTTGAGCGTCCACAATAACAGAACAGACTAATATTATACAATAGTTTGTAGATAAAAGTTATTTCCTTGGATGACTGATTGTGTCAGCGATTACAAACTGCATAGACACACCTGATATGAGATAAAGAAAGCATGTCGATAATGATAATCTATTGACCCGATAAAATAATTTCCAACTACATATGTAAATTATGTTTGACTAATTTAGCTACTCATTTGAAAAAGATTATGCCACTTAAGTACATTACATTCAGGGATCGGAAATTCGGATAGATATTTACCGAAACCCCAGGAATTTGAAACGGAAAATTAAACTGAGTCTGTCTCCATACTGCCCATGCCGCCAATAGGCAAGTAAAAAAAAAATTGACCTTGCTATTCAGTACGCGTATATACTAACTATACATGCACAGATAAAAAAGATATCTTAATTCAAAACGCAAAACTCTCTTGCGCACGGTTGCTTCGATAAAATAATAAATTGCTTAATATGTCTTGAGTTAAAAACAACATATTTTTTAAAAGGAGAATAAAAATTATTTAGTTTTATCTTTACACATTTTTAAAGCGAATGGTAGGTAGTGATTTGAGTTAAGATTTTAATTATTCGCCGCAAGAAAAAAAAGTCATAGACAGAGATATAGCACGCTCTTAAAAAACGGTTTTATCTTGAGTAACTCTACATCAAACCAAAAATATTACCAAATTCCAAAGAAGAACCACCAAATTTTTCCTTTGAGACTTTTAAGTTTTTAGGCAAGAGCGATTAATTCTTGGTTTGATGTTTTCAATTTACAGTCAAGAGCTAAAGCTTTTTTAAAAAAGAAGCACCAAAACTTTGGTTTGAGACTTTTAAGTTTTTATACAAGAGCCATTAATTCTTGGTTTGATGTTTTCAACCTACAGTCAAGAGCCAAAGCTATTTCAAAGAAGAAGCACCAAAATGTTGCTTTGAGACTTAAGTTTTTACGCAAGAGTGATTAATTCTTGGTTTGATGTTGTCAATATACAGTCAAGAGCCAAAGCTATTTAAAAGAAAAAGCACCAAACTTTGGTTTGAGACTTTTACATAAAATAGTATCAATAAATTTGATAAAAGGGACAAGAGCGCTGGTGGCTTAGCGGTAAGAGCATATGACTTGCAATCCGGAGGTCGCGGGTTCAAACCCCGGCTCGTACATTATGAGTTTTTTGGAACTTCTGTACGAACATTTGATATTCACCAGTCGCTTTTCGGTGAAGAAGAAAAACATTGTGAGGTAACCGGGCTAATCCCAATAAGGCCTCTAGTTTAACTAGTGCCTACGCCAATTCTCGGGATTAGTTTCCAAGCGGACCCCAGGCTCCCATGAGCCGTGGCAAAATGCCGGGACAACGCGAGGAAGAAGAAGAAGATAAAGAGAATTATTGAAAACTACAAAGATTTCAACGAATGACGAAAACCATGCTGGTTTAAGAAAATTCATTCTTTATTCAAGACATACTAAACTTGGCGCTAAGAGATTTCAGCTCTAGATATAAATAATATCATATTTCACATTGAGTAACGCACTCTTGAACCAATACTTTTTCTTGTTTTTATGGAGAAATATAATTCTCAATTCAATTATGAGTATCTAACCCCAAGAAACAAAGTTTCTTGGCACAAGTTCTTTAAGTATTGCACTAAGACAGTTAGGCTTAATTTAAAAAATACAATACTTAAAACAAAACGTAAACGCTCTTGGTGAGAATAATGAGCTTTTAAAAAAAAACTTTTTATAGCTCGGATAGAGAATTTAATTTTTTAGCTTAAATAATAGACTTTGAAATATTTTATATCTTGACGCAAGAATTTTATTGTTTCCTTATATAGGAAACACAAAATGTCTTGACACAAGAGTATTTACTTGGCTGGAGAACTATTTTTTTTTCTGTGTGTCCTCTTTATCTAACACATCCATAATCAGGATGCATAGCTGAATGTGCAAGTCGCAAAATGTGCAGGTTAGGTAAAATGAGCAAATCGCAAAATGTGCAGATCTCACAATGAGCAAACAGCAAAATGTGCAGATCTCATAATGGGCAAATCGCAAAATGTGCAGATCTCATAATGGGCAGATCGCAAAATGTTCAGTTCTCATAATGGGCAGATCGCAAAATGTGCAGATCTCACAATGGGCAGATCGCAAAATGTGCAAGCAGATAATAATATAACTAACTATTAACTAACAACTGTCCCTTCCTATCGTATTGCTATGGCTACCGTGTTGGTTACAAATTAACGTTGATTAAATATTCAGATGTCCTTGTTTATTCTATTATTTTCTTCGCGTATTTTATATAATATATTCACCTATCATAGATTATTCTTTTTAACCAATGACTACTTTTAGAAAAGGACAGTGGTCTCTTTTGCTCTCTTTTTCGGCACGTTTTCCTCCTTCAACCCTGTCAAATGAAAATGGACCTTAGTGTGTTTTAATAGAGTGCTCTTATTAACATTTTTGACAGTTAATCTTCCTCCGTATGGAAAAACTTCTTATTTTAAAGTCGTACTAACAACTACACGGGCCCGCCAAGAATCGTTTCCTCTAGGACAAGGTTAAGGTCCAGGTTAAGTTCACGTCCGGATCTGCGGTATCGGCTCTACTCGGGTATTGAACACCCGTGACCCGCCCGGATGAAGAGAATTCAAGAAGACTTCTCATTCTCATCTACGAGTACAGTGTGATCTGCACATATTGCGACCTGCACATTTTACGAATTGCACATTTTGCGACCTGCACATTTTACGATTTGCACATTTTGCGACGTGCACATTTTACGATTTATACATTTTGTGACCTACTCGTTTTACGATTTGCACATTTTGCGACCTGCTCTTTTTACGATCTACACCTTCTGCGATTTGCATTAGTGCACATTTTGCGACTTGCACATTCAGCTATGCATCCCATAATCAAAGTACCTGATGACTAGGTACCACTAAAACACATCGCGTAGTTCATTTTTACAATAACCTCAATAACCGTGACTATCTGCAAATAATATTTGGAAATGAAGTTGAATTGTGAATACCTACAAAAAAGCGATAAAGTAAATACAATAACGGCGTAGGTAATGTTTCATAACATTGAACTTGAATTGAAATGAACGCATACAACTGTCAGTTTACTCTTTATAACTCTGGATTAGTCTGGATGCCAGGTAACTTATACAGTAAAAGTGTAACAATTAGGTAGAGTCCGATGTCAGAGATTATGACAGCCCAGCCAGTGCAAGTGTTATTTTAAACGTCAAACTTTAATAAAATTATGAAATTAATTTTCACTTGCACCGGTAGGACTATCAAAATCGCTGCCAAGTTAGCTTGGTCTGACTTTATCAACCTGTTTCTAAAACATTGATACTATTAGTAATTATTTCTCTTTATTCATTTAAAATCTTAGGTTAGGCTATTTATAATATGAATATAAAAGTAAAATATAAATCACTTACAAAACAAGACAAAATAAATATAAACACATTATAAAAAACCTAACCTAGGGTGCCGCCAGCAGCGGGACAGGGCCCAAGCTGCCGGTGGTCAGGGCTGCAGAGAGAGGAACCGCCGGACTATCCGCGCCGTGTCCAAGATCACCGCTTTCTGCATCTGACTCGTATTATTACTACGTTTATTTATTCAGACAAGATCCACAAATTTGTTAGTATTATTAATAGTTAAGGTTTAATTAAGAAATCATGTTTTTAACTTGTCCCCTAATGCGATCTTATTCAACGAATTGGTGCTGTCTTTCTGTATGATTTCCATTAGGTATTAATGAAAAGAACAATGATTTACACCAAATGGCGCAGTACATTTTGACATATAGTACCTATTTTTCAAGCTCGATGGTTACGCTGACAGGTGTCATTTCAATACAGCTGTAAATTATATGGAGATGACACCCTGTCACCCTACCCATCGAGTTAAAAAATACTATAATAAGACAATACATTTGACGACCGGTCTGGCCTAGTGGGTAGTGACCCTGCCTATGAAGCTGATGGTCCCGGGTTCAAATCCTGGTAAGGGCATTTATTCGTGTGATGAGCATGGATATTTGTTCCTGAGTCATGGGTGTTTTCTATGTATTTAAGTATTTATAAATATTTATATATTATATATATCGTTGTCTAAGTACCCTCAACACAAGCCTTATTGAGCTTACTGTGCACTGTGGGACTTAGTCAATTTGTGTAATAATGTCCTATAATATTAAAAAAAAAAATACATCTAAAGTAATTGGTTTCTCTTAGTCTACGCCTAAATTTAATTAACTGCTAAACAGATTAATTAACTGTTAATTAATCTATTCCTATTTATGAGATCGATTACTAAATTACTATCGGCACGTGAGTTTCTTACGTCCTAGCAGATAATTATGTTTCATTTGTATTAATAAATGAAATGTTTAAAGTGCTACATGTAGGCACATTCCAATGTTGAATCACCAAAATCTGACAGACCTGGATGCGTAGCCAACATACCAATGATTACGCCATGGTGAACGAAACGCAACGGTCACTGTCGCACTAATATGGAAGAGTGCTAGAGAGACATAAAGCGTTTCGTTATCGTATTAGAAACGATTGTCACCTTGGCTAGGCACACTGATGAACCCAAAATGGCATATGATATTAGATATTTCTAGATAAGAACTAATGCGTCCTCCCAGTAATGACCTACGCATGCCAGACATGGACGTTAATTGTCGGAAGGGTCCGCCAGTTAAAAGTGGCACAGAGAGCTATGGAGCGCGCGATGCTCGGGATATCCCTGCGAGACAGAATTCGGAGTGTGGACATTCGCCAACGCACAAAAGTTACTGACATCGCCAAAAGAATTGCGCAGCTGAAGTGTAAATGGGCCGGCCATATATGTCGCAGGGATGATGACCGATGGGGCCAGCGAGTACTGTTCTGGAGACCTCGACTGGGAAGCCGAGGTAACGGAAAACCACGAGCCAGATGGCCGGACGATATCAGAAAGACGGCAGGGCCGACCTGGCATAGAACCACCGCATGCAGAACAACATGGAAATCCATGAAAGAGGCATATGTTCAGCAGTGGACGCATATATGCTGAGAAGAAAAAGAAGATATGAGCTAGGCAGGCAAATAAAGTTATGGTTATTGACATGATATTTGACGAAGAAATAGAGCGAGCGTTACTTTTTGACACTAATTAGTAAGAGACGCAGGTACGCTTTATATGGCCATTTTGCCGCTAAAATGCTCTACCACCACTATGTTTCCAGGATTGTAGATTTCTTACTTGTGACTTTGTGAATTTAAGCGACAAAAAAATCTACACAATTACCGAACGTGTCACAAAATTTCACAAGAATCTTTTGAGAAATGCGACTAGGATACTTAGCCAACGTGCCAATCGTTAACGCTCTATAGCGTAGCGTTAGTCATCTCTCTCTACTCTTCCGTATTAGGGCGACAACAGTGACAGTTGCGTTTCGTTCGCTACGGAGCGTTAACGATTGGCACGTTGGCTACGCACCCTGTTGAGAACACAGCTACAAACATAATTACGGAGAAGCTTTGCCCTCGCATCTTATAAACAAACTTTGGTTAAAACAAAAACAACGAATTCAATAAGTTCAATCTCGAAGTGTTAATTATTTTACTATTTTAGAACAGGTATACTTTGGTCATGAGCGGGGAAACGTGAGCGATCACATGTTTAATTCTCAAGAAATAACGATTTAATCAAAAACACGTGCTGAACTTCGTCGTATTTTATTTATCGATAGTTTTGAATCGTTTTACAATAGGCATTTTTACTATGGGCAAATTCAATTGTTTTACAGCCGTTACGAAATCAGTTTTTTAAGAAAATACACGGAAAAACCCATACATAACTCTACACCGCCTTGCACACCAATGTCACCAATCAATACCACAGAATAAAGCGCCAATTACATCCACACTTTTTTTTAATACTACGTCGGTGGCAAACAAGCATACGGCCCGCCTGATGGTAAGCAGTCTCTGTAGCCTATGTACGCCTGCAACTACAGACACACATTTCCCGATACTAAAACGATTTTAGTTAGGGATTATTTAAACAGATATATAATACATTATTATCATCATTTATCGAGATGACATACCCTTACGAACCAAAATCACCTGAGCATGTCTGGTGATTTCTATTAACGATTATCACTTGGCTAGCCCCCCACCCCCCGTTTAAAGTGTCAGCCCCCGTTTAAATTGCTTTGCAACCTGTTGCTTCCTTTAACCCTGACCTGAGCTAACATTAACTTTGCCCATTATCACATAATTCATATACCATACGTAGCCTATTTATTATGTTCAAAGCTCATATAGAGACGTGATAGATAGTTTCTTTTTTGCGCTAGGCTTTCTGAGAAAGTCAAATAAATTATACCCAGAAATTCAAGAAAAAATCAAAACCAAATGTTTGGGCATGTCAATAGCTCTACAAGCACGCTAATAAGCTTACCAACAGAAACTAAAAATCCTACCTATAAGTGGTCCAGCGTAGATAAGATAAGTTAAGATAGGGTTTCTCATTAGTTGTGCATTCTGTGAAGTTGTAAAATGCAGACGCGCGGGGCCGTGAGCGCCGGTGCCAGGTAACAGGAGGTACGGTCGCACGGTGGTCCCAACGGCCGACCTGTGCTGCACAAAGCATAAAAAATATATTTAGTTGTTTTTTAAACGTAAAGATAAAATATATTTAAAACCAAGTATACGTTCGAAATACCTATTAAAATAAAACAAAGAGATATCAAATTTAAATGGATACTATAACGAACATTTTGTTATTTAGGTAAAACAAAGTAATTACCATTCAAGATAAGTATGTAATGAATACTGTATAGAATTTTTTTTGAGTAAGTATTATATTTATAAAAATAGAACTATAAGTAATTGTTAAGATAAAACTATTAAATTAGGTTAATTATTTTCTTAAAGATAATGTAGTTAGCCATTTGCCTAATAACTAAATACTGTTAATGCCTTAAAATATTAAAATATTTTCTTTACATTTTGATCTACGTTTAAAAATAAGGTATTAAATTTTGTTTTTGAATATAACACAGGAGGTAAGTAGGCGCTATCGTATATCTATTATAACTTTGTTTTATGGTATATATATAGACGAGTCTGGTGGTAAAACTAAGCAATGAACTGCTAAAAGTAATCATACATTAGTCAATACATCAGTAATTCACGTTCTTCGAGTAATCACTCTCGGGTTTAACCATCAACGAATACTTTTGCGCTAATAGCGCACATTAATTAACATTTCAATGATCTCTAATAAACGATACTTATAGCCACTACTTTAGTAATTGTCTCATTATTGCGTTTCCATATTAAACTCAATCGTTAGCACAAATGTCTCGCGTGTTATGAATCTAAACAATTACCAAGGATTTCAATGAAAGAAGCCCAGTGGGCGCTCTTGATCCGTCCCTCCCACGTCACCGTGTATCTCTCTCTCGCCTCATCGCGCTGTCCCTGTCCCACAACAGTCAGTCACCGCGGAGCGCTAGCGATATACAGGTGTACCGCTCCGCGATATGATAAATATTCACGTAAATGAAAACCGGTTTTTTCAGCAAGTTTAACTGAAACTTATTTGATATCATCAAGGAAAAATTGTGATTTGTAAAAGTGGTTCCTGGGTTTATTGATGCGAGTGTTTTAAGTGGTGTTTCGAAACAGTGACAAGTTTTCTTGTGTTGTGTGTACGGTCCTTGAATCGGAGGCTTCGTCGGTGCCGTTTCTTTTTCGTTTTGGAGACGATTAGTGCCGAAGGTATGCGCTTTGTCTTTTTTCTATACTCTTTCTCTAAAATACCCATGGATTGCCCGCACGTTAGGTACTTAAATATTGTTATGAACCATAAAGTTACTAAATGGAAGTAACATCAATAAAAAAAACAACGTATTAAATGGTCCTTTGAACCGGATATTTACCAAGTAGGGACCAAAATAAAAGAGTATGTTTTTTAAATTTATTATGCTACTATTATACAAACTTGTTTTTCTTCAACTGCTTATTTAAACCAAGTTTAATAACGACTAGGCAATTTATTCGTGCAAATAACATCTTATTTTCATCTAAATTCTTAGAGCCGATAAAGCTACAGTAAGGTTTTACAAAATGTATTGACTTATTAAGCAACCAAAACATTGCCAAACTACAGGTCCTAAATTATGTTGTCAACTTTAACTTGCTTTGAATAAGATTCAATTTTGTAGCAAACGTAAAAAAAACTATCAGGTGCGTCAATTGTGGGAATGCAGTCAAGTGCAACGGGATTGTACCTACCTAAAATAGGGTGCATCGTTTTTTAAAAATGAAATGGATTTAAATACAAGTATTGGTGTATTCTAAATTCAATCATAATACAACGCTATTAAAGCTGATTTTAAAATGTTATATAATTGGATTGGATGACTTTTTAATATCTGCAAATACTGATTCTACCTGTTTTACTATAGGCACTCTTTTCTACGGTACGACGGTTTTTTGTAGTTTTACGTGTCTACCATATGTTATTATTTACGTGTCCATTTCGTAATTCGGAATCTAACCGCATATAGGTTTAAATAGCTCTACAATTTGAACCTTAATTACTATAAATAGGTGTCTAATCTATGTTCGTCTATTTTACTTATATTACATATACAACGTACCTAACATACGAGTAAATAAATAGGACGTAAGTCACGTAAGATGTTATAGATATGTCTGACCATTGCTAATTAAATTGCATTGAATCTACTAACCAAAGATCCTATGTTGGCTATTGTCAGCGTCGTGTTTAACTTTAGCTGTTCAGCGTTAAATGATTGCTAATTTTTACGATTAAAACGACGTATTGTAATTTTTGGCATCAGGTATCTTGATTTATCTCAAAATTTTCAAAACTCATGAAAGCATTATTTTGAGCACTGGTGGTTATTCCTGGCATCGACTTCATTTCTGTAGTTGTAGTTACGTACATGATTGGTTAACTTTTATAGCAGAGAGAATCGTATCAAAAATGCCTGTGTTTAAGCAAACATTTTCATTGTACAGGCAAATGGGACCGATTCAAGCCTCTAAATTTTCCATGTAGTTATGATTTTTCAATAAATTCTTGTTTTTTTTTTAACTATAAACGGTAAAACCCGTTTCACTGCATACAACCTTATAGAATAAGCTAGCACAAAAGCAAATTCCCTGCGCGCGAATTACCGGGATTAGCGCAGGTTTCGGGAAGCAAGAAAGATTTTACTGTTTAATGATGCGTCACCTTAACCAACTCTATCTCTATCGATTTATAATTGCAGAAATGTTTCCTTTTTATGGAAACCTTGTGGTAGATTTGATAAAGTGCTGTTACATTACTAGTTTGGCTGACATTACTTAGGTTTTAGAAACCATATCCAACCCTGAAATGTTAGTTGACAAATGAAAATCTGTATGTAGTAACATTATTCTTCAGTAATACTTTTGGTAAAAAAACGTACTCGATATTAGGTACCGCCATCACTAACCCATGTTTACCTTGTTTGTAGAAGCCATGTGATATAACGGTCCTTTCACTGCCTTTCTTTAAATAATATAAAAGGCTATGTTACGATTGTTACATGTACATGTATGTAAATTCCGGTTATGTTATTTGCTTTCAGTATCCGTTTTAGTTAAAATTTGAAAGTATGGTTCTCTGACAATTAGTGCATGTCCACCCGAAAAGTCAGTGGCTGCTTTTGTAAGAGCCATTGTGGCTGTGTATTGTACGAGAAAATAAATTCACTTTAAAGTACACGTCTAGAATAAAAGTTAACTGAATAAAAGTTGATTTACTTTTTTACAGTACATACATATGGTGCTACTTTACTGCACTAGTGGGATATAATTATAGCACATTACGTAACTATGTCGAAAATGAAAGGGCCATATGTATTGTAAAATGTTGTGCGATACATGTGCGAATGGGCAATTCGCACCTAGTGTCAATTTAAAACACTCCATTCGGGCGTGTCTTAATTTATCCCCACTCGTAGCGAATTTCCTAGTTTTCGCACTTGTAATGTACTATTATTGAGTTCTAAAAGGCTAACATTTCCCACTGTATTGTAACTACAAACAACTATGACAGCTTTTGTTGACATCTAACCTAAAATTTTATGGAGGCTGATTTCACTGAAATATTATTAACTAACATATATTTTAACAAAAGTTTATACGAATGAAATATTTAAGTTTATAAATTAACGAAAATGATAACGAAGTATTGAAAGTAAATTTGTTTGTTTACATTATTTGTAAATTCTATTGGACTCCGCTTTAAAAGTATTTCCTCCGAAATTTCTAAGTTAGACCATTTTAAACCAAAGAGATTACAGGTTGAATTCGCCATTTAACGGGTTTTATCTAGCAACTCGGACTATGTTTCCTTTAATTAAGTACGAGTGGCACGCTTTCGGCAGTAATCCTGGCATTTTTCAACAGATTAAGAACCGTAAAACGCTGCAACTTTGCCTGGATTTTGACGTTTTTTTCTTATATCTGTGAACCTATTTTTCATTATGAGTTTCATGAGTATTAGTCGGAAAACATACCCTATGCCTTACCAGATAAGACTCAAATCTTAATACCTAATCATACTGTATTTCCGATTTACAAGCAATCAAAGTGGCAGGCAAAGTTGTAGGCCTAAGACGTAACTTTGCCTAGACGGATATCTCCATAAATAATGTGTTGCTATTTGCAATAATATTTACTCTTGTGCATGAGACATTATGCTGGTCCCTGGCAGTCAAATTATGGCCATAAGCTTAATACTTTTTTTTTCACATGCAATAGGTAAAGTTGTAGCAGGTTCCACAAACTTTCTATACAAAAATATCGTTAACTGTAGGGTTGTGCCAAAAAAATATTGTTATTAAAAAATCTATTTATATTGTTAGTTACAAAATAATCAACAAACAAATGTAATATAAAGTTGTTTGATTTCTTTTTCTTTTAGTATTTAATAATTTGAACTTATTTTAATTTTTTTATTACAAGTACATTGCAGATAAACTATTTTGCTAATTTTCAGTGCATTATTATAGTGTAAAGTTCTATTTCATTGTAAAGTTCTAATCACCCATCACCTTTGAACTCCAATTGTAATCGACCTGACACCTCACAACCCAGATTTCGATAAGAAAGATAACTGCAAGACAAATCAAATGAGCCTAAACACAGTGGGTTTATTATGTGTAGTTTAGAAGTTGCTATTTTCGGTCTCCATCATCAGACCATCTCGATGGTACCATAAACATTGCATTGTCACCCAAGTTACATAAGTATGTCAAACACCTCAATTGGTCGCTAATAAGTGGTTGAAAATTGATTGTAAACATACAACATAATTATAATACAATAAATATACAATTACAAGTAACTACAATAGAAATATAATAACAGATTGCAATAAGTTTTTTTTTTATAATTTTCATTTTAATACCCATAAGTTTTTTTTGTTAACGTTAGTTTATTATTGCATTGTCAGCAGATCTACATAGGTACCCACACAGAAAGTCGGTGAAAATCGACTTGCAAAATTTGACTTAAACAAACAAACATTGCAAGTTAATAAAAAGCTTGTAATAAATAAACTAATTTAAGCAGTTTAGGCAAGCTTATTTTTACTCTTTTCTGTACATTTATAAAATTCAGCTAGTGACAGCCCTAGACCCAGGCAAAATTGTGTCATTCAAGTTTCCAAAACACTGCCCAATATTGCCTAGTACGTTATTATGCTGAAATCATGTCCTTTTCTTGAAAATATTAAACCTACGGGAAATAGACAGTCTTTACTTACCCTGGGACGTTACCACTTCTCAAAAAACACCTTTTTCGTAGATAAAAATTCAAAAGTTGCCAGACACTAAAAAAATGTTGCCCCTCACGCCGACTTATGATACGTAACTGGCGGAGCAACAATGGAGTTACCATTGTAAAAATATGAAATATGTGTTGCCAGAATAATGAAAATTACTATCAAATGTTAAAAAACAAGAAAAAACTAAGCAAATTCGAGAGATCGTAATTGAAATGAAATAGGCAAAATTGAGCTTCAATGGCAAAGTTGCAGCATTTTACGGAATATTAAGGTACGAGGTGAAAATATTCACCTGAATGTATCTCTACAATAGCTTTGATTTTAAAAATCTTGTGTTACCTGTAGCGTGACATCACGTACAAACGGCCGGCCATTTCCGATATCTGTGTGCGGTAAAACAGATCTCTGACTCACCGGGTGATACAAAAAAAAAAGTACTTAATGATTGGTACTGTAAACGTCAACAATCATTAAGCTGTATGCAATTTGAAACTTTATTTGCCAAGTTTTTTTTATGTAATATTTATTCATATTCAATTCATAAATAAAACAGAGTGAAATAAGACTTGAGATAAATTAACTCAATTTAACAAATAAGGTATTTTGTAGGTAAAACAGTTACTTAGACAATTTTATTGTACCTATCACAAAAGGAGAAATTTAAAGTTAATGATCTAGATCTATTTTTTTAAGAAAAGCAGTAACTAGATATAGTTTGGCATACCTTCCATTATTAGAAAAAGGCGGTAAGCTTAAAATATGTAGGCGGTTGTCTTCCCGTAACATAGATTTCCCGGTATGTAGAGGAAATACTTCGTAAAGGCAAAACGACAACGTGTCGTGATTAACTGGGTTAAAGAGAAACTTACCTGATCTGAACTGATTAAATTTGATTATAAATAAGTACCTACGCATTGTTTTCAGTTATAACGACCAATTTAGAATTCTAATTTTCAGGTTATACGAGCAAGACCATTCGTAACCGGTCGTTCGTTTTGTTTTTGTTGCTAAACGAACACCAATTGTTAGTTTCGATTACGTAAGGAATGACGATTTCTTCGCCAGAAAAAACTGCACGTACAATTGTGTTAACTTGGTGTTTCTGTGAAATACGTAAAAAACGAAGATGTGGTTCAATAAATCTATTAATAGATATTACAATGGGTTGTGTCTGTCAGGGTTGTTTTTGTTAGTCAAATTAGAGGAAAAAGTAGTTAAGTAAGTTTTAGGTTTTTTTTTTTCTTTTAGTTTTAGGTAAGTAATAGTTTTGCCTACATGTCAATCTGGCTATTAACCTATTATTAAAAAACAAATTTATTAACACTACGATGTCTTTAAATATGCCAAATCTGAAGAAACAAAAAAAGAAACATAAAATAAGTAGAGGTTCCAATTTGGAACCGTTACTATCTGTGAGGTTTTTTTAAAAACCTCAGCGGCTCTACAGGAGAAGAGTAATTTTGACACTACGTTGAAACGCTTGATACACATATGATTGATATATCAAAGCAGCGGCTAAGGTGCTCATAAATATCTGAACACGCTTCTATTGTCAAGGCGTTAGAGTGCGTGTTGAGAAATTTTTGAACACCTCGGCCGCTCCGATATATCTGATGACGACTTTACATAGCTGCTAAAATCATAACACTTCCCGTACCTACTACGGGATTAATATAAATAGTAAATGTCACTAGCTATCCTCAAAAAATCTTAAATCACTTTCTTAATCCACATCACGAGGCAAGCGGCGTGTGCGATGGACATAGATTTAACTCCCATAGACTGTGCATTACCTACAAACCGTACAAACACAAATAAGTGCGGTCACCACACATTAACGCATTTGAAATTACATCCTATACCAGTCCATATTCCGTCCTTGAACTTTTTGTAATTTATTATTTGGCATAATTTGTAGAGATGGGTCCAATCCACAACAATCTATCAATAAAATTGTAACTTTATGTCAAAGAGAAGTGTTTTATTTAATTGACAAACTGTCGAAACTGGATCCTTTTCGCTAAACTGCAACTAATATGTTCATGAGGATAGGTCGTAATCATAAGCGTGGTAAAATAAATAACGTAGGGACCACGTGACATTTTGTTTACATCTGTCATTTCGCAATTCTTTTTGTTATGATGGAGGAGGTTTTTTTTACTTTTTCCTTAGCTTCTTACTACCTATTAATGTGTAGTGATTGTTTTTTATTATAACAACAATACACTTAACTGATCGTCAATTGGAAATAGTTCAGCGAAAAGGATCCAACCTCAAGAATTTGTAACTGAAAATGACTTTTTTCTCACAGAAACATCAAATTTTAATGACAGATCTTTTTTGTTATCTCCTTTACCTTAAATGACGTACAATTGACCATTTGTCTTTACAAATTGTCAAACAACAGTGTGGACGATCTAGTATGGGAGTGATCTATGTCACTCAGCCACGGCGGTTTGTAAACCGGCCACCAAGTTAGTAAACACGTAGCTATTCTGGCCCGAGATGGGCCCGTGTTTTTCAACATCCATTCAACTATTGTTGAAGATGCGTGTTCATTGGAATCTTGCGGTTAACGTACTGGGGCCTACCGCAAAAACCGAAATTCGCAAATTGCGGGGATCTTTCTCCTTTACTCTCACTAAGACGTGATTAGAGTGACAGAGGAAAATGCCCGCAATTGACGAACTTTGATTTTCGCGGTTATAGCACTTGTAAATTCGTACGTAAGTGTGACAGGGAGGCAACACGTCGAACGTGGTTCGCGGTAGGCCCTCAGGTCTACATCTACACGCTCTGTGAGCGAGTCTGTGAGCGAGATAGCGCTATGTACGTATGTCCTAGCGGCCAGAGGGCCTACCGCTAACCACGTTCAACGTGTTGCCTCTCTGTCGCACTTGTAAATTCGTACGTAAGTGTGACAGGGAGGTAACACATTGAACGTGGTTCGCGGTAGGCCCTCAGATATCATAACTTGCCCGTTTAAATTTGACTCTGTCAAATTGACAGAGTAAAAATTAATTGGGGCTAATGTTCTATATGTAGGACGCTGGACGTCAAGAGGATACGATGCGATGCGGCGATACGATCCGCATCCAATTTGAAGACCGCCTAATTGAACTGCCAAATATATTTATTTTTATTTAATTGAACTGCCAAGTTTTTTGAAGAGTAGACGGTCCGTAGCGACTTATTACTCTTAAAACTTTTATGATGTTGATGACTTTATTTTGAGGAAGAAATTCTTCCGAAGAATTGACGCAAACGCATTTTGATGATAACGTTTTTCTATTGTCAAACCAAGTGGAAAACATCTATGTAAATACGTAGAGATTTCAACATACAAATAAATAAAGCTAAGATTAGAAATCTACCTACATACTAAAACTGTACAGTATACAGTATACTTAACTTCAAGATATTTTTAAATGTGACACAATTTAAATTACATACTGCCGTAGGGGTAGTAGCACGTCTTTGTCCATATGAAGAGAGAAAAAAAATCCAATTCTAAATATTTTCCATTCTTCATGTTTTTTTAGTATGTTATGGACAAAAAAAATATTTTCATAATTTCAAAAACGCGAAAACTATAAACCTAGAATATATTATGCTGAAGCGATCGACATCAAAATCAAAGTGATTTGTTAACAATTAGTTAGTGGAAAACGTTTTCTCCCGAAATGGAATTGCATAGAAGAATTACCGTTAATTCATTAGATTTAAAAAGCTTTTCTTCCCCTTTAAAGTTCTTTGAAAATAAATGACAATCATGGAATTGTTATCATTTAAGATCCTAAAAAGTGCGTGTCAACACCGATAACGATGGAAACCTAAATAGCTCGACTTTCCCACAATGTATCTAGTACTTGTATTTTTAGGTCAAAGCAGTTTGTTTCAGAATACCCGCGAACAGTTGATTACGATACTGATAAGACGAAAGCTAAACGTCACAAATGGAATTGTAATAAAATACCGAGAAAATTGCTACTCTATTCGTCGGTCTAACTATTAGTACTTTAAATCCTGACCAATTAAATTACTTACTCTTTACGAAACGTCAAAACGACTTATTTTTATGAAACTCAACTTATGAGGTCATAATCAGTTTACATACCTACTTACCTGCAGATTTAAAAATCATCAGTTCTAAAGCATGTTTTCCAGTGTATTTTCGTAAATTTGATTTAATAACTGCTGTAAAACGATTGTAATTTTCTATAAAAACCTATTCGTCTATGCATTCCTGCATTGCGATTTCTCCGGAGCCATTGACACAGGATAGCGGCCCTAGCTGCTCATCATAGAGCTCATCCCGTCCCATGAATAATAAATACCTTGTGTACAGTAAAGACTCAAGACAATGGAACCAACAATAGACATTCCTCTAATCAAAACTGAACATACCTATCTACATATTATTATTTTTCATCATAATAACAATTCGAAACACGTATTTTGTTTAAAAAATCTAACTACTAATATCAATAATTTTGAGGTAACGATTTAATATTTCCCTAAATCAGTTATTTCTTGTTTACTTGCCCGCTACTTACGTGAAATCTTACATTCCGTCAAATAAAATAAAAATGTTTTGTCATTCCCCAGGGTAAAATGCACCACTGTATTTTTTGTCTATAAGAAGCTATTAGAATTTTTTTTTGTAAATTTATTTTGTTCTAATTGTTAACCGTCAATGGAATACCGTAAAACGTCACATTTAAGCTAATAAAAGAAAACAAAGAGTTAGACGAAGACTTTTTACTGCAGTAAGCCTTATCCTATAATCCCATTTCGGCACGTGGTGTAATGTAACTTATAACGTAGTAGGTACTTAATTTCGTGACTGCTCGCTTAGGTGGTCCTTGTACGGCTTCTTATTCTTCGTAGCTTATGCCATCAAAATGCTGCCGTGCATAGTTTCTTTTAATATTACGTTGGCATTGTTTACCTATAATGTGTATGAAAGTATTCGTACGTTGTTTTCGCTACTTAGACCAAGTTTCGTAATTGAAACATGGTTTTTTGCTATAAAATTACTACGTAGTTTGTTACAGACGTGATTTCATTTTAGCTAGTAGGTATTCAATTATGAGCCTGAACGATTTTGAAACATTGAGCGCAGATTTCCAATATCACGTCAGTTAGATATCATTAGATAGTTTTGCAAATTTCTTATCCAAGTATCTCTTACACATGTACCTACTCTTAAGATATCTAGAGTCAGACCAAGTTGGTACCGATTTTGACAGCCCAGCCTGTGGGAGTGTTGAGTAAACGTCATAATTTCATAGAAGTTTTAACACTTTCACTGTCTGGGCTGTCAAAACCGCTGCCAACTTATCTTGGTCTGACTCTATCTTCTTTATCCATTAGCGACTTTAAAATGCCATCATCCACTCATTTACACCTAACAGTTAGTTTAAAACTTTTATTAGACCTATTTTCTAACATGAGAAGGTTATTTCTTGCGCGAGATTCCCATAGACAGCAGAGGGATACAATGTGACATTGTGAGTAAATTGATTGGTTCTAAAACATCCGGGGTGTGAGACAATACAAGTTTCGAGGAGAAAAAGTGTTAGACGCCTGTCAACCGTTTACTATTGAGATTATATTTACATATTGTCTTTTTACAAGATAATATACAAGTACGTAGTTAACTAACTAACCTAGCTGTAACGAACGAATATTGTTGAGCACAGTTAAAATGAGATTAACTAGTAGCTGAGGTGGTAGTTACACCTTGGCATCTTATGTTCTTTCATTAAAATGCATAAAATCACAATTCAGTAAGTAAAAAATTCTAACATTTCTCATCGACCAATCATCCTCCGTACAGTGTCAACCATTAATATACGTTAATAAGATCCAGAAAAAAATCCGTAATAGTCATGTATAAAACTTACACCTACAATAGTAGGTTTCATTGCACCTTACCTAATATATAGGCGAGTATACCTATAGTATATTTTTTTATCCCGTAGACTAAAATGACATTTCATGTGTTGCTGGTTTTTTACGTCTTATAAATAGTGATGGGCTAAAACCGAAAATAAACTATTGGGAGTTACTTATATAGGCATGTAACACCATTTTGAGGCATTTAGAAAGTTTGTATCCAGGTCTAAATACAATATTTCTAATATTTAAAAGCGATTTTATTGTAAGATTAACAGTCACCTCGAAGCTCATAATGCAATTTTTATATGTTTGAGTGGATTAGTAGTGAGTAGATTTTATTTATTATTTACTTCCTATCATGTAGTGAGTAGATTTCATTAATTGTTTATTTTGGATCTAAAATTAATTAAATATTTATCGGTTATTCAAAAACCGAAATCAAAGATCAGCACTATTTGTTTTAAGCTGGTCACATTATTTCTGCGTTTGACATTTGTGGTTGTCATTTTAGTCTACGGAATAAAAGAACAGACTATATACCCCCTTATTCATAAACGTGTACTAAAGTTAACGATGCCGCTAATCATCGTTTGTCCCTTTCTATCATACCAATACGTCGGAAAGAGACAAACGATGATTAGCGGCATCGTAACTTTAATACACGTTTATGAATAAGGGGGATAATGTATATTCAGAGTGCATTTTATATGAAAAAAACCATTTAAAACACTACTATTATAACTATATAAAATATTTCTTCAACAACAACAGCGATCTGATGCAAACTCCACTATGCTTAAACTATAGGAAATAGAGAAATCATGCCAACCTTAAAACACCAAAATTACGATGCTAACAAATCATTAATGAGATCCTATACTCATCAGTCATCACAACCTAACCCATCTTAAAGTCAGTTTGTGAGGTTTGCCGTGACCACCTATAAAATGGTGGGAGGTGGTTGGCCTCGCGAACAACACACGAAGGTTTTTTTTGATAAATAAAAACTAATGAACCTGTTATGGCAATGAATAGCTTGTAGTTTATTTTAATACCTAGTGCTGGTAATTATAGGTGTTGTTAACCTAACAATTGAGAAGGTACAGGCCGCGTAGCCAACATGCAAATCGCTTACGTTCCTTAGCGATCGAAACGCAACTGTCACTGTCGCACTAATATGGAAGAGTGATAGAGAGACACAAAGCGATAAAGCGATACGTTGTCGAAGCGATAGCGATTGTCACCTTGACTAGGCCGGCAGTCACGTCTGAAAATATCGATACGAAAAATGTGCTAAAATATGTAATACACCACCTTAATATATGGGCAATAAAGTCGTGTATACATATTTTTGGCACTTTTTTGTATCGATATTTTCAGACGTGACCGTACCTAAAGGGGGTTCCAAATGATACATAATGCAATTTATTTTATTTATATTTATGATAGTTTTCATACAATTAGGTACAGTCAGCATCAAAAGTAGAGGATCAAACAAGGTTTCAAAAGTATCTACCATTCTGTAACAGCTTAACAAAGAAAGATTTATCAATATTTGGAAAAGTTATTCGGAATATGAGATACTTTTGGCACGTTGTTTCATCCGCTACTATTAATGCTGACCCTACATATTCAATTTAAGTGTTACACAATAACACATTTTAATTTGAACATTCAATTTAAGCATGAGTATGTTTGACTATAATGCTAATATAAACTAGATATAATTTGAAAATCTATTTCTTCAATCTATCTCTTTTTATCTCATGTTATTGATTTTAATAAATTTCGCTTATAAATCCAATGACAACTGGGGGCCTAGATGACAATCGTTGACATGTATGAAAATAGTCACGTCACGTCACTTCATAGCTTCGGTCATCCTGATACATGTATTCGTTTGGCGTACGATTACCAGCAGTGGCAGCATGGTTCCATTTTTATCGCTTGTCACTATGCCTGTCTCTTTCGTACTTACATACTTGTTAGAACGTAACAGGCATGGTGACAAATGATAAAGAGCTGACCAACTTAGCCCTACAGCTTGGCTGGGCCCCCAGGAAATAAACGGTAATTAACGGTAAAAATACACTTTTAGGGCTTCGTTTACTTACCTAATAACTTTCAGATGGGCAACAAAACTAAAGAAATAATCAAATCATAATAATAAAGATGAGCGCGCATTCATATCGTTGCATTCTCACTATTTTAGAATGGTTACCCAACTACCAGTGATTTCCTGACTGGTCACCTAGTTGCGAAATCGCAGCATTTGCACTTTATTAAGATCTAGACCACTCTACTTCTCTGGCTCTCTAGATATTAGTCTATTCCTCTTAACAATCCAATACTGCAGGTACTTAATATTTTTGGCTAGGCAGGCAAGGGTCGGAACTGGTTTATAAAATACGGGTAATACCGGAAAAACTTTATTGTAACATAAAAAAACCGGTTTATTCGACGAGCGACGAATCGGCCGACCTGGCGCCACGTAAACATAGACACCGACATAGGAAAAACCCGGTTTTTATTGCTCTAAACCGGTTGATTTGACAAGAACTGTTCTCATAAAAACCGGTTTATCGACCGAAACCAAAATTAAAAGGTTTTGCGCCAAGTACATGACAACGGTTTGGAAATTTAACCGGTTTCCGAGCCTCGTAGGCAAGTTTCAGTAGCGCAAATCTTGTTAGTGGACAATCCGAAACCAAGTTATCTTACACAAATTACGAGAAAAGGTGAGGCTCGCCATGCCAGACGCTAGCTAGACTTATTATTTTAATTATATTTTAACTCTCCACCGACTTTGCGGTGACATTGTATGGAAGTTTCACTATAAACGTCAAATTATTACGCAAATAAGACGTTTAGAATGTCATGCCACACTTTGTCACGTCAAACTTGTTGCAGACCTTGGGCGGCTTTTTACACCTACTTCGACAAAAACAAAACCACTTCTTCAAAATGTTAACATCATTAACTTAATACACCTCACTTAAATAGTCTAAATAGTTTCCCTCGGGAAACCCTCCAGTCCCCTCTTTATTCCCACGCCTAAGTTGGAAGCCTCAGAACAAAAACTCGAGTTCCTTCCTACCCGTTCACACCGGAAGTTGCGCGCCGATGCTCACCGTGGGGAGGGTGCAACAATCAAATGACATTGAAATGCTAATTTAACGGAATTGTAGTGCTTTCGCGTGCATCACCTTTATTGTTATCTAAATTAGGTTCAAATGGTTGTGTTGGTGTATTAAGTTTATGTCATGCATTTGAGCACACATGACTAGTGACTTTGGTTTGGAAATCTTATTATTTTGGTTCCTTATGTTCAATAGTTTAGTTTTATGAATTAATTAAGGCCGCGTTCTCACTATGTCGAGGCGACAAATAGTCGTCGTAAATATATTAACTACGACAGGACGATTAGCGTTCTATATGTGAGCACTTCCATTTAATGTACAGTCCACGACGCGCGATTATCTGTTTACGACACTTACGGCATAGTGAGAACGCGGCTTAAGATCTCCGTTGAAATTGTGTATGAATTGATGGATAATGTCGCTCTTGCCAAGGAAGTCTAAGTCTAAGTGACAAGGAATTTACAACGCAGTGAGGAAAGTAAGCCTCAGGTCAGGTAGTAAAGTGCATCTCTTAGATAATAATGACTGCATTCTTACAATATGATATATCTAAGCAAGTAACGGGAGATAATAGAGAGATGGAAAGCTTTTTCTTCACATTGTTATGTATTAAACCCGACAAAACATAAAGATATGACGTGAGATAACATACAAACTGAATCACGTAATTTAGAATAATGCACATAAGTACGTACTTTTGTTTCTCTTTAGAACATAACGTAACGAGTTGTTTGTTTTGAAACATAAAATTTTGTATGCTGTCGGCTATCATCAAAAGTACTTTCTCAAGCTTTGTAAAATGATTCATTATGTGTTACTGACATAAAACTAAAGCGGTCAGTTCTTTAAAGAGAGAAAGCCGTTTAAGAAAACAAATGCAATTAACTTGCATTTTCTCCTATTTAAGTATGCTGGCCATTCGATACACGGCGTACACAAACGTTTAAGATATTTAATTTGTTATTGTTGTAAAAGTCGGAACTCTCATGCTACATTCACGATGTCAAATCATTCAATGCAAATAAAGAATGGAATTTATCGATAGCAAATTGTTATATTATGTAGCAAAAAAATTAAGGATTCATGCCATGAACAACATTTATTCAAATGTAAATTTTAGCAACGTTTTGAGACTTTACCGATTTCGTGACTGATTTGAGAACTATCCGACTGTGACTAATCGTTGTTTTCATCAGCACAATGTATCAGAATTCGCGATATCTTGTGTTTAAAGAACGCTTGATCTCTAAATTAATCCTCTTTTAATTACACATCGCATTTTTCTTAGTATTGCAAATGATAAAAACGTTTCACACGATCAGCACGCATAAGTAAATACGCGAGCGTGTGTGAGACATCAGATACTACGCTTTCTATGACTGATACTTGAACTTGAGACCGAAGTGACATTTGTATGGATGTAAGCCTTTCAATGGGGGCTTTCTTTGCGACAAAAGAATTGTTCCAATGGCGAAGCACGAGGCATGACGCGGACAGCTTTCACGACTTTATCAAATATCACCTATTGTTTTACTGTTAGTGGATCGCACAGTTGTAGGAACAATTATTACTTATATTTACTTCGTGATATGAGACTTGTTATAATTGTGCATTTTATTTTATTGTTAGAAATTAATTAGCATAGTGCTTTTGTCGCAATACAGCACATAAGTTTTCTTTTTGAAATCGTGGGAAAACATATAGTATATAGTATTAAATAATTTATACTTACATAGTTTCATATTGCCTCGTAGAAAATATGTTTTCTACTATGTATCCCAGCTACGAGTGTACTTGAATAGGGGAATTTCTACCTGTTATTATCACAGCCTTAATTAAAGTTTTATATCATATCATGTACATCAACTATTTAAATATTGGGTATTTAACTATACCAATCTACAAGCAATTGACAAGATTTTAACTTTTACAATTTCTATGTGTATGTATCTAAATGAATTGTCCCTTCCAGAATTTACCAACCATTTTTAAAACACGTACTGGTTTATCCAATAAATTCAAAATTTGGTATGAGTGTCGTACCTACACAATATTATTTCAGGATGTACCACCAAGTTAATATAATAATGAACTGGGAAAATAGATTAAATAATTGCAAAAAATAGTACATAGTTATTAAGGACCTATAATTAGTCAAAAGTTAATTAATTCCATTGTGTTACGACAGTTAAAAGCCATTCTTATTCAATTGATATGCATGACTTATAATAATATGTGTATAAATTAAGTGCAATAAATACAATACAATTTGCATGGTTCATTTTCGTAACACAAATCAATCAATTCACTTAAGACTACAGCTTCTTAAACTACGCTTAATATGTAGATACATTTTTTTTTTCACCCAGCCGACTGAACGAAGAAATTTAGATACTACAAATACCTACTTGTAGGTATAATTAGTTGAACAGAAACGCAATTATCATGTAAAAAATACAATACCCAGCACGTGGGTGCCTGAGTTAATTATTGAATCATGAGAACGTTTGTATCTAGCCGCACTCAAAACTAGTCAGCTCAACTTGACCTGGATCGTTCACCTTGTACCTAAACACTAAGTTGGCTATTTAGCACGTAATACGGCCTCTGAATGCAGATAAATTGTTTATGTAAACACTTATTTAAATAGTCAATCAGTGTAGAAAGCAAGCTAGAAAACCTAACGAAATATAAAATGTCTGTCCCTGTCGTCATATGATTAACCGTCTCTATTCCAGAGAGATTCCGTCTCAGTCCAGGCCGCACCAATCTACAAGGTTTTCCAGTTAATCCAGCTTTGATGATTCATTTGAAGACAAGTAACATTTCCAGAAAGTGTGATCTAATTTGAACCTTACATCGGAGTGCTAAAAGTTGAAATTCTAATGGCGCGTATATGGTCAATAAATCGCACTATGCCTGGAAAAGGGTTAATTTGCCACGACCAGCGGTGGCAGCATTGGTTTCATTTTTATCACTTGTCACTATGCCCGTCACTTTCGCGCTTACATACTTGTTAGAACGTGACAGGCATGGTGAAAAATGATAAATGGCTGACCATCTTAGCCCTACAGATCTCTTTTTGGTCGAATGACTTGTTATGACAGTTATGTAAATCGTATTGACTAACATTTAATTCGGACCTCTATATAAATGAAGGGATCCTAACTGGATTCGGAAGATCAGAGAACTTTACATGCGTATATTTAATGTATTTTTTTTGTCTCTATAATTAATCATTTTGACTGAAATATGATCAAAAAAGGGGCGTAGCGTGTCTGGCTATTTATCTGTATGAAATTACATTGATAAAATGATTATCACTAGTTATCGATGACTAACTAAATGAACATCATTCAGGTACACTTGTACTTAATTAATGTTATAGGTACACGTCACACCCCTGGAGTTGCAAGCATCTATAGGCTACGGTGACCGCTTAACATCAGGAGGGCCGTAGGATTACTTGACACCGTCATGGTGTTAAAAATAATCACGTATGGTGCGGGATTCGCCTTTTCCGTTCTTGATAACCTATTTAACACCGTAGGTACGTAACCAATCGGGTATTAGATTTTTTTAAATCTGTTATTGTTTTATCTCTGTATTCATTTCAAATCTTAGTTTAGGTTCTTTACAATATGAATATAAAAGTAAAATATAAAAACACTTACAAAACAATACAAAATATATATAAAACACATTATAAAAACCTAGGTAACCGATTGTGACGGGTCCAAGATTACCGCCTTCTGCATCTGATTGATTTGTCATGTTATTATATACACTTATTACTCGCAGTGCTCGGACGAAGCAATTTAAAAGATCAAATTAATATCAACTAACGTTCGATTCAGCCTCCAGATCTCAACGAACAACTGAACACTGGCCAGTATTGAAAAACCCCTTGATTTCCAACAAGCCTTCTTCGGATGATTAAGCACAGGGCTGCTCTAATCGCCCACATCCGCAAACTCTCTAGGGACAGTTTCGTACGGTAAATAGCTCACAGTCCCGTACCAACTGTAAGTAGGTATTGGTATTGTACCTACGAGCGAAAGAAAGTGATATCAAATTGATATTAACTTGCAAGTTCGAATCTGCTTCCAGTATGGCTACCACGAGCTTGAGACTGACCTGACACTGACATATTTGCTAGCGTGTTCGTAAATTACTTTGTATGCATCTCGCTCGTACTAGCATATTAGTGCGAGCGAGATGTATAAACAATAAGTTACGCAGACGTTAGCGAATATGTCAGTTTCAAACTCGTGGTAGACGTAAAGATCCCAACAAACAACTGAAAATGAACTGGCCAGTTTTAAAAACCCCGTGCGTTTCCAACAAGCCTTACTCGGATGATAGCGATGCGCCCACATCTGCAAGCTCTGCCAAGACACCGTTTCGTAAAATCAGTAGCAGAAGTTGCTAGCGGCCGAGGTGTTCAAAATATGCTTAACACGACTTTATTATTAAGAGAATAAGAGCGTGTTCAGGTCATTTCGAACACCTCTCCCACTTCGCTACTTTTGCCGCTGAATGTACGATAGATCACGGTACGGTACCGTCCTTACGCAAGCTTGTTGAAATGGTCGTTAACCTATTGCCTAATAGTTACCTTATAGTTAAGTGATTTCGAGTTGCAACCAAGGAAATTCATTAACTGGTACAATTGCTGATTCTGATTAGCTAGACTTTTTTACACTAACTGTAATGTAGGTACTCAAACTGAAGTTAATTATTTAGCGACGTAATTCATCAACAAGAATTTATTTGTAAATTATCACCGTCCCATGTCCCGAGCACCAAAGTTACCGCTGGCGCTGCGGCATCCTCGGCCGAAAGCCTCAAGCGCCGCAAATATGCAGCACTAGGAAACAGCTACATGTTTGCGGCGTTTGGCGTTGAAACCTTGGGGCCATGGGGGCCAAGTGCGCGTCGGCTTTTTAAAGATTTGTTGGCGCGCCTAATAGAGGCCTCGGGCAACTCGAGGGCTATTTCGCACAGCATATCGCCATACAGCGGGGAAATACGGCTAGCCTTCTTGCCTAGAAGGCCTTGCCCAATAACGGCGATTTGGGGCAATTTTTTTCTTTAGTGTAGTATCATTATGTTTGTTTATTTCTTTGTTTTTGGATATTAAAATACATTTCATAAATATTGTAAGATTTTATCCTTACCTCATATTATATAAGTACCTAGATAATAATTCATAAATGTGTGTTCGACTTTTTGTCGATTTTTTGAGACAGAATGTTGACTAAATCTGTGACAATCAAAATTTTGTAAATCTCCATATCTATAGAAATCGAAAAAGAACTGAAATTCCTTAAAATTTCGTACCTATAGGATATACTCGTACATTTATCACAACTTTTCGAATTTTTTCTAACGTTTTAGGGATATCTGCAGCTTGTACGTGTAATGTCAAGTTGGGCTTTACCATGCTTTTCATTTTCACATTTAATAAGTTTTTGGCAAAAAAATCATTTTGGTACAAGCTTTTATCGCTGACTTTACTTTTTTTTTCCACAAGCAACTAATACTTATTGAGACAATTCTAAAAGCCTAAAACACAATTAGGTTGCGTTGTTTTATCACAGAGTTCCTATGGCTACCTCCTGTCTCCATCATCGGATCAGCTCGATGGTACATAATATTGCATTGTCACCCTGACTTACATATGGATGCAAATTTTCAGCTTCATCGGAAACCGGGAAGTGGATCTTTAACTTGCAAAATATGAGCCGCACAAACATACATCGGTACATTGCAAGTTAAATAAAAGCTTGTAAAAATCGATTCAATTTTATTCAATTTCTGACTGTTCAAGGCTAAACTACACAGCGTATTCATAACAGAATATCGTTTGGTACCTATTACAAGAATGAACACCTGAATCAACGGCGAGGCATTGTTCTCACAGGTGGCTTATTGATATGCTTTAAACAACATTTATTTGTTGAATGTGGCGGCAAAAGTGATGGTAGTAGCGCTGGTGGTGGTTCAAACCCCGGCTCGTACCAATGAGTTTTTCGGAACTTATGTACGAAATATCATTTGATATATACCAGTCGCTTTTCGGTGAAGGAAAACATGTGAGTAAACCGGACTAATCCCAACAAGGCGTAGTTTACCCTCTGGTCAGATGGCAGTCGCTTTCGTAAAAAGTAGTGCCTACGCCAAATCTTGGGATTAGTTGTCAAGCGGACCCCAGGCTCCCATGAGCCGTGGCAAAATGCCGGGACAACGCGAGGAAGAAGAAGGTAACAAACATGGCAGCTAGGGAAAGCCGGGATTCAGTGAGAAACATGTGAAGAACTGATATGCCATGGCCCATGACGATAAAGAAGGTAACCAAAGGTAATTGTAATTCTTCAAATAATAAGCCTGTATGAATATTCAGATAATGATAAAGAAAAAAGACATTTATTCGTGTCAGTCACAAACATGTACGAACATGTACAGGCAACAAAAACAGAAGAACAGAACATTAAGTGCGCAATACAAAATGGACCCAACTCAGCATAATAAAACTATTGCATTGGAGTTTTAGCATTTTGCATATGTTTGTTAAAAAACTATATGTGTTAGAATGGAACTAGATCAGTAATGTTGGTGTGCACATTAGAATAACGATTCATGCACTGACTTCACACGCCATTAAGCTGAGTTTTTATATTGGCATTTTATGTATTTAGCATACAAAAAGGCAAAGGCAAGTGAAACGATACGACTTCTGTAAAAAATATATGCCAATATTGTTGTTGTCGCTAAAAAGTAATTGTGAACAAGTTTTGTATATTATAAATTATAATGTGATTTTTCTTATACAGGTACGTAGAGTTAAGATAAAAGTTCACTTTGAGGCAGGTACCTAAAAGTAGACACAGGACTATGAAAAGGGTATGTAGAAATGCCTATGCAAAATAACTCGTTATACGTCATTGTTCTTGATGCGTTTCAACTACTCATACTGATTAGTAAATACAAACTATTACAAATAGATCTATAGCCAAAATACACAATCCCATTCAGCATTTTTTCATGACAAAAAATAGTAAGTATCAAACAAGTTCTATTAAGTTTCTTCGTTCTTCCTTTAGCCTTAGTAGGTATAACATTAATATCTTTCGCCGCGGCTATTTCGGTCAAATTAATTAACATTACAGATCTTTCATCTTTCCGAGTAAGTCGTACCAAAATTTGACTTTACCTCCATAATAATAAGAGCTAGGTTGCTCGCGTTCTCAAAATGCAAGAAAATAAATGAAACACAAAGTAAATGGTGCCGAAAAAACGCTGGATGACGCGTGGAATCCCAAACATCTTGTGATTTATCTCGACTATACGTCTCTTCTGTCCGTGGAATTGTCTAATATATCACACTGATGGTTAAACTTAACAGTTAGTTGTATCTAAAGCTACAAATATTCTGGTATTAACATAAACTGTGGAATATTGACGTTTAGAAACTTTAGAAGTATAAAAGACCAATCTCTGCTATGACGTTCTGTCGGTATAAGAAGCCATGTTACTTCGTTACCAATGTCATTTGCTTGACAATGAAGATAAATACCTACGTAAATAAGTAACAGTTTTTAATCCATATTTACACAAAACGAGCCGTAGTAGATAACAGATAACGCTGAAAAAAGGTAAAAAACGTGCCAATGTTTGAATAAAATGGCTCCCAATTTGTATTTTTAAACTTATGATAAATACTGAAATCATGTAAACTAGTACCTAGTAGTTTATTAATACAGTCACGGACTTTGATTGTTGACGGGTTCAATATAATTTGTTAATACTAACGGTATGAAATATCCAATGTAAAGTAAACCCTAAATGGCTCAACAATTAAAGTCCGCCTATCTGAGGATGCAAAATGTATATATAAACTGGTTTCATTAGGATTAAGTAGAAGATAACTAAGATAAGTCACATGTTTGTATACGCACAGAGCGACATCGTCACAAAAGTGACAAAGCTCTTTAATAAGAAAAAAAATAAAAAAATTAAAGTGCGCATCTGTACCACCTACGCATCAAGTGGATATGTCTGCCTTGCCACTGTTTATAAACTTGTTAGTATATTCTCGCTAACTGACTGGAAATGACAACATACATATAGGCACGGTAAAAATTAAAAAATAGTATCTTTATAAAATCGATTTATCGTTACCGTACCTACTGACAATATTTACTTTTTTTAGGTAATTATAGATATACAATAACTACCAACTTATTGGCTTAAAATATACCATTTAAGTTTTGCTCTACTCTGCTGGGTGTAGGTAGATGGATAATACGTACAAAGGTGATATACCTATTATTATTTAGGGCGTTTTTATACTAATGTCCTGTTTTAAATTTATATGTACAAAGTAATAATATGCTACTGCGTCAGATATTTCCACTGTATCCGTTGACCTTCGTCTCCGCTAAAACGTTTGCTATTGCAATGCTAATGTGCAACAGTTGTTACAATTATATTTTAGTCACACGCAAAATGTCTGCGAGCGGAAAGATTTTCCTTATCGTAGTGTTGCAAATTGAAATCCTTGGAACTAATGTGTGTATGACACGCGCATGCCGAAAATCAGCCAAAACCGTCACGTCATCAAAATACGAGTACCTATCGATGTGTTGTTTTTCATTTTTTTTTTTGTTTTAAGGATATATATATGTAGTGCTTTGCCTGCTGAGGTGCGTTGAAAATATAATAACTATATCTAAAAATAAAACTAAAGAAAACATAATTAAAACTAGCGCTCTGTGAGCTGTAGACCTCGCGAACCCCTGCCTTCGCAATTTTGAAAACAATCCAAAAACTAAATGGCCAAAAAAATATATTAAATCATCGAAACAGCTCACATAATTTCACGAGATTCGTTTGAGGATTTCAAGCTACAGAATATAGAGGAGAATACCAGGACATGCCCTGCCCAAGCTAAAACGGAGACCAATACTAATGGCCCCTAAGACCTAATTAGGCCTAATTATGGCCTTATTATGAGCATATGCTCCTTGGATTGTTAAGCTGATGTATTAAGGGAGGAATCTGACAGCCCTTCGGTCTCCGAAAGATCTTCGGAGACTATAAGCATACGCACACTTAAATTATTTTTCACCACACAAATTGGTAAAGGCCCTCTTGATTGTTCAAAAACTAATGAGAAAATTGTGTTTTATTCACATGTGGGGCAAAGTAATCAGATGCAAATTTTGAGTTGTTTCCTTATGTTAGCTGGTAGAATTGACTTTTAAATCATGATTTTGAAAAATATTTTTTTATTGCGTAAATTTGGATTTGATTTGGCTTTATTTTTTTGGTATTTCATAGTTAATATTTTCCTCGTTTTGGTGTAATGAAAAAAATTGTATTTCACTCGAAGGCAAAGTTTGTTTAACCCTCGTGCCTTGAAACTCTCGCAACGCTCTAGATTCCACTCTCGAACCACTCGCTAATCTTTCGCTTGCTCGGGTATCAATATTAGCACGAGCGGTTAAACAACTTTGCCCCCTTATAAAACAAATAACTATTGTTGACAAAATAGCGTGTAAATTACATGCATGTCACATTCTAGCGGAGATTAAGTTTTTTACCTCTATACAATATCTAACGACCATGGAGACCTTGATCTTCAAGACGTGTCCGAATGACGTGTTCGTACGAACGTGCCAAATCTCCGTGCAACGTAACGCACATTCTATTATTATTTATTCTAAACAAAAGACGGTGCCATGACGTAGTCAGAACACAAATATTGCCGTCATTTTCTTAAGCACTGATATGATCATCGCCATCAGAGTAGAGCTGGGGCCCATTTCTCGAACGGTATTAGTCTAATATGTATTATTAGTTTGTTGCTATGGTAACCCATACGACTTGACTGTTCGTGGACTAATAATATTAGTCTAATACTTACCGTTTTAGAAATGGGCCCCTGGTTTGGCATGCAAGTAGGCACCTATTTTATGTCAAATTAAGTTTAATTTTCGTTTTAAAATTTTAGTTTCTTTAGTCAACCATTTTGTTTTGCGTTTGACGTGATGTCTTTAAAATCAGTGAAAATGACCCTAGCTTGCAAAAGCCCAAATGCATATGTAACTAAAAGTGTTATGGGTCGGTCGTTTATGTAGAATATGTAGACATAAGCAATCGCTCATAATAGAGTATTTGCAGAGATCATCATTCGGCAACAAGCTTCGTCAAAAACATCTATAAACTGATCGCTCTGTGAGCGGTAGACCTCGCGAGCATAACTTAAATTGAATAAATATGTTATGGTTCCGCCATTTTGAAAAAAAATCAAAAACTGAATAGACAAAAATTCTATTTAATCATCGAACCTGCTCACAAAATTTCACGAGAATCGGTTGAGAATTGCGACCAGTAGGGCTAAGATGGTTGGCTCTTTATCATTTGTCACCGTGCCTGTCACGTTTTAACAAGTATGTAAGCGCGAAAGCATACATACTTGTTAGAACGTGACAGGTATGGTGACAAATGATAAAGAGTCGACCATCTTAGCAGGCTGTAGAGGATCCGGACATACGAAAGCATTTTCGTTCAAACTGAAACGAAAACTTTCACTAACGCTCGGTCAATAAAGCTACCTTTGCATCAATTTTAACGAAACAAAGTTCGGGAGTGTCATTATAACGTGTACTACCAATATATTGTCATGGAAGTTTGACTACCATGATGAGATTGCTCCGACTCTACGGGTATAGTTTTAAGTCAAAACATACCACACCTTTCACATTCAAACGCATATGAAGTAAGCGCTTAAAGTAACCAATGACTCATCTAAGTATGCATCGGAATTCGGAACCGATGAACTTTAGAAACTTGACTCCGAATGACGTGACGCAAGCTACCTTTTCTCATGGGCTCACCTTTTCTCGTGACCTCACTTTTCTTTATGAAAAACATTTTACTATTTTAATATTACTGTTTATATCTTTATACAGTAGGTATATTCAAAATCAGAAACTGACCTAGTTCCATAAAACGGACGTGTTAAAGAAAGCATTTTCACATTGATTTTGTATGAAGTAACCCATACCTAAGACAGACTGGTATTGATTTTGTATGGAGTGACCCATACCCCAGACAGACGGGGGCAATTTAGGTTTGATAATAGTGCAAAGGCAAATGAAAGTTGCAAATCAAGCAGATAAGTCTGTATTATTATTAAACTTATTATTATTTATTTCATTTGCAGACATATCTGTTGCCTCTGCACTACTATCAAACCCTAAATTGCCTCCGTCTTTTCGCTATTATAAATATTAATCGACAGTAGGTAATCGAGTGAAAAACTTGAAAAGTTAAAATGACTTGACTACTCTACTCAACTTTTTAATGTATTATTATCTTGCAGTCTTGCTTGTGTTTATTAATCGCATTGTAAACAGCGAACGTAAGAAATGTATTGTTTGGTAAATACCGCGACGTGGTCATACTTTCGTAAGTCTGAACAAAGAGTTGTAAAGATAATAAAAACTTATTACTACCATAAACAGTTGCCCTGTGAGCTGTAGACTTCGCAATAAAAATTAAAAAATGTAAAAAAAAAACTCTGCCTGAGCCATCTTTTGGACCATCGTGAGTTCCCTTCGATTAATGATAATCACAGGGAACAGGGAACTCACAATAGTTTTAAATGTCAAAGACCCTACTGGCACTTAAGACCTTTATGCCATTTCCCGCCATTTTAACATTTTCCAAAAAACGAAAAGAGAGAAAAATTATATCTATTTATCGAACCTGCTTACAAAATTTCACGAGATTCGGATGAGAAATGCGACCTGCCGAGGAGAACATCCGGACATACGAAAGCATTTTAGGGTTTCAGTTTGGAAACTAACTTCGCTAACACTCGGTCAAAAAATATCCAGAGACACTATAAACAGCAATACCTTTCTCACCCTTTAGCAATACAGAGCCCTAATATTAATAGTAATCCAGGGGTATTATTACTTAAGGCACAATGTTCGAGTTTATTTTGCTGCCTGAGCCATCTTAGACAAAGTCTTAGACATAGACAAAGTCTTCTATAATTTAAAAGAATTTTATAACTATGTAAACCTAAATGTATATTAAAATATAGTTTAAGATAAAATATTAAAACCTAGTTTAAGTTAAAAATAATTGTACACCCGAGAAGGGTAAAACTGTTGATACTCATCAAAAAATGTACCTAAGTCATATTCTTGTACCTACACAGTTTGCACAATAAATATTTCTGATTTCTGATTTCTTTTGGACTAAATAAAAAAAGGTTGAGTATTCCTGCACTAAGACAGTTGAAGATCGGTCTGACCTCGTACACATCGAGTTATGAATCGAGTCCAACCTTTGCGTGCCCTGGAATGGAGCAGAACAGCCGCAATTCGTTTCCGTCTGCCCTAGAAAACTAGCGCGCTAATCGATACTCGGTTCAACGGCCCTAAACAATCTTACAAGCATGAATTATAATACTCATCTGCATTGATTACTAATTGGGTTTGTAATCATTCAGCTCGGTGTACAGAATAACTGCGCAAAGGATATGCTCAAAATCAAATTTTCTGCACCCGATACTGATGTCATCAAGGTTTTTTTTTAATTCACGATCTCACTTAGACTGCCTGTACACTGAGGCGGAGCGGAGATGTGGACAATCAACTAATAGCATTGGTTTTTTCACTCCGCTGGAATAAATTTCCCACATCTCTGCTCCGCTCCACGTCAGTGAACAGGTAGCCTTACAGTCCTGCAAGAGCAGGAGATAGCTATATTCTTAACTTCCGAGTACTTTTTTTTATCATTTATGTTTGTCCATTTTGAGTGTGTCACTTCGTAGTAGATTGCACCTGAACGTTGCGAAGGTCACATTATTTTAGCAAAATTACCAGCAAATTGGCACTGTGACACCGTCATTCTCCTAATAGCCAAGCGTACTTATTACCTACTGTGTAACTGTAGATTAGTTGGATTCACAACTGTAGTTTTTAATCGCTCTTACGATCGATTACATGTTTTCGGTTGTCCATCAAAAATGAAATCATCAATAGAGAGCCAGCCAGGAAATAAAACATATAGTACTCGTATAAGCAATTACTTCAACAAATACCATCTAAATGGACTCGCAGTATGTATGACACATACATTAAGTTGTTGTTATGTTACGAGCGTGGCGATTATTCACACGGTCGGTTATGTTATGTACTTATGTAAGTTGTGGCGTGGCACTCACGCAGCACAATATGGGTGCGGCAGCGCTCGTTTTTAGAACTTCAATCTACTTCCTAACACTTAAGGGCCTCCGCTAGGCGCTAGCAGGCGCGGATGCACGGAGCGGGCACACGCACGCGGGTGCATGCCATTGTAGGTAAACTCCGTCGCTTCTGCGCCAGTTAGCATTGCTTTAAGTATACCATTTTTAGGGTTCCGTAGCCAAATGGCAAAAAACGGAACCCTTATAGATTCGTCATGTCCGTCTGTCTGTCCGATTATGTCACAGCCACTTTTTTCCGAAACTATAAGAGCTATACTGTTCAAACTTGGTAAGTAGATGTATTCTATGAACCGCATTAAGAATATTAAGATGTTTACACAAAAATAGAAAAAAAAAACAATAAATTTTGGGGGTTCCCCATGCTTAGAACTGAAACTCAAAAAAAAATATTTTCATCAAACAACACCATCACGTGTGGGGTATCTACGGATAGTTCTTCAAAAATGATATTTAGATTTCTACTATCATTTTTTTCTAAACTGAATAGTTTGCGCGAGAGACACTTCCAAAGTGAAAAAAAGTGTCCCCCCCCCCCCCCTGTAACTTCTAAAATAACAGAATGAAAAATCTAAAAAAATATATGATATACATTACCATGCAAACTTCCACCGAAAATTGGTTTGAACCAGATCTAGTAAGTAGTTTTTTTTTAATACGTCATAAATGGTAGGGAACCCTTCATGGGCGGGTCCGACTCGCACTTGTTTATTAACCGGCTCAACCGCTCCGTGCAACTGCGCCAGCTTGCGGATTCCCTAACAGTCGGCAGCAGAAGTAAGCGAACCAGGGGGCCTAGCCAAGATGACTATCTTACATCGACAAACGCCAAACGAAAAGAGAAATGTATTGGGAGGAAAGACGCTACGAAAAGCTACGTGACTATTACCACACATAATTTCAGTTTTGATTGGCGTTTTCTATCAAGGATTGTCTTATTGGCTAGGCCCCCAGCTCAGGTCTCAAAAATCTGACTTACACACGCTCCTATAAATTGACTATAGTCTCTGCGAAAAGAGAAGAGACGTTTTATGTAAGGGAACCAATAAGTACATTCTAATATTCTTAATAATAACTTATCTAACGAGTTTTACTTCGATAATTATGAACACCTTACCGGCTTAGCTACTGCTTCTGATTGTATTTCCTTATCAAATACCTACTCAGAAACATCAAACTTGTTCTAAAATGGGTATTTTCTGAGGGCGCATTTTTGCAAAACACACTTTTAAGAATAAAGTTTCCTTAAACATTTTTCCTGTTTCTACTTGGATGCAAAAAGAACTCGTAGGAATTCCTCACTTCTATTTAGTGTTTTGAGGAGAGTAGTTTTTATTTCGAATAATGTCGATCATGACGCTCCCTCTTGAACGATTATGACGCCCTCTTCTTCCTCGTTTCCTTATGACTGAGGGTCGCGACCTCCCGACCACCTTAGTTACCTACATATACATACCTAATAAGGTAGTAGTTTTGTGCACCAATACTCTCCATTCTGCACAATTTTCCGCCTACCTAATAACAGGCCCCTGTGTATGTATAAATAAATATGTATAAAATTCCTAAAAAGGTCTGCAATAGTTTACTTAACCCTGAAAAAGACTACTGGGTTCCACAGTTTGTACACGATACATTACCTATGTCGTGTTTTGTTCTGGCATTTATTTGGATTAATTTTTTACCAAGCTATAAATAAGCAAACAACATGGCGTGGTACAAATAGACCGGCAAGCACTACTATTATTAGCTATTTAATTAGTTTAGGCAAGCGTTGACCGCTTGCATAAATAAGTAAATGCCGTAAATGGTACCTTGGTTACATTGTTGGATCCTGTATGCATTAACGCATGCGTGTTTCAACCCAGTTGTGAGACCTTACTAGGTAACTGCTCTAAATTTATCCGGATTGTGTTCATTTTCTCTTAAATGCAACCAGGTTCCTTATACGAAAATTCCTTCTTAAATGCCTATTCTACTCGGTATCATAACTATCTTCCATTTTGTAGTCTTTGTGCGTCACTCCACACACCTCTAATTAGAGTTTCAGCGTAGGTAATATTTTCACATGTCACTTAACATCGTAGTCGACGTCAAAAATAGGTATGTGGCATAATTGCACCTAATTCCTATGTGATAAGGCGTAAAATATATTCATATATTTAACGTCCATCGCCTTAAACCGTTCCTCAAACTCCATTACACAGGAAAGTAAAATTAGCTCCACTATGAGACTATAGGACGCCTCGCTCCAATTATAGCAAGCATTAATAGTACACTTTATATCCTCGCAACTATTTCGCAGTGAGTGAAATACGAGCGAATGTCTCGGGTTCTGGACTACGGCCAAGTCCTTCCACGGAAATAAAATAGGATCGAAGAGATAGCTAAAGGATTGGCCTAGGACACGACTGAATTATTAATGGTTTAGCGTTCGATTGAATCGCGAGATATCTATTTGTGCAAGATTTATGATTAAAATCGTGACGTTTTTGCTCTGTCAATTTTCCCACTAATAATAAATTATCATCTTTTAATTACGCTCTGTCTGCTTGTAAAAAATTCAAGGAATTGCCAGTCAAAGGTGCCAAATCGAAAAGATCCAGAATACCTACGTATTTGAATGTGATTAAATCTGTAATAGGTAGATGCGTAACATGCAAATTACAGTTGGTAACATATGTTAATGGCACCAATCATGGGACATTTAAGAGAAAATATGGAGTATTTTAGATATTTCACCGACACCTGTAAAATTTCTACCGCTTTATGCTTTAAAAGTTGAATGTCCAATTCGTCCTTTATGTTTTCTATGTATTTAATAAAAGCTACCGCAATTGGTATCAATATTATAATATTAATCAATTAAAACTATGGTTTTTTGCTCCAGTCATGGGATGTATGGCGCCATTAATAAATAAATAAATAAATATTATAGGACATTATTACACAAATTGACTAAGTCCCACAGTAAGCTCAATAAGGCTTGTGTTGAGGGTACTTAGACAACGATATATATAATATATAAATATTTATAAATACTTAAA